>NC_084847.1:58818178-59118178 GCF_033115175.1 Lepus europaeus | reverse complement strand
AGCCGCAGACACCGTGCGAGGTGCCAACCACCACCCTGCAGTGCCTGGCTGGAGTCCTGGCTCCACTTCCAAGCCTGGCTCCCTGCTATGCACACCCTGGGAGGCAGGCGTGGGGGCAAGCTCCAGGGTCCCTGCCACCCACCGGGGATGGCAGGAACGAGTTCCAGGCTCCGGGCTTGGGCCTGGCCCAGCCACAGCAGTTTTGGAACTGTAAACCGGCCAATGGAAGGAAGGTATGTCTCCTGCTCTTCCTCACTGCGTCTGTCTTCCAAACAAATACTTCATTCATTTTGTGAAAACGAAATCATGGGGGCCGGCGCTGTAGCATAGCGGTCCAGCTGCCACCTGCAGTGCCGGCGTCCCATATGGGCGCTGGCTGGCGACCCAGCTGCTCCACTGCTGATCCAGCTCCCAGCTAATGGACCTGGGAGAGCTGCAGAGGATGGCCCAACCACTTGGGCCCCTGCACCCACGTGGGGGACCCGGAAGAAGCTCCTGGCTCCTGGCTTTGGATAGGCCCAGCTCTGGCTGTTGCAGTCATTTGGGGAGTGAACCAGCAGATGGAAGACCTCTCCTTCTCTCTGTCCCCCCTCTGACTCTCAAATAAATCAATCTTTATTTATTTATTTATTTATTTTTTTACAGGCAGAGTGGACAGTGGAGAGAGAGACAGAGAGAAAGGTCTTCCTTTTTGCCGTTGGTTCACCCTCCAATGGCCGCCGCAGCTGGCGCGCTGCAGCCGGCACACCGCGCTGATCCGATGGCAGGAGCCAGCCAATAAATAAATCTTTAAAAATAAATAAACATACTTTCTCTTTAAAGGGTGGGGGGGAAGAAGCCGTACAGGAGCCCAGTCTTACAGACCACAGAAATCAAGCGGCATCAGCCCACCTCGCTGTTCTACCCGCAGGTGCTGAGGGCAGAGGCTCACGCTGTGGCACAGTGAGCTAAGCTGCTCCTGCAATGCCAGCATCCCACGTCAGAGCCCCGGCTTGAATCCTAGCTGCTTGCTGGTCACCACGGGAGGCAGGGGGAGCGGCCCAAGTGTGTGGCCTCCTGCACCCATGTGTGGGCCCCAGATGAGTTCCAAGCTCCTGGGTCCGGCCTGGCCCAGCCCTGGCAGCTGTGACCACCTGGGGAGTGAATCAGCACGTGGACACTGCGTGACCAACCCCTCCCCTCGCGCTCGCTGCCCTTCCAATAAGCAAATAATCTTTACCCAAAATAAAAAGGACATTCATTGTAATCCCCCAGGCAGTCACAGATAAAATAACCAAGAAAAGTATAAAGTGACAGAAACAAACTAGGTGCATTAGAGGGATGCTGGGTCAGAAGTGGAGCAGCCGCGACGTGACCCTGACCCATATGGGATGCCGGCATCGCAGGCAGCGGCTCCACGCGTTATGCTAAAACACCGGCACCAGTGCTCATGTTTTTCTAACACATTTTAATTAAGAAGGAAAAAGACCACTGTCGGTGGCAAAGCACACAAACCCAGAACAGGCAGAATGGGAGGAGGGGACGGGGAGGCGGAGCCTGGTCTTCCACGAGAACAAGGTGACAGTGACTGGTAGGATCACCGTACTCGTACCAAAGAGACACCGCTCCCATGGCAGCAGTCCAGGACACGGGACCTGGGAGACGCACTGAGCCCCCCAGCCCACGGAGAACACAGACCGAACAAGGGACCAGCGTGCTTCCCGCTGAAAGGCTGTGGACCAAGGGGAAGACCGGACTAGAGATCTGGGGCAAACCCAGCCTCTGTCACTTCCCAGCTCTGTGGCCTGGCGAGCAACTGTCCTTGGGCATAATCCAGAAAACGGGTGTATGCATGCCCTGACCCCCACCCATCGCCATCCATGCCCTGGTGACAGCAACGCCATTCCCTCCTGGCTCCATCTGGGCTGGGGGCACCGAAATGCCACCCATTGCTCAATGAGATCCAAGGAGGCGGCGGCCTCTCGTACCACAGGCCGAGTCTCAGGACGAAACAGGCCAGCAGAGCTGAAGATGACCAGCAGGGAGAAAGCGTCCATACACGTCCCAGCCACCTTCCAGACTTAGCGCTCCAGCCAAAGACTCTGAACCCACTCAGCTGGGCTGTCGGTGCCATGCTGCCAGCATCCGACACCAGACAGCATCCGGTGTCAGGCAGCCGCTTCGTGTCCCGGCTGCAACACTTCCAATCCAGCCCCCTGCTCACGCCCCTGAGAAGGCAGTCAAGGATGACCCAAGTACTTGAGCCCCACCACCTACATGGGGGATCCAGATGGAGTTCCAGGATCCTGGCTTTGGCCTGAACCAGCCCCAGGCCACGGAAATCATTTGGAGACGGGACCAGCAGATGGAAGATATTCTCTCTCTCTCTCTCTCTCTCTCTCGTCACTCTGCTTGTCAAGTAAATAAATAAACAAACCTTTTTTCTTTCTTTGTTTTTTATTATTTTTATTTTTGACAAGCAGAGTGGACAGTGAGAGAGAGAGAGAGAAAGGTCTTCCTTTTCCATTGGTTCACCCTCCAATGGCCACCACGGCCGGCGCACCACGCTGATCCGAAGGCTGATCCAAAGGCCAGGTGCTTCTCCTGGTCTCCCATGGGGTGCAGGGCCCAAGCACTTGGGCCATCCTCCACTGCACTCCCGGGCCACAGCAGAGAGCTGGCCTGGAAGAGGGGCAACCGGGACAGAATCCGACGCCCCAACCAGGACTAGAACCCGGTGTGCCGGCGCCGCAGGCAGAGGATTAGCCTAGTGAGCCGCAGCGCCGGCCAATAAACCTTTTTTCTTAAATATTGACTTAGTTTATTTGAAAGACAGAGTTACACAGAGAAGGAGAGGCAGAGAAAGAGATGTCCTCCATCCGCTGGTTCACTCCCCAATTGGTCACAACAGCTAGAGCTGCACGGGCCCGGAGCCAGGAGCCAGGAGCTTCTTCCGGGTCTCCCACTCGGGTACAGGGGCCCAAGGACTCGGGCCATCTTCCACTGCTTTCCCAGGCCATAGAAGAGAACTGGTTCAGAAGAGGAGCAGCGGGACTCGAATCGGCATCTATATGGGATTCCGGCACTACAAGCGGTGGCTTTACCCACTACGCCACGGTGCTAGTCCCCAATAAATAAATCTTTAAAAATAAAACTCCTCTCTCTACCTCTGCCTCTCTGTAATTCTGCCTTTCAAGTAAATAAATAAATCTTTTTAAAAAATAAAAAAAATGCTCTGTCTTCCTCCTTAGCAACAGGTTTTCGGTGGCCATGGGCTCCACAGGCCAGTGCACATGGACAGCTTCCAGACGCCAGGGTGGAGAGAAGGACCTGAGGGGCCAGAGCTGTGACACAGCAGGTTAAAGCCAGAGCCTGCAGCGCCGGCATCCCATATGGGCACTGGTTCAAGTCCCAGCTCTCTGCTATGGCCTAGAAAAGCAGTAGAAGATGGCCCAAGTCCTTCGGCCCCTGCACCCACGTGGGAGAACCAGAAGAAGCTCCTGGCTCCTGACTTCAGATGGACTCAATCATTTTGGAAGTGAACCAATGGATGGAAGACGACTTCTCTTTCTCTCTCTCTCTCTCTCTCTCTCCCTTCCTCCCTCCCTCTCTCTGTAACTCTTTCAAATCTTAAAAGAAAAGAAAGCAGGAATAGAGACCTGAGGGAGAGATAGATTTCCACACCCCTCCTCTGGATACCTCACTACCAGACGTGTCACCGGCAGAAGTGCTGGCAGGTGGCAGGAACCAGGCCTGGTGGCAGGGACCAGCCCTGAGCACTGCGTGGCCCCACAACAGGAGACAGGCCACAAGCACCTTTCAGGACCCACCCAGCTTTGACAGGCTGTGCTCTCCAAGCCAGAACTCCCCAGAACTCCCCAGAACCTCAGAGGGGGATCCCCAGGGCGGTCTGCCGTGCTTCTGTGTGGAGCTGACGTCCCAGGCCCTCACTTCTCAGCGTAAACGAACAGGATGGGTCCCCAACACTAAACGCCCTGACACAAGCACGCCGCCTGCAGCAAACGCTGAGGTCGGCAGGAGTAACAGGGAGGGGCCCCAGGCGCAGGACAGACGCCCGCCGTCACCTGCAGGCCCAGCTCACACCACCTCACTGCCCAGGCACTCAGACAGCGACGCCACTCAGCCAGGCCCTCGCCGGCCTCCTCCCCAGGTAGGCGGAGGCCCCTCACCAAGGAGAGTGCTTGCAGAAGTAACAGAGGACACTGGGCCCTCGAGAGCAGGGAGTGAGGGAGGGCCGCGTCGCCCCGCTTAGCGCTCTGCCACGGCACCAGGCAGCTGTCCACGGCCACCAGGTCTCGGGCCAGAGCCAGAGATGGCGAGGTCATCTCAGCTCTCCAGAACGTGTGTGCACAGAGCCTCCTGGCAGGCCTGACCCAGCTGGGAGGAAGGGGAGCCAGAGAGTGAGCGCGTCCAGGGCCGCTCCAGACGGCACTCCCCCATCAAAATAAAATGAACAAAGCAGCAGAGGAGTCCTCGGCTCTCCACGTCGGGGTCCTCGGCTCTCCACGTGAGGCTCCTCGGCTCTCCACGTGGGGGTCCTCGGCTCTCCACGTGGGGGTCCTCGGCTCTCCACGTCGGGGCTCCTCGGCTCTCCACGTCGGGGTCCTCGGCTCTCCACGTCGGGGTCCTCGGCTCTCCACGTGGGGGTCCTCGGCTCTCCACGTGGGGCTCCTCGGCTCTCCACGTCGGGGCTCCTCGGCTCTCCACGTCGGGGTCCTCGGCTCTCCACGTCGGGGTCCTCGGCTCTCCACGTGGGGGTCCTCGGCTCTCCACGTGGGGGTCCTCGGCTCTCCACGTGGGGGTCCTCGGCTCTCCACGTGGGGGTCCTCGGCTCTCCACGTGGGGCTCCTCGGCTCTCCACGTCGGGCTCCTCGCTCTCCACGTGGGGGTCCTCGGCTCTCCACGTGGGGGTCCTCGGCTCTCCACGTCGGGGTCCTCGGCTCTCCACGGGGGGGTCCTCGGCTCTCCACGGGGGGGTCCTCGGCTCTCCACGTGGGGCTCCTCGGCTCTCCACGTGGGGCTCCTCGGCTCTCCACGTGGGGCTCCTCGGCTCTCCACGTCGGGGTCCTCGGCTCTCCACGTGGGGGTCCTCGGCTCTCCACGTGGGGGTCCTCGGCTCTCCACGTGGGGGTCCTCGCAGATCCTGAAACCGCTGCTATCCTGGATTTGGAGCCTCTCTAAACTGTAGCACAAGCAGGTGAGCCACACCTGGCATGCCGCCCACGTCGCGAATTCCAGTGTCTGGGTTCAAGTCCTAGCTCCTCTTGCAAGCCAGCCTCCTGCCAATGCACACCCTGGGAGGCAGCAGGGACAGCTCAAGGGCTTGGGCCCCCGCCAAGACCCAACTGAGTTCCAGGCTGCTAGCTCTGGCCTGCCAAGCTCCAGCTGTGGCAGGCATTTGGAACATGGAGGATTCATTGTTTCTCTCTCTCACTCTTGCTCTGCTATTCCAGTTTAAAAGGGGGAGGGGCTCTTGTTCCCACGAAATGGAAGCAGAAGTTCCCTCCTCCTCAGCTGGTCGAGGGCGGAGACAGCAGCAGCAGGAACCCGGCCGCCACGGGAAACCGCTGTGGGCGCGCACGTCGCCACGACCCTGTCATCCAGACAGCCCCCGCCACTCCACTGACACCCTATGGACTCCCCACAGCCTCCAGCCCGCTGACCAGGGTGTGTTTCCTGTTCAATAACTTACTGGATGTGACAGAATGTTACAATATTCAGAAATAAAATCAACCCTGCCTCCACTCCTAGCCCCATCCCCTCTTCCATTCTAGCCTGCTTCTTTCTACATACACAAGGCTGGAAAATGTCATCTAAACTTTTTATTTTTTAAAGATTTTATTTGAAAAGCAGAGTGACAGAGAGAGCAAGACAGAGGAGAGAGAAAGAGATCTTTCATCTGCTGATGACTCCCCATATGGCTGGGGCCAGCCCAGGCTGAAGCCAGGAACCCGGAGCTCCGTCCAGGTCTCCCATGCGTGTGGCAGGGGCCCGAGCACTCGAGTCGTCTCCTGCTGCTTTCCCAGGCACGTTAGCAGCGCAGCCAGGACTCGAGCCGGCACTCCGATACGTGATGGTGGCGGCACAGGCAGCGGCCTAACCTGCTGTGCCACGATGCCAGTCCCTTTGCGCTCTCCTAAATACCATGCCCACTTCCACGTGCCTACAGAACCACTTTCACACTTTCTGTGAAAACGACAGAAACTGCCCACATCCCCAGCCACTCAGCAATCACGATCAACCGTTTTTTTCCAGCTCATCTTGCTCCTACTCGGTTGCGTGTCCCTTACTGCGATGTGTGGGACCACAAGAGCTTCAGCTTGTGGGGAACGTTTGCCTCAACTGTACTGGCGGAGTATCCCTAATCGAGAAGTCTAAAGTCCAAAATGCTCCAAAATCCGGAAGTCTGGGACCCGTGGGGAGCCCAGCCTGGCTCCGCCCACATCAGAGGGCTGTGCCCCTGGAACTCCCAGCTCGGGCGCTGCCCTCCAGCCTCCTGCTAACGCAGACCTGGGAGCAGCGGGAACAGCTCAGGTTACTGGGTTCCTGCCACCCATGGGAGAGACCTGGATTCCGTTTCCAGCCCCTGTCTTTGGCCCCTGGCCCAGACAAGCCAACTGTGTGCATTTGGGGAGGGAATCAACTGATGGGAGCTGGGGGGGGGGGGGGCACAGCGGCAGTTTGCCTGCCTCTCAAGTTAATGCATTCTCTAAATTTTTTTGATAAAGTTTCGTACTTCAACATTTCTGATCAGGAATGTTCAACCTGTATTGTGTACCGTTTAATTACATATACATTTGTTTTATTTTTCAAGTTTGTTTGAAAGACTGAGTGACAGCAAGAAAGACAAAGAGAGGGATCTTCTATCCCTCAGTTCATTCCCCAAAAAGCCCTAACAGCTGGGACTGGGGCTGGGGCTGGGGCTGGGCCTGGGGCTGGGGCTGGGGCTGGGGCTGGGCCTGGGGCTGGGGCTGGGGCTGGGGCTGGGGCTGGGGCTGGGGCTGGGGCTGGGCCTGGGCCTGGGCCTGGGCCTGGGCCTGGGGCTGGGGCTGGGGCTGGGCCTGGGGCTGGGGCTGGGGCTGGGGCTGGGCCTGGGCCTGGGCCTGGGCCTGGGGCTGGGGCTGGGCCTGGGCCTGGGCCTGGGCCTGGGGCTGGGGCTGGGGCTGGGGCTGGGGCTGGGACTGGGACTGGGGCTGGGGCTGGGACTGGGACTGGGACTGGGGCGGGGCTGGGGCTGGGGCTGGGGCTGGGGCTGGGCCAGGCCGAAGCCAGGAGCCAGTACCCCAGGCAGGTCCCCGTGTGGGTGGCGGGGAGCCACGTCCTTGAGCCGTCACCTCCTTCCTCCCAGGCTGTGCGCTAGCGGAAGCTGGGCAGAAGCAGAGGTGGAACTTGATCGCAGGCACTCAGACGGGGGACGCAGACACCTGGCTTAACCCAATGCCACACAATGTGCACCCCGACATGTGTTTTAATCGTGAAATATTTCAAACAAAAATAAAAGTACAACAGATATTAGAACCCATGTATCCACCACCAAGATTTAACTGAAAGTAACATTTTGCCACATTTTTCTATCTAAAACAACTTTCATAAACAAAGAAGACAGGATCACCTCCTGCCCAGCTCTTCCCAGTGCAGAATCAATGCTGTCCCACAGCCGATGGCACCACACCAGGTCACTGGACTTCCCCAACTACAGGAAGTCTACACAAATACCCCATTGATTATACATAAAACATACAGTTACTTTCTTTTCCCACTGGTTTTGACCTTTTAGAATGTTTATTTTCATCTATTTCAAAGGCAGAGGGATACAGAAACAGAGATCTTCCATCTGCTGGTTCACTCCCCGATGGCTACAACAGCCAGGGCTGGGCCAGGTCGAAGCCAGGAGCCTGGAGCTCCATCCAGGTCTCCCACACAGGGGGCAGGGACCCAAGTCTTTGAGCCCCCTCTGCTGCCTCCCAAAATGCACGGGCAGGAAGCTGGATCGGAATCGCAGCAGCGGGGGCTCGAGCGCTGCTCTGATGAGGGTTGTGGGGGTCCCACGCGGCAGCTTCCCCCGCCGTGCCACAATCCCACCCGTTCAACACGTAACGCCATCCGGCTGAGTTTCTGAACAAGCTCTCCAGGGTGAGACACACGCACAAGGCCTCGTGTTCCCCCCCAGCCACGACTTCCTGGGGTGGTCGTGGCCCCCAACGCCACAGCGGAGCTGTGGGCTTTCTCCCACCTGTCTTCAGAGTATGTGAGTGGGATCAGACAGCGAGCTCCTCCCACGACTTCTCTCAGCGTCAAGCCCGCGCGGTCTGCCCACGTCACCACGTGGCTGTGGCTGAGGATGCCAGCCACTGTCAGGCATGGGGGACTCTCTGGGGTCCTCCCACAAATGGGAACACTGGCCTGCATTTCTGTGTGGCGCGTAACAGCCCTGGGACGGAAAGTGCTGGACCGCGGGGCGTGCACGTGTTCAGCCCGGTAAGTACCTCCAGCCCTCCGCAGCGATGCAGCCGATCCACACTCCCACCCCGAGTCCCAGCTGTCTCGCACGTGGGCCAACACTCGGTGTTGTCCGTCCCTCTCCCCGCGTTCGGCTGGGCCCTATGCCTCTTCTCCCAGTGGCGGTCGGTCAGCTCACCGTCCCTACTCCATATTCCTCAGAGGTCAGCCAGGACAGGCGCCTGGCCTGGCAGTTAAGACGCCTGCATCCCCCATCGGAGGGCCGGGTTGGACTCCGCCTCCTGCCAGTGCAGACGCCAGCTCAGGTACCTGCATTCCCCCGCCCACAGGGTCAGCAGCTCCTAGCTTCAGCCCAGCCCAGCCCCAGCTGGTGCAAGCGCTGTCTCCTTTCTCTCTCCCTCTCTCCCCCTCTCCCTCCCTCTCCCTCCCCTCTCTCCCCCTCTCCCTCCCTCTCCTCCCCTCTCTCCCCCTCTCCCTCCCCTGTCTCCCCCTCTCCCTCCCTCCCTCCCCTCTCCCTCCCTCTCCCTCCCCTCTCCCTCCCTCTCCCTCCCCTCTCCCCCCCTCTCCCTCCCCTCTCTCCCCTCTCCCTCCCTCCCTCCCCTCTCCCTCCCTCTCCCTCCCTCTCTCTCCCTCCCCATCTCCCCTCTCTCCGTCTCTGCTTCCCTCTCTCCCTCTCTCCCTCTCTCCCTCTCTGCTTCCCTCTCTCCCTCCCTCCTTCTCTGCCTCCCTCCCTCCCTCTCCCCTCCCTGCTTCCCTCTCTCCCTCTCTCTCCCCTCCCTCCCTCCCTTTCTCTCTCCCTCTCTCTCCCCTCCCTCCCTCCCTTTCTCTCTCTCTCTCTCTCTCCCTCTCTCTCTCCCTTCCCCCCTCCCCCTCCTCCCCCCACATCCTCTGGACAAAACAGGAAGTCAGGAACCCAACTCCCGGTGGCCCATGGGGATGACAGGAAGGAGCCACCATCACGGCTGCTCCAGGTCTGAGTCCGCAGGAAGCTGAAGTCAGGACCCAGAACCAGGAATCGAACCCGGGACTCCAACGTGAGGTGCAGGCGTCTCCCTCGGCCAAGACTTGCTCAGCAACACTGCGGAGCGCGACTGCAGTGTTACCTGGGTAACCTGGGAACCATCCTAACAACACGGCAGTGCAGAAAGGGCTAGAGTTCCAGCTCCCCCAGCGAGGACCGGGGAGACACACCCCGAGAGGTTGCCTATGACAAGGTCCCCTCAAAGGCACAGCTGCCCTGGTCCGTCTCTCTTTAGCCACACTGGCTTCCTCGGTGACCCTCAAGCAGAAGCCCGGCCACGAGTCGTCTCTTCTGGCGGGCACAGCCGCGGGCCGGCACACAGTCTCCTGAGGCGCTAGGCCCACAGAGGTGACTGTGAGGCGCACCGTCACTCCCTCCTCCCTGGAGGCCACCCGGTGCACTGACCACACCACCCCCTCGTCCTGTCTACTGGATACCGACCCTCCCGCGACGGAAACACAAGCTCAAGAGCGGCCCTCGGGCTGTCTGCTCACAACCACACCCTGAGTGCCAAGAGCAGCACCCCGCACACGGTGCATGGTCGCCACACACCCGCCAGGCCAAGAACTGGGACCTTGGCCACATGGGCTCAGCAGGCCTGGCACGGGAACGACCCCACACCCTCCTAGCATCCAGAAATCTCCTGGAAGGTCCCAGCAGGGTTGGAAACCAGGCCTCAGTGAGCTACAGCAAGAAGCCACATGAACCCGGAGGGGGGCCGACCTGCTGGTGGCAGCACCTCCCCCACCAGCACCGCCACAGCCTCTGCCACTTTTCAGCTCTGTCCCCTTCTCTGGAAGGAACCCAAGGACACAACGCTGCAGGGCACCCCTGAGCCGCAAGAAGAGGGTGGTTCCTGGTGAAGCAAAGAGGATCCCGTGTCTGCGCGTGCTTATTAGCTGAGACTGTCTGCACCGAGCCCGCCTCCAGGCTCAACCCAAGCGCCCTGACACTGCAGGGCTAGGGCCGGCACTGCAGAGCAGCAGGCCAAGCCCCCGCCTGCGACGCCGGCATCCCATGAGAGGCAGTTAGGGTCCCAGCTGCCCCACTTCCGGCCCAGCTCCCCGCTCATGAGCCCGGGAGAAAGCAGGGGAGGATGGCCCCAACACGGGAGACCAGAATGGACTTCCTGGCTCCTGGCTTTGGTCTGGCCCAGTCCCAGCTGTTTCGGCCATCTGGGTAGTGAACCAGCACATGGATGATCTCTGTTTGTCTCTCCCTCTCTCTGTGTAACTCTGCCTCTCGAAGAAATAAAATACGAGAGCAAACAGACAAAACACAAGCTGTGAGAGTCCACAGGCTCAGGTTCGGGTGACTCTCTTCTGAGCCCTCCCCAGGCTGCGTGGGCTGTGGGTTCCCCCAGACGAGGGAGCTCTGACCTCCCAGCATGCCCCACAGGGCAGTAGCACACACATGCACACCCACAGGGGGCTTCGTGAGGGACAGCTGAAGCCACACTCCTTCCTCACACCACACACAGTAACAGGAAGTGGATCGCGACCTAAATGTCGGAGCCGCAGCCATAAAACCATTAGCAGAAAACGGTTTTGAGTAATCGTCACAACCTTGGGTTCGGTGTGGGCTGAAAAACACCACCAAAAGCCCCGCAAGGAAGCAGGTGAACAGGACCTGGGCAACACCAAACGCTTGTCTGCCGGGAAAGACTCCGACAGCAAAGGGAAGGCGCCCAAAGGAGCGAGAACGCCTGGGGCACGAACTCACAACCAGAACGGACAGACACCAACTCAGTGTTTTATAAAACAAGTTACAGGGCCGGCACCGTGGCAAAGTGGGTAAAGCCGCCGCCTGCAGTGCCGGCATCCCACATGGGCTCTGGTTCAAGTCCCAGCTGCTCCACTTCCGATCCAGCTCCCTGTTAATGTGGCTGGGAGCAGTGGAAGATGGCCCGAGTACCTTGGCCCCTGCACCCGCGTGGGAGATCCAGCAGAAGCTCCTGGCTGGGCTCGCCCAGCTCCAGCCGTCTGGGCCGTCTGAGGAGTGAAGCAGCGGATGGAAGACCGACCTCTCTGTCTCGTTCTTCCTCTGCCTCTATAACTCTGCCTTTCAAATAAATAAAAATGAACCTTTAAAAAATAAAAATAAAACACAAGTTATCCAACGGTACAGATACACGAAGGATTTGAGCAGCTGTTTCCCCAAGTAAGACGCATGGATGAAGACGTGCAGCCACGAGCAGACACCGCCACGGTCCGCACAAGCGGCGCGAGCGGCGGGAGATGTGGGGGAGGGGATCCTCCCACGCTGTGGGTGGGAGCGGGACACACAGCGGGACACGCTGCTGCTGCGGTGGACAGTGGTCCAGCAAGCACTCCAAAGGCCAACACGCAGCCACCACCACTCCTGGGCACGCACCCGAGAGCAAGAACGCGCTCAGCTCCCACGGAACACTCAGTGTTCACGCAGCAACGCTCAGACATCCACCAGCCAACAGGCAAGTGGGTGAGAGGTGTTCTAGCCACGAAATGGAAGGCTGTCTGGCGACAGAAAGCAATGGAGTACTGACACACTACACACAGGTGGACCCTGCAGTGCGCTAGGGGCCAGCACTGTGGCACAGTGGGTTAAGCCACCACCTGCGATGCTGACAGACGTGGGCACCAGTTTGAATCCCAGTCATTCTACTTCGATCCAGCTCCCAGCTAACGCACCCAGGAACGCAAAGGAGGATGGCAGGAGTACCTGGGTCCGGACCACCTACACAGGAGGCCCAGAGAGAGTTCCTACTCCCGGCTTCAGCCTGGCTAAGCCTGGTCGTGGGGGCCAGCTGGGGAGTGAACCAGAGGATGAAAGGTTGGTATCTCTCTCTCTCTCTCTCGTGTAACTGCCTTTCAAACAAATACAAGAAATCTTAAAGGGAGGGGGCATAGCAGGTAAAGTCACTGCCTGCAGTGCCAGCATCCCATCTGGGCGCCAGTTCAAGACCAGGCTGTTCCATTTTCGATCCAGCTCCCTGCTGCAGCCTGGGAAAGCAGTGGAAGATGGCCCAAGTGCTTGGACCCCTGCACGCGCCTGGGAGACCTGGAAGAAGCTCCTGGCTCCTGGCTTTGGATAGGTGCAGCTCTGGCATTGCAGTCATTTGGGGAGTGAACCAGCGGATGGAAGACCCCTCCTCCTCCCCTCCCTCCCTCTCTCTGCCTCTCTGTAACTCTGCCTTCCAAATAAATAAATAAATCTTTTTAAAAAAGAAAGAAAAAGAAATTCCCAGACACAGAAGCATCTGGACCCAGCAAGCGAGGGGAGGGAGGGGTCAGACAGGAGTGCCTGCTTGCAGTAGGGGCCGCCTTCTGGGCTGAAGAGGATGTCTAGGTCATCGTGTGGATGGCTGCGCAGCTCTGGAATATACTGAAACCCATTTAAGGGCAGACTTAACGGGTGAGTTTGTGGTGTGTTAACAAATACCCGATGAATTTCCTCTTCTCTCTGGTTCTTATGAACACACTATGCCTTCTAGCCCAGCACTGTGCCGGGAACACGGCCCGCTCACAGGAAGAAGGGAGAACAGGAGTGGCTGTGTGGTGCAGTGGTGCCCCTTGGCACGCCCGCACCCCAGGTCAGAGGGCCGGCGCCAGTCCCAGCTACCCCGCTTTTTTTTTTTTTTTTTTTCTCTTTTTTTTTTTCTTTTTGACAGAGTTAGTGAGAGAGAGAGAGACAGAAAGGTCTTCCTTCCTTTGGTTCACCCCCCAAATGGCCGCTATGGCTGGCGCTGCGTTGGGTCTCCCATGCAGGTGCAGGGCCCAAGCACTTGGGCCATCCTCCACTGCACTCCTGGGCCACAGCAGAGAGCTGGACTGGAAGAGGAGCAACCAGGACAGAATCCAGCGCCCCAACCGGGACTAGAACCCAGGGTGCTGGCGCTGCAGGCAGAGGATTAGCCAAGTGAGCCACGGCACCAGCCCACCCCGCTTTCGATCCAGCTTCCTGCTAACCCATCCTGAGCACTTGGGCCACTGCCACCCACGAGACCTGGCTGGAGTTCTGGACTCTGGACCCTCCCTTACGCCCGGGCACTTGGAGAGCAGCGAGCAAACGAAGATCTCTTTCAGTCTCTCCATCACTCTTCCAAGTGGATGAAAATACACATTTTTTTTAAGATGGGAAAGCATTATCTACCTAAGAAATCCCTTGGTTGCTTCAGATACAGGTGGAAAAACCTGGCTGGTGGAGTCGCCACAGACCTTGGAGTGGCCGTGCCCAGTGCCCTGGGGAGCTCTGTGGGGTCCGAGAGCCTCGACGCTTCAAGTCGCCGCAAGCCCAGACACAAGGCAGGCCCCACACACTCGACCCCTGTGTCAGGCAGGGCACAGACGGCACCGGGCCACGGCTGCGGCACTGGTCCACGGCAGCTGGCATTGGGACGCTTCCTAGACGCTCCGACGGCTTCTCTTCAGGGCCACAAATGTCACACGTGGTCCCAGCCCACGGGTGTGCACGCTGCAGACCCCGGGGGCAGTGTGAGCTGCTCAAGGTCACGGCCAGCAAGGTGACGTGGGGTCAGAACATGTGCCGGGCTGCCCAGTGCCACCCAAACCTGGGCTACCTCCCCTCCTCGCTGCCTCACACCACACCACACCCAAAATCTGAGCAGAAGCAGAGGCCGAGGTCCGGCTGGTCTGCGAACGCCCTCAAGCCACGGTGAGGACAAGGCCGTCGGGCACGGCCTGGCACCCAGCACAGCCTGCTTGCCAGACCCCCAGAGCACACCACAGGCTGAGCACCTGCTGACGGGGCAGGGCCAGCACCCCAGGACTCCGGGGTCCCACGGATAATCACTGACAGACCACACAGCGTCCAGAGGCCAGGGAGCCACAGCTGACGCACCCACTCACGCTCACATGATTTCTCTCGTAAGCTCACACGCATTTCACACTTACACACTCATGCTCTCAACTCACACAAGGCTCCTATTCATACTCAGTCACACACACACCACACCCACATGCTCTCACGCTCCTCCTCCCACACTCACTCCCTCTCCCTCACACTCACACATCCACACTCCCTTTCATCCTCTCTCACACAAATGGCGTGCGCGTGCACACACACACACTCTCTCTCACACACACACCGGCACACACACACACACTCCCATTCTCCCCCATAGTCACACTCCCTCTCCCTCTCACACTTTCACACTCCCTCTCTTTCACACACCAGCACACACACACTCCCTCTCACACTCACACTCACTCTCATTCACACGCCGGCACACACACACACACACTCCCTCTCACACTCACACACTCCCTCTCTCATTCACACGCCGGCACACACACACTCCTTCTCCCTCTCACACACTTACTCTCTCATTCACACGCCAGCACACACACACACATCAGACACTCCCTCTCCCTCTCACACACACACTCCCTCTCTCATTCACACGCCGGCACACACACACTCCCTCTCACACTCACACACTCCCTCTCTCATTCACACGCCGGCACACACACACACACTCCTTCTCACACTCACACACTCCCTCTCTCATTCACACGCCGGCACACACACACACTCCCTCTCCCACACTTACTCTCTCATTCACACGCCGGCACACACACACACTCCCTCTCCCACACTTACTCTCTCATTCACACGCCGGCGCACACACACACACTCCCTCTCCCTCTCACACACTCCCTCTCTCATTCACACGCTGGCACACACACACACTCCCTCTCCCTCTCACACACTTACTCTCTCATTCACACGCCGGCACACACACACACTCCCTCTCACACACTTACTCTCTCATTCACACACCAGCACACACACACATCAGACACTCCCTCTCCCTCTCACACTCACACACTCCCTCTCTCATTCACACGCCGGCACACACACACACATCAGACACTCCCTCTCCCTCACACTCACACACTCCCTCTCTCATTCACACGCCGGCACACACACTCCTTCTCCCTCTCACACACTCTCTCATTCACACGCCAGCACACACACACACACACACACTCCCTCTCTCATTCACACGCCGGCACACACACACACTCCCTCTCACACTCACACTCACACACTCTCTCATTCACACGCCGGCACACACACACACTCACACACTCCCTCTCCCCTCTCATACACTCTTCCTCTCTCACACTCACACACACACACGCACCCCACAGGACCCTGCAGCTGGCACGCGCTGGTCCTTCCCTAGGGCGATTCGAAGGGGCAGACCACAGGGGCAGCATCAAGGCACAGCCGGGCGCGCTGCCCACGGCCCCTCTCAGACGGCTTCCTCTCACTCACTCAGGGCGGGGCGGGGCAAGGGCCTGCCAGACCCCCGTCCAGTGAGCCGCCCCCAGCCTTTCCAGTCTGAAAGGCCCCATTCACCCCGGCTCCCACACCCCTCCCTCCCTCGCAGGCCTGTGACGTCTACCCCGGCCTGAGAAGGTTACTATTTTAGCCACTTTGGGGAGAACATTGGAAAAACTTACGCAGCAAGAGTTCACACTTCAGAAAGAACTCTCCTGTCTCTCTTTAGCTAAAGTCAGCCACTTTTGGTTTGCTGGTGTTGTTTTAACCCTCCTGCTGGCTGTCGGGGGTTCAGGCTCAAAGACAGCTGGGTTTTCTCGATCTCCTGACACGAGAGGGAAAAGGGCCCACACACCCCACAGCATGGCCCGCGCCCAGGCAGGTTCAATGCAAACACACGTGAGACTACAGCAGGTCCCACCCGGCACAGGCGGGTGAGCTGCCACCAAGCCATCTCAGCAGACACACATGGAGGCCTGGTGGCAAGGCAAGGGCAGCCAGGCCCCTGCCTCCGGCTGCACGAGCAGACGCAACCAGCAAGAAGCCGAGGGCTCGAGGGGCGTGTGCGAATGAGGAACTGGGAGATCGTCACAGGAAGAGAAGCACTTTGTCGGTTCTTGCCCCACAATGCGCCGTGCTCTCGGGTTGGAGACTAGATTCCCGGTAAAAGAGGCTGGACTCTGATCCAGCGCCTCCGTTCCCAGGCCTCAGCTCGGTGAACCGTGACACCCGGAGCATCCAAAGCTTCGCCAAAGCCACCGAGCGATCCATTCCTTGAGAGCTGACCACCAAGGAGAGGCGACCTTCAACCCCATGGGAGAGGAGCAGAGCCTTCCCGGGGGACTGGTTGCCCAGCAGCTCCCAGACTCGGCCCCGACACAGCACCCGTGCTGCATGCCCACGCCCCTCTCTCGCCAGTTGGAGGTGCAGTCCCGCGATGGGCCAGGCGGCATTGTGGGAACTTCACACACCACCTGCCCACAGCCAGCACAACGGCGCTCAGAGGAGAGGTTTGCATCCAGGAGCGGCTAGGTCCAGCAGCCGTGAGCAAACCCTGAAGGCGGGCCACGACCCCAGCACTGCCACTACACGTGGGTGGTCTTGGGAAGCTGCCCAGCCCCGTACGTGCCTCAGTTTCCCCACACACTTCCCTGGACTGTGGTGAGCTTTCCAGCTGAGGCCTGAGCTGGAGCAGGCTGGGCTTCTGCACCACTCCCACCACCACCTGCAGGGCCTCACCAAGGAGGGGCCGGCGGGGACACCCCAGGGTAAGCAAGTCCACTGCGGCAGAAACTCCCAAGGCGCTCCGAGCCTCTCCCTTCCTCGCTGCCCCGCCCTGAGGCCAAGGCCAGAGAGCGGTGCAGCCACTGGAGGCACCGAGCACATCCACACCTCCCACCCCTGTCCCCCCCCTCAGCCTGGGAGGTCTCGGGAGTCGGCAGGTGAGACTGCGGTTCCCAGGGAAGGTGCGTGGCGTCTGACGTGTGCCTTTGCCCAGGAGACGCTGTAACACGGCCGAGGCTCCCACACACCCCTCCTGCTCCTCACAGGCCAGGGCCACGGTGCCCCTCCCCGCTGTGCTCCCCAGGGGCCGCTGACCCTGCATGCACAGAGCCTCAGCCAGAGCCAACGAGAGCCAGACGCCTGGGCAGGAGCTGCAGCCAGCGGGGAGCTCCACCGGAGCACACAGGCCAGCAACCACTCCTCCCTCCACCGACGTCCGCCAGAAGGTGGACAGTACACAGAGGGAGCCCAGTCCTCTCCCTGAGGTTCCTGCAAGACAAGGCCCTCGCACCCACTGCCGCCGCCAGCTCAAGTTCCCCAGGCAGCAGACTTCAGGGCAGTGCTACCATGCAGGCATCCTCTACCGAGCGCAGACTCCGGGACACAGCAGGGCACAGCTCAGGTAACTGGGCCCTGGCACCCCTGTGTGAGATGGAGACTGGATTCCCGGCTCCTGGCTCCCTCCTCAGCAAGTAAAGGGCAATAAAAGAAATACATTCCAATACACACAAAGTGCTAAAAATCCTGTCTGGACAGCAGAACAAAATCATACGTTAAACACACAGAATCACCACTTGGATTGAGAATTGGGACAGCCAGGCCCAGGAGCCCCCACGCTGACCGAGGACAGCCAGGCCCCGGGAGCCCTCACACTGCACCAGGACAGCCAGGCCCCGGGAGCCCTCACACTGCACCAGGACAGCCAGGCCCCGGGAGCCCTCACACTGACCGAGGATCAGGATGGCCAGGCCCTGGGAGCCCTCATACTGACCGAGGATCAGGACGGCCAGGCCCCCGGGAGCCCTCACACTGACCGAGGATCAGGATGGCCAGGCCCCGGGAGCCCTCACACTGACCGAGGATCAGGACGGCCAGGCCCGGGAGCCCTCACACTGACCGAGGATCAGGACGGCCAGGCCCCGGGAGCCCCCACACTGACCGAGGATCAGGACGGCCAGGCCCCGGGAGCCCCCACACTGACCGAGGATCAGGACGGCCAGGCCCCGGGAGCCCCCACACTGACCGAGGACCAGGACGGCCAGGCCCCGGGAGCCCCCCACACTGACCGAGGATCAGGACGGCCAGGCCCCGGGAGCCCCCACACTGACCGAGGATCAGGACGGCCAGGCCCCGGGAGCCCCCACACTGACCGAGGATCAGGACGGCCAGGCCCCGGGAGCCCCCACACTGACCGAGGATCAGGACGGCCAGGCCCCGGGAGCCCCCACACTGACCGAGGATCAGGACGGCCAGGCCCCGGGAGCCCCCACACTGACCGAGGACCAGGACGGCCAGGCCCCGGGAGCCCCCACACTGACCGAGGATCAGGACGGCCAGGCCCCGGGAGCCCCCACAATGACCGAGGACCAGGACAGCCAGGCCCCGGGAGCCCTCACACTGACCGAGGATCAGGACGGCCAGGCCCCGGGAGCCCTCACACTGACCGAGGATCAGGACGGCCAGGCCTGCTGCTCCAGTTTTTATCCAGCTCCTTCGAATGGCCTGGGACATGAGGGATGACAGCCCAAGTGCTTAGCCCCTGCCTCCCACGTGGGAGACCCAGAGGAGGCTCCCGGCTTTGGCCTGGCCCAGTCCCAGCCGTTGAGGCCATCTGCAGGGTGAACCAGTAGATGGAAGATCTCACTCTCTTCCTCTGTAGCTCTCTCAAATGAATAAAGCTTAAAAAAAAAAAAAAACCTCCAATATCAGCATTTTACAAGCACAATACTACAATGTTTGATGTAATATTATACAGGCATTAATAGGAAATTATCAAATCCAGATAGCAATGCAGAAAAATGTCAAATGAGAAAAAAAAAAGAAGAAACAGACCAAGGGGCCAGTGCTATGGCACAGGGCAAGGCTGCGCCCGCAGTGCCAGCATCTGTTGCAGCCAACTGGGGAGCAAACCAGCGGATGGAAGAGCTCTCTGCCTTTGCCTGTAACTCTGCCTTAAAATAAATAAATAACTGTATTTATTTATTTATTTATTTTTATTTCACTATTTATTTTTTATTTATTTACTTTATTTGAAAGGCAGAGTTACAGAAAGAAGGAAAAACAGAGAGAGAGGTCTTCCATCCGCTGGTTCACTCCCCAATTGGCCACGATGGCCGGAGCTGTGCTGATCCGAAGCCAGGAGCCAGGAGCTTCCTATGGGTCTCCCACGCGGGTGCAAGGGCCCAAGGATTTGGGCCATCTTCCACTGCCTTCCCAGGACATAGCAGAGAGCTTTATCGGAAGAGGAGCAGTCAGGACTTGAACCGGCACCCATATGGGATACTGGCACAGCAGACGGTAGCTTTACCTGCTGTGCCACAGCACCAGCCCCAATAAATAAATCTTTAAAAAAACAGATCATAGGCCGGCGCCGCGGCTCACTAGGCTAATCCTCCGCCTTGCGGCGCCGGCACACCGGGTTCTAGTCCCGGTTGCCCCTCTTCCAGGCCAGCTCTCTGCTGTGGCTAGGGAGTGCAGTGGAGGATGGCCCAAGTTCTTGGGCCCTGCACCCCATGGGAGACCAGGAGAAGCACCTGGCTCCTGCCATCGGAACAGCGCGGTGCGCCGGCCGCAGCGCGCTACCGCGGCGGCCATTGGAGGGTGAACCAACGGCAAAAGGAAGACCTTTCTCTCTGTCTCTTTCTCTCACTATCCACTCTGCCTGTCCAAAAAAAAAAAAAACAGATCATAAAAATACTTATCATTGTGGCACAGCAGGTAAAGCCACCACCTGCGATGGTGCCATCTCCTACGGCACCGGTTCGAGCCCCAGCTGCTCCACTTCCGATCCAGCTCCCTGCCAACAGCCTGGGAAAACGCGGCAGAGGATGCACTCAGGTGGGAAACTCGGAAGCAGCTCCTGGCTCCTGGCTCCTGGCTCCTGGCTCCTGGCTCCTGGCTCCTGGCTCTGGCCTGGCCCAGACCCAGCTGCCGGGGCCGTTTGGGGAGAGAACCAGCAGACGGGAGATGGGACTCAGCTTTTCAGATAAATAGCTAACTCTAAAAACACGCTGCCCACCATGATGAAACCCATGAGCAGCGGAAGCACAGGACTGGAGGACCTGCGTGTGACCCGCGTGCTTAGGGGAGGCTTGCGCCAGCGGTCGTGCTACCGCTGTGACAGAATCCTCCGAGCGCGTCAGCCCAGGCACCACCGAAGCCTCGGCCAGCTGCCTCACCAGGCTCCCAGGGAGCGGCACAGCTGGGACCCCCTTAAGTCTAGGAAGCCTTGGGATGTCTTAGTGACCTTCCACCCGCCACGAGGTCCTGGGTTGGGGGCGCCTACCTCAGCCCCCGAGATGTCCGTGAGGGCCCAGCTGCTCTGTACAGACACACACGCCCCGGGAAGCCGGGCCCATCCAGCGACTCCATCGCCCCGCCCCGGCCCCACCTCCCAGCGAACAGGAGGGCCATAAAGCTCTGGTGAGCCACAGTTTTCTCAGGAAAGCAAACACACTACTGAGCAGAATTCCCCCACCGGAACTCGTCTCTCTTAACCGCGAGCTCTGGCAAAGCGTGTTCTGCATAACAGTGATTTCAGTCAGTTCCTCTTTCTTCAATGAAAACATTTTACCTTGCAAATTGAGGGGAAAGAGTGTGCCATTAAACACCAAAACGCAAACTTCCGTTTCTGTTTAAAGCTCTGTTCATTTATTTCCATTTCAAAGTCAGGGAGACAGAGATCTTCCACCTGCTGTTCACCTCCCAAATGCCCACAGCAGCCACACCTGGACCAGGCCACGCCAGGAACCTGAAACTCAACGTGGGATCCGAGCCCTGGGCTGACACCTGCTGCCCCCCTCCCGGGTGCGCCCAGGCTCTCCAACCTGCGAGGCGGGCATCCCAGGCAGTGTCTAAACCGCTGTGCCAAACATCTACCCAATAAGTCACACTTTCAAAGTACCTGCATTATTGGGGCTAGCACGTGGCACAGCCAGTGAAGCCGCTGATACAGCACCAGCATCCTGTATGCACGCTGGTTCGAGTCTCCGCTGCTCCACTTCCAATCCACCTCCCTGCTATTGAGACTGGGAAAGCAGCGGAAGACAGCCCGAGTACCCACGTGGGAGACCCAGGTGGAGCTCCTGGCACCTGGCTACAGCCTGGCCCAGGCCTGGCCATTGCAGCCATCTAGGGAGTGAGCCAGCAGATGAAGACCTCTGTCTGTCTGTCTGTCTCTTTCTCTCTGCTTCTCTGTGGCTCTAACAAACTAATAAATAAAATCTTCAAAAAATCTGCATTTTCAAACTAAAACGTGATATTCACTTAAAAAAAAAAATGAAAATCTGTCTGAGCCCCTTACGCAGCAGATAAGCAGATCTGGGGGGAAGGGAAGTGAGCGTCTGCCTTCGGCTCACAACCAGCCGTGTGAGACGGAAGGGGCAGGCCAGCACTGTCCTCCATGCCAACAGCACCCTGCCGTGTGACTTCAACCACAGAAGGGCCGCTCCACTTCTGTCCAGCTCCTTGCTAACGCATCTGGGAAAGCAGCAGTAGATGGCCTCGGGCTCCTGCGCCCACGTAGGAGACCCAGATGGAATCCCAGCCTCCTGGCTTCAAGCGGGCCCAGCCCTGCCACTGCGGTCATTTGGGGAATGAATCAGTGCATGGAAGACCGATCTCAATCTCTCAATCTCTCGCTCCCTCCCTCCCTCCCATCTCTCTGTAACTTTGCCTTTCTAACAAAAAAACTTTCTTTTTTTTTTTGGACAGGCAGAGTGGATAGTGAGAGAGAGAGACAGAGAGAAAAGGTCTTCCTTTTTGCCGCTGGTTCATCCTCCAATGGCCGCTGCAGCCAGTGCATCGTGCTGATCCGAAGCCAGGAGCCAGGTGCTTCTCCTGGTCTCCCATGCGGGTGCAGGGCCCAAGGACTTGGGCCATCCTCCACTGCCCTCCTGGGCCACAGCAGAGAGCTGGCCTGGAAGAGGGGCAACTGGGATAGAATCCAGCACCCCAACCGGGACTAGAACCCGGTGTGCCGGCACCGCAAGGCGGAGGATTAGCCTGTTAAGCCACGGCACCAGCCAAAAAAAACTTTCTTAAAATGTGATTATCCTCACCTTTTTTTTTTTAAGATTTATTTATCTATTTGCAAGTCAGAGTTACACAGAGAAAGAAGAGGCAGAGAGAGAGAGAGAGAGGTCTTCCATCCACTGGTTCACTCCCCAACTGGCCACAATGACTGGAGCTGCGCCGACCGGGAGCCAGGAGCCAGGAGCTTCTTCTGGGTCTCCCATGCAGGTGCAGGGGCACAAGGTCTTGCACATCTTCTACTGCTTTCCCAGGCCACAGCAGAGAGCTGGATCGGAAGTGGAGCAGCTGGGTCTCCAACCGGCACCCATATGGGATGCCAGCACTGCAGGTCAGGGCATTAACCTGCTGCGCCACAGCACCGGCCCCACAAATAAATCAATCTTTAAAAAATAATAACCACGGCAACCTGCACAAACATTAAGTTCGCTCAGTGAGTTCAGACAGGGCTGGAACTGTAGGTAAAGACGGCACTGGACCAAGGAACAGGAAGAGAAGGTCAAGCCCGGCTGGGAGGGAAGGAGGGGAGGAGCCAAAGCAGCCAAAGCACTGAGACCTGCAGTGGGGGGCACGGGGTCACGGGGGCTGCCAGCTCGAGGGGATGTCAGGGACACACCAAAGAAGGCACGGGGTCACGGGGGCTGCCAGCTCGAGGGGATGTCAGGGACACACCAAAGAAGGCACGGGGTCACGGGGGCTGCCAGCTCGAGGGGATGTCAGGGACACACCAAAGAAGGCACGGGGTCACGGGGGCTGCCAGCTCGAGGGGATGTCAGGGACACACCAAAGAAGGCACGGGGTCACGGGGGCTGCCAGCTCCAAGGGATGTCAGGGACACACCAAAGAAGGCACAGGTACTCGGCGAGAAACCACAGGACACGGGGCAGGCCCTGACACACAGTGGGGCTGCGTGTGTGCTCACAGGACACGGGGCAGGCCCTGACACACAGTGGGGCTGCGTGTGTGCACACAGGACATGGGGCAGGCCCTGACACACAGTGGGGCTGTGTGTGCACACAGGACATGGGGCAGGGCCTGACACACAGTGGGGCTGTGTGTGTACACACAGGACAGCACAGGGCAGGGCCTGACACACAGTGGGGCTGTGTGTGTGCACACAGGACACGGGGCAGGCCCTGACACACAGTGGGGCTGTGTGTGTGCACACATGACACGGGGCAGGGCCTGACACACAGTGGGGCTGTGTGTGTGCACACAGGACACGGGGCAGGGCCTGACACACAGTGGGGCTGCCTGTGTGCTCACAGGACACGGGGCAGGCCCTGACACACAGTGGGGCTGTGTGTGTGCACACAGGACATGGGGCAGGCCCTGACACACAGTGGGGCTGTGTGTGCACACAGGACATGGGGCAGGGCCTGACACACAGTGGGGCTGTGTGTGTACACACAGGACAGCACAGGGCAGGGCCTGACACACAGTGGGGCTGTGTGTGTGCACACAGGACACGGGGCAGGCCCTGACACACAGTGGGGCTGTGTGTGTGCACACATGACACGGGGCAGGGCCTGACACACAGTGGGGCTGCGTGTGTGCACACAGGACACGGGGCAGGGCCTGACACACAGTGGGGCTGCCTGTGTGCTCACAGGATGGCATGGGGCAGGGCTTGACACACAGTGGGGTGCGTGGGTTTGTTTCTGTGTATTGTACACTCACAAAAACCAAAGCAGACAATGAAACACACATATCACACTCATTTTCTGCCATTCTTTTTTTTTTCTTTTTTTTGTAGACTATTTATTTGGAAGGCAGAGTTACAGAGATGTAGAGGTAGGGAGAGAGGTCCATCTTCCATCTGCTGGTTCACTCCCTAAATGGTCACAATGGCCAGGGCTGGACCCATGCAGCCAGGAGCCAGGAGCTTCCTCCTGGTCTCCCATGGGGTGCAGGGCCCAAGCACCTGGGCCATCCTCCACCGCTTTCCCAGGCCACAGCAGAGCTGGATGGGAAGAGGAGCAGCCGGCGCCCATGTAAGATGCTGGCGCTGCAGGCGGTGGCTTTACTGAAGCCGCGCCGGCCCCTGCCATTCTTTCCTGAGGTCACAATCACTGAGCTGGACAGGCACTAACATAAATCCGTATCCTGCACAGCCAGGGAACAGGATGCCCTAGGCCATCAGATAGCTACAATCAACACAAATTCCACAGCAGGCGGGGGGAGGGGCAGCGTGTGGCCAACAGGTAAGACACCACCGGGGACACGCACTTCCCACACTGCAGCTCGAATTCCAGCTTCCTGCTGCTGTGCACCATGGGGGGTGGAGGACTAGGGTCCCTGCCACCCACGTGGGAGACCTGGACTGCGTTCCCCGATCCTCCTGGCCCAGGGCCAGGCTGTTGTGGGCATCTGGACAGTGGAGCAGCAGCTGAGAAATTTCTCTCTCTCTCTCCCTCTCTGCTTTCTCCCTCCTCCCTTCCTCCCTCTCCCTCTAAAATATATTAAATAATAATTCTGATTTCCAATTCACAAAGGTTTAGAATCCCAAGTGCATATAAAGAAAAAACACTATTAACCAATAAGAAAAAAGACAAGCCCACATGAAAAGATTATTGTGGACTGCCCGGTGGGCACTCAGCAGTGAGACCGTAGGAACAGCCCCAGAGTGAGTGACCACCTGGGACACCCGCATCCCATATGGGAGTGTCCAGGTGAGAGCCCCAGCTCCCTGCTCATGCACCTGGGAGGTAGCAGGTGACGGCCCCTGACCCACGGGGGAGACCTGCATGGAAGATTCTGGCTTCCGCCTGGCCCAGACCTGGCTGTTGCAGCCATGTGGGGAGCCAACCAGAGGGTAGGAGCCTCCTCCTCCTCTGTCACTGAGCCTTTCACATGAGTAAGTCTTTCTTAAAAAGCCAGAGTGCAGGGCCGGCGCTGCGGCATAGCAGGTAAAGCCGCCACCTGCAGTGCCTGCGTCCCATGTGGGCGCCAGGTTTGAGTCCCAGCTGCTCCACTTCCAGGCCAGCTCTCTGCTGTGGCCCAGGAAGGCAGTGGAGGATGGCCCAGGTGCTTGGGCCCTGCACCCGCATGGGAGACCTGGAAGAAGCTCCTGGCTCCTGGCTTCAGATCGGCGCAGCTCTGGCCGCTGTGGCCAATTGGGGAGTGAACCAGCAGATGGAAGACATACACACACACACCCCTGCCCCGTAACTCTGACTTCCAAATAAATAAATAAATCTTAAAAAAAGAAATCTTATAAAAAGCGAGAGCGCTACCTGACATTATCCGCAACAGTTAATTTGTTTTTGTTTTTCGTGTGAAGCGTTTACCAAGAGGAGACCCAGAGCAAAGGGGGCAAGAGGTCCCACCCGGCAGTGCTGGGGAGGCGCGCGGCTGCGGGCCAAGGAACTCAGGAAGTGTGGGAGCCTGGGAAGGCCAGGAGGCACGCGGTCCTGCTGACACCTCGGCTCTGGCCCACAGGCCCCCAGAACCACAAGGCGATAAAGTCCTATTGTTCAGGCAGCGATGGAAAACTGACCCCGTGGAAGCGCAGGCGGGCGAGCGCCAGGAGGCCCACAGGCACGCACACGCGCAGCGCACGTGAAAGGGGACAGAGGGACCCAATCCAAGCTGCTAACCGCGGGCGCTGCGGCAGGAGGTGGGGGCTGCAAGCGGGGTCAGGCTGGAGCTTAACCCCGCCCCACGTTCAGATGTTCGTCCACACAGCGCGCACCGGACAGCGGGTGACCCTGCAGAGAATTCACGGTGCCTCGCTGCCCCAGCAAACTCCCAGACTCACCCCCAGCCCCAGGAGCGCCCTCCTTTATGGAATCCCACAGGCACCAACAAAAAAGGGACCCCCGGGTCCCGCCCGGCCCCGGAACACTTCCGGTGGACTCTGGCCCACGGCAGGGAGCTGGCAGCCCAGCGCGCTCCCGGGAGCGGCCTGGCTACTCCTGCAGACGCCCGCCCGGCACGGCCCGCGCAGGCACCTGCCGCCCGGGTTCGGTCTCCCGGAACACGGTTCCCGGCCGGCCACGACGCGACAGGCTGCGTCCCAGGGGTCCGCAAACCCTCCCTCCGCGGGGTTCCCCACGCCGGCAGACGTCACGGGCACGCCGGACACAAGTCACCAGCGTCCCCAGGTCGGCCCAGCCACCTGCAGGAGCGCCAGGTGAGGTCAAAGGCGGGTCAGCTCCCCGAGGATCAGAGCCCCGACCGCGGTCGGTCACCCCGCACACGCACCCGCACCGCTCCAGAGGCCAGGGCGCGGGCCAGGGGTGGCCAGCGGCTCCCACAGGTGACCTCCGGAACACAGCGTTCGGACCCCCGCCCCGCCGCACGGAGAGGCCACCGCGCAGCGGCTCCGCGAGCCCGCCCCGCCGGACACTGCCCTGGGTGCCCCGCCGCCACTCCCCGGGTGTCCCGCCGGACACTCCCCGGGGTGTCCCGCCGGACACTGCCCCGGGTGCCCCGCCGCCACTCCCCGGGTGCCCCGCCGCCACTCCCCGGGTCCCGCCGGACACTCCCCGGGGTGTCCCGCCGGACACTGCCCCGGGTGCCCCGCCGCCACTCCCCGGGTGCCCCGCCGCCACTCCCCGGGTCCCGCCGGACACTCCCCGGGGTGCCCCGCCGGACACTCCCCGGGTGCCCCGCCGCCACTCCCCGGGTGCCCCGCCGGACACTCCCCGGGTGCCCCGCCGCCACTCCTCGGGTCCCGCCGGACACTCCCCGGGTGCCCCGCCGCCACTCCCCGGGGTGCCCCGCCGCCACTCCCCGGGTCCCGCCGCCACTCCCCGGGGTGCCCCGCCGGACACTGCCCTGGGTGCCCCGCCGCCACTCCCCGGGTCCCGCCGGACACTCCCCGGGTGCCCCGCCGCCATTCCCCGGGTCCCGCCGGACACTCCCCGGGTGCCCCGCCGGACACTGCCCTGGGTGCCCCGCCGCCACTCCCCGGGTGTCCCGCCGCCACTCCCCAGGTCCCGCCGGACACTCCCCGGGTGCCCCGCCGCCATTCCCCGGGTCCCGCCGGACACTCCCCGGGTGCCCCGCCGGACACTGCCCTGGGTGCCCCGCCGCCACTCCCCGGGTGCCCCGCCGCCATTCCCCGGGTCCCGCCGGACACTCCCCGGGTGCCCCGCCGGACACTGCCCTGGGTGCCCCGCCGCCACTCCCCGGGTCCCGCCGGACACTCCCCGGGTGCCCCGCCGGACACTGCCCTGGGTGCCCCGCCGCCACTCCCCGGGTGCCCCGCCGCCACTCCCCGGGTGCCCCGCCGCCACTCCCCGGGTCCCGCCGGACACTCCCCGGGTGCCCCGCCGCCACTCCCCGGGTCCCGCCGGACACTCCCCGGGTGCCCCGCCGCCACTCCCCGGGTCCCGCCGGACACTCCCCGGGTGCCCCGCCGCCACTCCCCGGGTGCCCCGCCGGACACTGCCCTGGGTGCCCCGCCGCCACTCCCCGGGTGTCCCGCCGCCACTCCCCTGCGGCCCCAGAGACGCCAGAGCGCCGCCTCCACGCGGTCCGCGCCCCCCTCACGCGCTGGCCACGCCGGCCACGCCGCCCGCCGCGGGTCCCGGGGCCGCGGGCGCGCGAGCACCAGCGGGCGCAGCCGCACAGGTGGCTCCTGACCCCGCGCCCGCGCGGCCCGGGCGCTGCCAGAAACGCCGCGGGCATGGCGACCCCCGCGGACCGCGCGCCAAGGCCGGGGGACCCGGGCAGAGCCGCCGCGCCGTACCTGCCGCCGGGGGATCCGCCTCCTCGTCAGCCTCCGCCTCAGCTGCCGCCCCGACTGGCGCCGCGGGCAGCGGGTCCATCGCGCCGCCAGTCATGTGAGCCCGCGTGCCCACGTGACTTCCTCCCGCGCCCGCCCGGCCTCGCCCCGCCCATGCCCGCCACGCCACGCCCACCCAGCTGTCCAACCACGCCCCTTCCCCCTGGCTCCGCAAGGCAGAGCCACGCCCATCCGGGCCCTGCCCCGCCCCCGGCCGGCCCGCCACGCGCCTCAAGCGGCCTGGCCACGCCCACAGCCCGGAGAGCCCCGCCCCCGGCCGGCCCGCCACGCTCCTCACGCGGCCTGGCCACGCCCACGTCCAGGCGAGCCCCGCCCCCGGCCGGCCCGCCACGCGCCTCACGCGGCCTGGCCAAGCCCAGGTCCAGGCGAGGCCCGCCCCTGCCCAGCCTGCCCGGCCACGTGGCCACGGCGCGGGCGGTGCCGCGCTGCGAGCCTCTGGACCCCGGGTGTTTGCTGGCGGGCGCTCACCCGCCGCCTGCTCCTGCACGGCCCTCATCCGTTCTCCCATTCATTCGATCCCACCTGGCTCGCTCCCGCGTCGCTCCCGCACCCTGGCGTGCGTTCAGGCACTTTCCCCGCCTCTGCCTCCTGCTCACGCACTCACTGAGGCCTGCGGGAGGCCACCTGGGGGCTGGGGACGCACAGATGCCTTGGGTCTGGACAGGTGGCCGGAGGGAGCAAGTGACTGACTTCCCCAGTGCTAGCCAGGCTGCGGGGTTGGAAGGGGCGGAAGGGCATCCCTCCCCCCCCTGCCCTCCTAAGGGGAGGGGTCTCGGACAGGGCAGTGTCCAAGCCAGGCCTGGGAGGAGGAGGAGGAGGGAGCCGTGTTCCTGCTGTGCTCCTGGGACCCACACAGCCAGGGGCCTGGGAGGAGGGGGAGGGGGCTGTGTTCCTGCTGTGCTCCCGGGACCCACACAGCCAGGGACCTGGGAGTTGGTGGCAGGGAGCACGAGCCCACACCCCTGGTCAGGGTCCTAGGGAGGGGCCCAGCCTCCCCCAGGACCTCAGGAACCGACGCTGGCCGCGGCAGTCCGTGAGCTTGTCCCCACACAGTCCATCTGTCCTGCAGATGGACTCAGACCGCTCGGCTCGGGAGTCAGCACTGGCGCAGGAGTGTAAGCCACCTCTCG
The DNA here is from genome assembly GCF_033115175.1 of Lepus europaeus. NCBI lineage: Eukaryota > Metazoa > Chordata > Mammalia > Lagomorpha > Leporidae > Lepus > Lepus europaeus. The sequence continues at coordinate 59,088,990 of NC_084847.1, read as the reverse complement.
CGACACTGGCAGCCCTCATCCTAGAGCCTTGAGCCCCAGCTCATCTGCTTCCGGTCCAACTTCCTGCCGATGCACCTGGGAAGCAGGAGATGATGGCACAGGTAGCTGGGTCCCTGTCACCCACGTGGGAGACCTGGATGGAGTTCCTGGCTCCTGGCTTCAGCCTGGCCCAGCCCGCCAGCTGCGGAAGGCATTTGGGGAGTGAATCGATTGGGGGATGGAAAATCATGTCCTCTCTCTCCCTCTCTGTCCCCCGCCCCACTGCCTCTCAAATAAGTAAATAAGTCTTTAAGAAAAAAAAAATCGTCGCTTTCCCAAGCGGCAGTGGAACCTCAGGGTCCTGTGACCCCCCACCCCACCCGATGCCGCTTCCTTCCGCCACCCTGGGCTTCCTCTCCGCTGTGGCCGCAGCCAAGTGAGGCCCTCAGCACTTTCTCCCGGCCCCACAACCCCACGCGCGCCTGCGTGCTCCGCGAACTTCCTGCTATTATCTGGCGCATGTTTGTCTCCCGGCGGCACATAAGATGTCAGATCTATAAAAGTTCAGCACACTCTGGGAACTGTCAAACACTGTGCGAGCGTAAAGTTACACACGATTCATGAATGACCTGACGTGTGTCACCACGCCTCTGCTGAAGCGGTTCTGGATCTAGGCCGCGCTTTCTGATCACCCGGGGACCACTCAGATACGCTCTGCCGGCCCTGGCCCCGACGGGCTCTGATCTGATGGCTCTGCGGTGTGGCTAGCACCTGGGATGTATTTAAAAACTCCAGGATGACTCTTAACTCTAGCAAGATTTGTTTGTTTATTTATTTGAAAGGCAGACCAAGCGAGAAAGAGGAGGAGATCTTCCATCTACCAGTTCACTTGCCAGGTAGCCCGCAACAGCCAGGTCTGGGCCAGGAGGAAGCCGGGAGCCAGGAATTGCAGGCAGGTGCCACGCCTGGGTGGTGGAGACCCGGTGCTTGGGTGGCGGAGACCCAGTGCCTGGGCCTCCTCCACTCCTTCCCCGGCTCCTGTCCCTCCTGGGTGGGGGAGACCCGGCGCCTGGGCCTCCTCCACTCCTTCCCCTGCTCACATCCCTCCTGGGTGGGGGAGACCCGGCGCCTGGGCCTCCTCCACTCCTTCCCCTGCTCCTGTCCCTCCTGGGTGGGGGAGACCCGGCGCCTGGGCCTCCCCCACTCCTTCCCCGGCTCCTGTCCCTCCTGGGTGGGGGAGACCCGGCGCCTGGGCCTCCCCCACTCCTTCCCCGGCTCCTGTCCCTCCTGGGTGGGGGAGACCCGGCGCCTGGGCCTCCTCCACTCCTTCCCCGGCTCCTGTCCCTCCTGGGTGGCGGAGACCCGGCGCCTGGGCCTCCCCCACTCCTTCCCCGGCTCATGAACGGGAACTGGATTGGAAGCAGGCGTTCCAGACAGTGGCACTGCCAGCCCGCCACGCCGCCACGACGAGGGTTCTTGGCTTTTATTCCTGTGCCGCTTCCTGGGCACAGAAGTGGAAGGTAACGGAGGCAATGCGAGCTCTCTGGCTCCAAAGGCTCCTATGGCAGCCAGAGGAACAGAAGCCAGATGCTGGCTGCGGCCCGCGAAGTGGCCCAGATACACACATGAGGCCCTGGGAAGCAGAGAGGCAGCCGTCCATTCTCACACTGATGTCTCCAGGAGAGGGAAGCCAGGCCTGCGAGAGCTGCCCTGCCGCCGGCCAGAGGCCTCCAAGGCCTGGGAGCGGAGCACGCCTGTGTTCGTCTGCTCCTGGCCCAAGGATGCCGTGCCCGTTTCCTTCCGGGGTGGTAAAAGGAGGTCAGGCTCCCAATTTCTAGAACATTTTGTGTAGCAGCAAGGACCCACCTCTGACAGTTCCTCTGCTTTTTGAGTCACTTTTACTGCTTTGCACTTAGGGAAAAGGAGAACTTCTATAAACAGACAGAACTTGGAAGGCAGAGCGCTGAAGTCAGGACTTTGCACACAGGTGGACAGGCAGAACAAAGCCATGGCTGTTGTCCTCCCAGACACACGGTTCTCCAAGTCTTGCCGAAGACCGTTCAGAGAGAAGAGCTTCGAGGGGCAGGCGTCTGGCCTGGCGCTGACACTGCCTGACACCGGCATCCCACAGCAGAGGGCCTGGGGTCACGGCTCTGGCTCCTGACTCCACCTTCCCGCAATGTGCACCCCGGGAGGCCGTGGATGATGGAGCAACGACTCGGGTCCCTGTGTCCCATGAGGGAGACCGGACTGAGCTCCCAGCTCCCAGCTCCAGCCTGGCCCAGGCCTGGCCACTAAGGGCATTTGAAGAGTGACCCATGGCCAGCGCCGCAGCTCAATAGGCTAATCCTCCGCCTGCGGCACCGGCACACCGGGTTCTAGTCCCGGTCGGGGAGCCGGATTCTGTCCCGGTTGCCCCTCTTCCAGGCCAGCTCTCTGCTGTGGCCAGGGAGTGCAGTGGAGGATGGCCCAAGTCCTTGGGTCCTGCACCCCATGGGAGACCAGGAGAAGCACCTGGCTCCTGCCATCGGATCAGCGCGGTGTGCCGGCCGCAGCGCGCCTACCGCGGCGGCCATTGGAGGGTGAACCAACAGCAAAAGGAAGACATTTCTCTCTGTCTCTCTCTCACTGTCCACTCTGCCTGTCAAAAAAAAAAAAAAAAAGAAGAAGAAGAAGAAGATAGCCCAAGTCCTTGGGTCCCGCACCCACATGGGAGACTCTGAGGAAGCTCCTGGCTCCTGACTTCAGATGGGCGCAGCTCCAGCCGTTGCAGCCAATTGGGGAGTGAACCAGCAGGTGGAAGACCTCTCTCTGTCTCTCTCTACCTCTCTCTGTAACTCAGTTTTCAAATTAATAAAATGAATCTTAAAAAGAAAAAGAGACTTCTTATGATGCAGAAGTACACTCACCCTCCCACTCCAAAACACCACAATTCTAGCTAAAACCTGAGTCTTCCCAGAACAACTTGGTAGAGAACTGGAGCCAAAAGCCAGGAAAGAAAGGTGTTTGGTCCAGAGAAAACATCAGGCCCCAGGGAGGAGCAGACACTGAGGCCAAGCAAAGCACAGAGCTATGGAAGCAATGCAGGTGTGAGTGTGTGTGAGGGTGTGTGTGTGTAAGTGTGAGGGTGTGTGTGTGTGAGGGTGTGTGAGGGTGTGTGTGTGTGAGTGTGAGGGTGTGTGTGTGAGGGTGTGTGAGGGTGTGTGTGTTAGGCTGTGTGTGTGAGGGTGTGTGTGTGTGAGGGTGTGTGTGTGAGGGTGTGTGTAAGTGTGAGGGTGTGTGTGAGGGTTGTGAGTGTGTGTGTGTTAGGCTATGTGTGTGAGTGTGAGGGTGTGTGTTTGTGTAAGTGTGAGGGTGTGTGTGTTAGGCTGTGTGTGTGTGTGTGTGTACAGCCATGGGAGGAGCCACTGGGCCCGGCAGGGCAGGAAGTGAACCTGCTGCTCTGATTAGCGCAGGGTGAGTGACGGGGTGGCCGCTGAGCTATCACATGCAGTGTGGAAGCCGCGTGTCTACACTGCACCACGTGGACAAAGAATAGCCTTCGGGGCAGTTGCGTTCCAAATGTCACCCAAGAAAAATAAAATATGTCCACAGGAAGGCTCACGCATGGCCTGCTCCATTCAGGCAGCGCAAGCTGGAAGCGACCCACACGTCCACTACAGCAGGCCGGGCCGGGCCACCTTGTCCCTGGAACAAACGTAGCGAACTGCCACACCAGCCCGGGGACCAGGGAAAGGGCAGAGGCTGGAGGAACGTTCAGGCGTGGTTCAGAAGCGTCCTAGGAAGCCTCGAGGTGGCTGTTGGCAGAAACAGATGTTAGCACGGTGCTGGGAGGACTCCAAGGGGAAGAGGGAGTGTGGGAGAGAAACTGCGGCGGCGTGGAGGACCCTAGGGTGCCACCCAGACCTTGGGTGGGAGCGCGGAGACTTGGGGCCACCTCCGGCAACAGCGGCATCCAGAACCCAAGCGCTGGTCCGAGTCCCAGCCGCTCTGCTTCTGGCCCCGCTCCCTGCTAATGCACCTGGGAAGGCAGCAGAGAGTGGCCCACGTCCCTGGGTCCCTGCACCCACGTGGGAGACCTGATGGAGCTCCAGGCTCCTGGCTTTCCCCTGGCCCAGCCCTGGCCATTGCATCCATCTGAACCAGAGGATCGAAGATCTCTCTCTCTCTCTCTCTCTCTCTCTCTCTCTCTCCCTCTCCCTCTCTCTCTCTCTCTCTCTCTCTCTGTGTGTGTGTGGCTCTCTGCTTTTCTAATAAACCTGTCAAGCAAAGCACAGAAACCCACAGGAGCGATCTTCCGAGCCCCTGCCAGCGGCTGGCGTCACCGCCAATCCCCAGGGCCCCCTGCCTCCGTCCTCTCGTGGCTGCCTTCTCTGTGTGTCTCTCTCCACAGCACTTTCCTCTCCTTGCAGGGACAGCGGCCATCCAGGGCCAGGGCCCACCCAGTGACCTCATCTGCTGAGAGGCCCTGTTCCGAAGACGGGGAGCGCCGCAGAGACAGGACAAAGGAGGAAATGCGCACGCTCATTCCAACAGATGTGCAAAAGGCACCGGACAAACCTCCGTGGGAGGAAACCCCTCAGCCAGGTGGCAACAGGAGGGATGACGGCTCAGCCTCAGAAGCGTCTTCAGGAGCCCCGGGCTGGGCAAGGGCGACGGGACTGTGACTGGAGCTGAAATGTGAGTGCAGGGAACGGAGCCAGCCCGCCCGTTCTAGCCGCTGGCACTGCACACCGCGGAGGCTCATCGCTGCGTGGGGAGTCACGGGAGGGGGCGCGCACAGAGCAGAAAAGGACAGCTGTTCACAGCTGAGGGTGTGGGAGAGAACGCTGCAGCATCCACACGGGCTGCTTCAACCAGAAGCGCGGCTTGGCAACATCGCGAGAGACTGCTTCAGAGAGAGGCGCCGGCTGTGCCTCCAGGCACGAGGGATGCAGAACCAGAAAACAAACTTTCAAAGGAAAAAATAACTGCACTTAAAACAGGAAACAGTTACTGACACATTTTCAAAGGTATAGGCAAACAAAACTGCCCAAGCAAGTGTTCAGCCCAACAGGTAAGGTGCTGGTTGGAATGTCCACGTCCCGGGGCCAGCGCTGTGGTGGAGCAGGCTAAGCTTCCACCTGCGGCCCCAGCGTCCCGACGGCTCCGCTTCCGACCCAGCTCTCTGCTGCGGCCTGGGAAAGCAGTGCAAGATGGCCCACGTCCTTGGGCCCCTGCACCCACGTGGGAGACCTGGAAGAAGCTCCTGGATCCTGGCTTCAAATCTACCCAGCTCCAGCTGTCGCAGCCATTTTGGGGAGTGAACCAGCGCATGGAAGACCTTTCTCTCTGTCTCTCAATGAACAAATAAAATCTTAATGACAGAATGTCCAAGTTCTGTATAAGCCAGTCTAGGTCCACGTCCCAGCTCCCCGCTAAATCAGAGCCTGGAAGGCAGCAGGAATGGCTCAAGTACTCAAATCCCTGCCACCCACGTGGGAGACGTCCATCCAGCGGCCTGGCCCAGCCCTGGTCGTCATGGACACTGAGTAAACCGTGGGATGGGAGAGCTCCTCCTCTTTGTCTCTGTTGTCCCTGTGACACCGCCGCCCGGATTCGGGGTGTTGGTTTGAGTAGCAGCTGCTCTGCCTCTGATCCAGCCCCTGCTAATGTGCTTCGGAAAGCAGTGGGAGACGGCCTGAGTGCTGGGGCCTCTGCCACCCGAGTGGGAAATCCAGATGGCGCTCCTGGCTGCAGCCTGGACCATGGTGTTACAGCCACCTGGGGAATGAGCCAGCAGACGGAGACGTGTTCTCTGTGTGTGTGTGTGTGTGTGTGTCCCTGCCCCTTACCTCCCATCACTCCACCTTTCAAATAAATACATACATCTTTAAAAAAAGTAATCCTTGGGCCAGCATTATGTCCTAGCTGGCTAAGCCATCTCCTGCAATACCAATTTCCATATGGCTTCATTTCCCGGCTGCTCTACTTCCAATCCAGTTCCCTGCTGTTGTGTCTAGCAAAGCAGCAGAAGATGGCTGCAGTGCCTGGGCCCCTGCCCCCACGTGGAAGAGCTGGATAAAGCTCCTGGCTCCTGGCTTCAGTCTGGTCCAACCCTGACTGTTGCAGTCCTCTGGGGAGTGGACCAGCGGACTTCTGTCTCTCCCCCTGTCTCTGTGTAACTCTGCCTTTCAAAGGAATAAATCTTAAAAAAATAAAAAAAAAGACCCTAACGTTCTTTTGTTACGTTTTTATCTCTATCAGGCTGTGCTAAATCCTGGGTCATTTCCTTCTGACCCGTATTCCGGTTCACTAATCCTAGGTTCGGCGGTGTCTGATCCACTAGGTTCTAGCACTTTCAGTATTGCAGTCTTCACTTCTAGAGGCTTCCTTTGGCTCTTTCCCAAAGCGGCAGTGCTTTTTGCTCCAGTTTCCTGTTCCCGGCAGACGCTTACAACCGCCTTTAACTTCTCCGCGTCTCCAGCTGATCCGTCCTGTGTCTGGGAACCCTAACAGCTGGTGAGCGGACAGCTGCTCACCTTCTCTGCTTCCTTCCCATTTCTGCTCACAGCACCTGACAGCTGTCAGTTTCCTTAGGGGGTTGCTGGTAGCTGTTTTCCAAGGCCCAGGACACAGGTGCACCTCTCCCGCACGATGCGGCGCTTGCTCCTGCGGGATCCTTGGCAAGCTCTCGGTCTGAGCCCACTTTGCTTCTGAAGGTGGAGGACTTTTGGATCCATGCAAGGCTGCACCTTCTCAGAGCCAAGTCCTCCGCACTCCCGGTCCACCTGCTATTCCAGCAAACTGTCCTCGTGATGCCCTGCTGTGGTGAGAAACAGCACATTTAATTTTGCTTTCCTCCTACCCTGAGGATGTACGAGGGGCCTCAAGACAATCACAGAAAGCAGAATCAAAAGCTAAGTTCATTTTGGTGCAAAAAGTTGTGAACTCCGTGTGTGCTCGTGCGATCCAAGAGCTGATGAACACGGTGAGAAGACCGACCACACACTGGGAGGAGGCTTCTTTTTAAACACACGCATCTGGTTGGAGATGAGAAGCCAGAATGTATAAAGACCGCATACATTTCAACATCACAAAGACGAATCTCCCAGAAGGCGCAAAGGAGGTGCAGGGGTAATTCAGGGAGAGGAAAACCTGTGTGGCCCGCTGTTAATTGGGCACCATGGGCATTGGCCGCCGTCACTTCGGTGCCCGGGGAAGGGAACCCAGGCGGAGAAGGAGGCTCTGCCTTCTGCTCACTGGTGCGGGGGACGTTTGCCGTCACTTTTTGGCCACGCAGCCACTGAGCCCCGCAGCCTGAGGAATCCCTTTTGAGGACATCTCTCCCACCACCAAGGTGAAAGTGGCACATGTCCACTCACGCCCCAGCCGCACCAAACCTGGCTGCAACCCGAGGCAGAGGGCTCCCCGCCCCAGCGCACAGCGCCCCCCGCCCCGGCACGTGACCTGTGAGGAGCGTCCCTTTCACAGTGGGCTCCGGGCCACGGTGTGTTGGCGTCTGCCCGCACACCCCCCGAGCCTGCCCTCCCAGCTCCCTGCAGATCCGAGATGCTCTCACCCCTGCGCTTGCTACTTAAGCCGCGCATCTGCTGACATCAGACAAAAGCAGACCCAGACAGCCGTGAGTGCCCTTCCCTGCGGGGGAAGCGGGGGACACCCCCCTGCCGAGGGGGCGCGGCCTGCACGGACCCCTGGAGGACGATTTGTTAGCGTCTTCTCAGTTGGAATGCAGATGTCCTGTGTCCTGGAAACCCCACCGCTGCTCACGGTCCCCAAACCACAGCTCGCAAACACAAGACTCCTCGCGTAGGACTGTTTATAACAGCCGAGACACTGAAGCAGCCTGTTCTAATGTCAACGTGCAATGAATAACAAGTCGCGGCGTGCTCAACATACGGCCGGCAGCAGCGCGTCCCCGGGTGGCTGGGTCTCCGAAACCTCGTTCTGGATGGAAGAGACAAGTGCACAAGGACCTGTGAGGGACACTGCGCAACTGGGGACACCAGCAAAGAGGGGTGGCCCCGCTCGTCCACGCCCTCGTCATATCATAGCAGAATTTTGCTTTTTAAACTGTTTTTACTGGGGCCTGAGCGTGGCGTAGTGGGTAAAGCTGCTGCCTGCAGTGCCAGCATCCTATATGGGCATCAGTTCGAGTCCTGGCTGCTCCACTTTCTATCCAGCTCTCTGCTATGGCCTGGGAAAGCAGTAGAAGATGGCCCAAGTCCTTGGGCCCCTGCACCCGCATGGGAAACCTGAAGAAGCTCCTGGCTTCAGATCAGTGCAGCTCCGGCCATTGTGGCCATTTGGAGGGTAAACCAGCAGATGGAAGCTCTCTCTCTCTCTCTTCCTCTCTCTCTCTCTCTTTCCCTCTCTGCCTCTCTGCCTCTCAAATAAAATAATTTATTTATTTATTTATTTATTTTTTATTTTTGACAGGCAGAGTGGACAGTGAGAGAGAGACAGAGAGAAAGGTCTTCCTTTTGCTGTTGGTTCACCCTCCAATGGCCGCCGCGGTAGCGCGCTGCGGCCGGCGCACCGCGCTGTTCCGATGGCAGGAGCCAGGTGCTTATCCTGGTCTCCCATGGGGTGCAGAGCCCAAACACTTGGGCCATCCTCCACTGCACTCCCTGGCCACAGCAGAGAGCTGGCCTGGAAGAGGGGCAACCGGGACAGGATCGGTGCCCCAACTGGGACTAGAACCCGGTGTGCCAGCGCCGCAAGGCGGAGGATTAGCCTGTTGAGCCACGGCGCCGGCCAAAATAAATAAATTTTTAAAGTTTGTATTTACCCTTATTTACCTGACAGGTGGGGGAGAGAGATTGACAGTGACAGAGGAAGACCTTCCATCTGCTAGTTGACTCTCCAGATGACCCCCAATGGCTGGGGCTGGGCCAGGTTGAAGCCAGGAGCCTGGAAATCCACCCAGGGCTCCCTCGAGGGTAGCAGGGGCCCGAGCACTTGAGCCATTCTCTGCTTCTTCCCTGAGCACGTTAGGAGGGAGATGGAGCAGAAGTGGGGCAGCGGGGACTCAGCTGAGCTCGCACAGGATGCTGGCATCACCGGCAGCGGCTAAACCCACCGCGCCACAACGCCGGCCCCGGAACGCGGAGCATCTTGAAGTCTGGGTCCGGGTCTTCTACTTTGTATTTTCATGCCAGGACGAGCTGAGACGGCTAAACGAGGCAATGCTTGTCACACATTTAAGACGGGGCTCAGTGCATCTCAGCGATTCTGACGGCGACCGCCGGAGGACTGAAGCATCCGCGGACAATGCACATGAAGGAACCAGGCGCGGACTCTCGCTTTCCTATTTGTACCACAATAAATGTATGACTTGATTACATTTTTGAAGTCTTCTCGTCCCCTGGCCCAGTGAGCGTGGGGCTCTCCAGCGTCTGGCACGGCACGTGGAGGTCTGTTTCCTCCCCCTCAGCCCCAAACTCCTCCCCTGTGCCGGGGGGGGGGGGGTGTCATCATCACAAGCCCCACTTTGCAATCCGAGCAGCCCTCTGCGCAGCGAGGGGCCGAGGCCAGAGAGCAGCGGGGCAGTGTCGGAAGAAGCCGGGAGGCTCAGCGCCTGCTCGGGTGGCCCGAGGCTGGATTGAGCTGTGGGCATAGGTGTTCAGACAGGGCTTGCCAGGCAGGACACAGCTGGGACCGGGAATGGCCTCCTCCCTTGGGAACCCCACAGTCTAGCTTCACCCTGTTACCGAGGGAGCCCAGGTGCAGAGAGGATAAATGGCTCACCCAAGCCCTTGGATGCTGTGGGGTGCAGCTGGGAGCTGAACCAGGGGGATTGGCCTGCAGAGGGGAGGGAGCCGCCGAGCCTCTGGCCAAAGGCAGAGGCGGGAGAATGGACGGTCTGCGGCCACGGCTGGCCCTTGGGAGACATCACTCAAATAGCCGGGAGGAAGGACGGAGATGCTCCTCTGAGAAGGCGCGTCCCGAGCGCCCTCTACTGACAGGAGCCGGACAAGGACCGAGAGGCAGGCAGAGGCCCCTGGAAACCGAGGTGGCCCAAGATCGCCCCCTGGGGGCGGCGTGGGTCTTCTGCCGACTCCCCATCTCTCCAGCTCTGACACCCAAAGGGATCCAACTGCAAACGGCCCTTCCCACGAGATCCCTTCCCACGAGATCAACCCTGACCTTCTCAAGGCTCCCCGAGCAGTTTGCAAGAGACCACCACCAGATACGGCGGCTTTTAAAGGAAAACAGAGTTGCTGCCGTAAAGGACCTGCAACATAAAATGTACCGTCTTAGACATGCTTTTACATTGTTCACGTGCGTGTTCGAGGCAAGGGAGAGCGACCTCCTGTATCGTTGACCCCCTGTTTCACCCTCCAGAGCCCCACAGGGAGAGGCTGGGCCAGGCTGAGGTAGGGACCAGGGACTCAATCTGGGACTTCCACTTCCGCCCGGGGAGGAAGCAGGAATCAGGAGGGGTCTGGAATCGAGCCCAGGCGCTCGGATGTGGGACGTGGGCATCTTCACCACGGATACCCACGTCCGTCTCAACCGCTTCTAACGGTGCAGCCCGGGGTCCCCGTCACCGCCGTCGCTGAAGAACCTGTTCACCTTCCCACGGGGAGGCTCTGCACCTGTCACTCACTCACTCCCTCCCCTCCCCCACTCTGCCTTCCTGCTCCGAGGATTTGATTCCTCTAGGGACCGTGTGCAAGCGAAGTCACATAGTATTTGTCCGTCGGTGCCTGGCTTAGTCTCTGGGCATAACATCCTGGAGGTTCACCCTTGTAGTACCAAGGGTCAGGATTTCCTCCTTTTTATGCTGAGAAACATTCTGTTTGAGGGGTGGACTGCCCTTTAAAAGTTTTTATCTATCTATCTATCTATCTATCTATCTATCTATCTATCTAATTTATCTAGCTATGTATCTGAAAGGGAGAGACACAGAGACAGAGAGAGGGAGAGAGACAGAGATCTTTCATCTGCTGTTTCACTCCCCAGTGGGCCCCAGCCGCCAGGGCTGGGCCAGGCTGAAGCCAGGAGCCGGGAGCTCCGTCCCGCCCGCCTAGGCCCGTTTTGTTTACCCACCCATCTCTCCGCAGACACGAGGGTGCTTCCGCCTCTTGGCCACTGTGATTCGTGCTGCTCATCACAGCTGAGGAGCTGGCCTTGCGGCGCAGTGGGTTACGCCGCTGCCTGGCACACCGACGTCCCACATCAGAGTGCCAGTCTGGGTCCCGGCTGCTCCACTCCCCATCCAGTTCCCTGCTAATGCACAAGGGAAGGCAGTGGAGGAGGCCCCAGTGCGTGTGTCCCTGCCAACCACACAGGGGACCTACATGCTGCTCCTGGTTCCCAACTCCTGGCTTTGGCTTACGCCAGCCCTGGCCATTGCGGTCATTTGGGGAGTGAACCTGCGGATGGAAGATTCTCTCTCTCTCCCTGTACCTGCCTTCCAAGCAAAAATAAATTGGGGCCAGCAACAGGTAAAACCGCCACTTGCAATGCCGGCATCGCATGTGTGCACGTGTTCGAGTCCCGGCTGCTCCACTTCCGATCCAGCTCTCTGCTATGGCCTGGGAAAAGCAGTGGAGGACGGCCCAAGTGCCTGGCTCCTGCTACCCACAGGGGAGACTCGGATGAAGCTCCTGGCCAGCTGAACCAGCAGATGGAGGCTCTGTCTCTCTCTCTCTCTGTAATTCTTTTTCAAATGAACAAATCTTTAAAATAAATAAATAAATCATAAAAAGGAGAACACAGTGGCACAAGCTTGGTCTCCCTACAAAGGCTGCCCCCTTGGACACTCTGCTATCGCCATCCACGAGCCAGAAACTGACCATGAGGAGGCAGGACACACACGGGAACAACCGCAACACGGGGTGCCCAGCCCCGAACAACCCCCGCCCACCATGGCTTCTGAGCAGCACAGGTGCCAGAGCCTTCACCCACACACAGGCTGGCACGCCAGATGCGTCTCTTTGAGCACCATCTTAGGAGGAGGCGGGCTACGGAGAGTGTACAGGTCTCGGGAGCCTCCCCAGGGGACCCTGGCCGCCCTGATCCGGTCACCAGACTCTTCCACACAGTTCTGAGGCTCCATGATGGAGCTGGGAAAATACGACCGTAGGGGCCGGCGCTGTGGGGCAGCGGGTTCAGCTGTGGCCTGTGATGCCAGCCTGTTGCGGATTTGAGCCCCAGCTATGCCACTTCCACCCCAGCTCTGCTAACGGCCTGGGAAGGCAGCAGAAGGTGGCCCAAGTGCTTGGGCCCCTGCACCCACGCAGGAGACCCGGAGGAGTTCCTGGCTCCTGGCTTCCGCCTGGCTCAGCACGGGCTGTTGTGGCCATTTGGGGAGTGAAGCAGATAGAAGACATCTCCTTCCCTCTCTAAATCTGTCTTTTGAATAAATACATTTTTTTTAAATACAATAACAGCTCAAGAGGTAAGGAAAAAACACTGCTCTTCACTCATATTTGTTTTCCATTTTTAAGTTTACTTTTGCTGATTTTGAAAGAAATCCATTTATGGTGTTAAAAAGAAACAAACCCAAACACCGCGGAGTGGCAGGTCTTCCTGGAATCCCCCGTGGAGCACAGCGTGGTGGGCAGGTCCGGGGTGCACACTGGGGATTAAGGACAAGCCACAGGGGGTTCTAGGGCCCCCCCATTCCCGTGTTTGCTGTTGGTTCTCGCTCCCTCCAGCGCGGAACATTTCCTTGCTTCCTGTTTGTATCCCAGGAGCAGGCATCACCCCCTGCCCTGGACGAGCTCTGGGACAGCTCTTGGGGCCCCGGTGGGCAGCAGGACTCTCTGTACATCAGAGACCAGGCTGAGGCGGGTACGCCGACCCCAGGTAACACCTGCCGGCAGTCACTGAGCGCTCCCTACGCCCCAGGCACCGGGCCTCAGCAAGGCAGGAGCGTGACTCCACGTCAAACAGCTCCCCTCCTCCCCTCTCTCAATCATAAGGAAACAGGAAACACGGAGCCACTCAGTTGCAAGGATTCTTTGTGGGGGTGGGGCTGAGGGGCTGTCTTCTGGAAACTTCTGTCATCTGCAAGGTCGCGGGGAGGGCCTCTGGCCTGTGCTGACCACTGGCTGCGGCTCAGCAGGTCCACCGCCAGGAGGTGGCGCAGTCCTCTCCCGCCCAGCCCAGCCCAGCCCTGGGGGCTTTGCCGAGGCTCGACCAGCAACCCTGCTGCAGCTCTATAGCCTGCGGCCCCTTCCCCCCAACCCCAAGGGCCACCCTGGGCCTCTACACCCTGTCCACTGCTCCCCTAGGTCAGGCACTGAGCATGCCCCAGCTGTAGGTCTCCTCCCACCCTCCAGACCCTGCTGACTCTTGGGAAACTATTTCCTTCTTCTAGCATAAGCCTCCCGAGGCCGGCGCCGGCCCGGCGCTGTAGCACAGCGGGTCAAGTCGCCGCCTGCAGCACCGGCCTCCCACATCAGAGTGCTGGTTCCAGTGCCAATTGTTCCATCTCCAGTCCAGCTCCCTGCTAACACATCCTGGGAAGGCAGCGGAAGATGGCCCACCACCTGGGTCCCTGCCACGCATGTGGGAGACCCGGGTAGAGTTCCTGGCTCCCGGCTGTTGCACCCTTTTGGGGAGTGAACCGGCAGGTGGACGATCTCCACCCGCCCCTCCTTGTCTGCCTTTAAAGTTAAAAAATAAATCCATCTTTTAAAAAAAGGTTATTTATCTGAAAGGCAGAGTGACACAGAGAGGGCAGAGACAGGAAGATCTTATTGCTGGTTTACTTCCCAAAGGACCACAACAGCTGGAGCTGGGCCAGGCAGAAGCCATGCGCCCAGCCCAGCGCTTCCTCCGTGTCTCTCACGTGGGTGGCAGGGGTCCAGGCATGTGGACCCCCCTCAGCTGCCTTCCCAAGCGCATCAGCAGGGAGCTGGATTGTGGCGGCACTCATACCGGACGCCGGAGTGGCAGGTGGCGCCTAACCTGCTGTGACGCGATGCCGGTCCCTTCGTTTTGATTCTGAAGAGTTCTGCACGTACATCTGTGGGTTTCAGACAGCGTACACCGAGGGGAAAACGGACGAGGCGGATCTGCGTGCGCTGATGTGGAAGGAGCCGGAGACAAATCAAATGGGGCCAGTGAGGAGGCGCGGGGAGCGTGTGGCACGCTGCCGCTGGTACAAAGCCCGGCGTGTGCTCTAAGACGCACATTTACTGTCTCAGGGGCAGTCCTGGAGCCCGCCACCCCGTCGGGCTGTCACTCAGCAACCCGGTGGGGACAGACCCGCCTTTCCAGTGCACTCAGGGTGGCGCCCGGAAAAGGGGCGAGGAATCCAACATTGGGGCGGCAAGCCTGCAGCCCGAGTGACCAGGGGCAGGACGAGACCCTCCCAGAGCCCCTGTGCCGCAGCTGCTGGGTGCCAGACCCGGTCAGGACCTGGGGACGCAGCTGTGCGTGGCCCACAGAAAGGGGCTCTCTCCGCGTGAGCTCACAGCGGGGTGGGGTCTGGCGCTGGCTGGGGCGGGGATTCCCTCTGCCGCTGATCTCTAAGGCGTCACACACAAAACACACGGAGCTGTTCCCGAGGGCTCCGGGCAGTAAAGGAAGCAGAGGGCTCGAACCCCGGAGAAGCGGCCATGTTTCTTGGCTTTGCCCTGCCTTTCCCTGGGAGCCTGGAGGGGGTGGGCAGACCCCGGAGCTCGAGGAGGGACACTGGTGCCTAAAACACCACCACTCCAAAGAAACACTCCATCTTCGCAGGCAGAGGACTTGCGTCTGAAGACGGGAGTCAGAAGGATCCCCATTTCTCCTCGTTTCCCCCAGGTGCTGCGGAGCAGCCCCCCAGACAAGCTGCAGGCGTTGTACCCCGTTTCTCCTCGTTTCCCCCAGGTGCTGCGGAGCAGCCCCCCAGACAAGCTGCAGGTGTTGTAGAACCCCCGAGGCAGAGGGCCTGTCACTGCGGTGGTGGGAGAAGCAGGTGACCCTGGCCCAGCAGGGCGAGGGGTCGAGTCGTTTCCACCGAATTCCCAGGCTCCCCAAGGTTTTCAGAGACTGAAATGGGGGCCGAGAGGTGCACGATCCACTCGTGTCCGCGTTCCTGGTGGGCAGCGGTGCCGTGATCTTGAGGGGATTTCTCATGGCCAGGTGGGTTCTGGCTGGTCAGGGGCGGGGTGCATCTAAGTGGTGTTACCTTTGTTCCCGACCTGGACCTGGAACCCCCTAGACAGTGCCCTCCGGACAGTACTGGCCGTCAAGACTCCCATCCACTAGACAAGCGAGTGTGTCTGGTGGGCAGAACCCCGTCAGGCCCTGGCCCACTCCGGCACGTCAGTGAGTTCTTCTGATGGAGGGCAGGCACAGCTGGGTCTGTCCTTACGTTCCAGGGGTTCAGGCTGTGCCCCAGAGGCCACCCCACGTTCAGAACCCTGTGTGGCAGTGTGGGCAGCTACAGACTGAGGGAACCCCGGCTCTCTATGAGCCGGCGTGGAGATGCCCCGAAGGCAGTGAGCTAGGGAAGGGGACCCCTGCTCCTGCCCAGGATCCTGCCTCAGCTGTGCACCCCACAGCATGGACCCCAAGCAGACAGCCAGGGCTGAAGACCTCACTGACACTCGGCCCCACCCCAGAGGGGAGCCAGAACTCACAGTCTATACCTTTCTGGTTTGCCGCCCAGACCCCCCCATACAACCCAGAATGTCTAGGGTACACCCTCAAGTTATTCAGTATACAAAGAGCGAGGCAGGGGCCAGCGCTGTGGTACAGCAGGCTAAGCCGCCGCCTGTGGTGCTGGCCTCCCGCATGGGCACCAGTTCATGTCCCAGCTGTTCCTCTTCCAAACCTGCTCTCTGCTATGGCCTGAGAAAGCAGTGGCAAATGGCCTAAGTCCGTGGGCTCTTATACCCTTGTAGGAGACTTGGAAGCAGCTCCTGGCTCCTGGCTTTAGATCAGGCCAGCATTAGCCGTTGTGGCCATTTGGGGAGTGAACTGGCCAAAGACTTTTCTGTCTCTCCCTCTCTCCGTAACTCTACCTCTCAATAAATTAATGTAAAAAAAATAATGCAGAAGACGGACCAATATTGAAAAGCAGTCAGAGGCCACTCTGGTCCCCCTGATGCTGCCATGACCCAGGACGGTGCTCGCCTCGCCTCCCACCCTCAGCCGGGGCAGCTCCCCAGGCACAGCGCCACCGCACATTCCGCCCGGCGACGTGTGGGAGCTCCAAGCGCTTCACGTCTTCACGCCGGCAACCACAGTCACCTGGTGCAGCGGGGAGACGCCACCTGGATGCACGCACCCCACACTGGAGTCCCCGGTTCAAGTCCGGGCCGCTCCGTGCTTCACGCACAGGGCAGGCAGCGGTGAGGGCTCGAGTACGTGAGCCCTGCCCCACAGAGGAGATCCAGACGGAGTTCCTGGCTTCTGGTTCAGCCGGCCCAGCCCTGGCTGCTGTGAGCATTTACGGAGTGAACCACCAGATGGAGGACCTCCGTCACTCTGCCTTTCAAACAGATCTTTAAAAAGTAGGGGGAAAACAACACTGGGAGCATTCCAACAGGCTGAGGGGGCCGTGCCAGACATCCATTCCCACGCTTGCTGAAACCCATCGCTTTTCCGCAGCACCTGTTCAGCTCTTTTGCCTTTTAAAATGTCTATATATATTTATTTGAGAGGCAGGATGGAGAGGAAGAGAGGAGAGGGATGAGAGAGAGTGATCTTCCACCCACTGTTCAGTCCCCAAATGGCCGCAAAGCCCAGTCTGGGCCAGGCTGCAGCCAGGAGTCAGGAACTTGATCCTGGTGTCCCCCGTGGAGGGGGGGGGGAGTCCCAAGCACTTGAGCCATCATCGGTGGCCTCCCAGGTGCATTGGCAGCAAGCCAGGACTCCAACGGCTACTCCTACACGGGGATGCTGGGTGGCAGGTGCCCACCTCACCCACTGTGCCACACCTCGCCCCAAGCTGCTCTGTAGCTTCCTGGTGAGCTGCGATGCTGAGAATTTTTTTTTTTTTTTTTGACAGGCAGAGTGGACAGTGAGAGAGAGAGAGACAGAGAGAAAGGTCTTCCTTTGCCGTTGGTTCACCCTCCAATGGCCGCTGCGGCCAGCACATTGCGCTGATCCGAAGCCAGGAGCCAGGTGCTTCTCCTGGTCTCCCATGGGGTGCAGGGCCCAAGGACTTGGGCCATCCTCCACTGCACTCCCGGGCCACAGCAGAGAGCTGGCCTGGAAGAGGGGCAACTGGGACAGGATCGGTGCCCCGACCGGGACTAGAACCCGGTGTGCCGGCGCCACAAGGCGGAGGATTAGCCTGGTGAGCCGCGGCGCCAGCCTGAGAATTTTTAAAGCAGATTCGGACATCTAGGACTCTTCATTGCTGAGGCGTCTGTCTGGACTGTTTGCCTGTGTTTTATTCAGGTTATTTGTTTCCTGGTAAGTTTTAATTTCTTTTTAAGAGTCATTTGAAAGGTAGAGTTAGCGAGAGAAAGACACAGAGAGATCTTTCATCTGCTGATTCCCTTCCCACACAGCTGCAACAGCTGTGGTTCGAGCCGTGCCGAAGTCAGGAGCCTGGAACTCCATCCGGGTCTCTCACGCAGGCGGCAGGGTCGCAGCTTCCTGGGCCATCTTCTGGCACACTCCCAGGCACATCAGCAGGCAAGCTGGGTCAGAACTGGAGCAGCCGGGACGTGAACCCGTGCTCGTACGGGATGTCTGCATCGCAGGCGGCGGCTTACATCACTGCCACACGCCAAGCCCTTGCGTTCTTAACACATCTTCTGCAGAGAAAAGGCTTTGGTTTCAGTTTAGTCCAAGTCTCCTTTTCCCCACAGATTATGCTTCTAGAGTTGCACTTAAAAACTCCTTGCCAAAAATAAGGCCACGCAGAGTTTTTGCTGTTATCTTCCAAAAGATTCACGGCTTGCATTTACATTTAAGTCTATGAATCATTTTGAGTTGAATGTTGAAAAGTCAATGTATAGCTTCTTAAAATATGACGAGGATGCCCACCTGTTCCTACACTTGTTGTTCAGAACACTATCCCGGGCAGGTGAGACACCACTGGGAGGCCTGCAGGTGCCCTGGAGCGCCTGGGTCACGTCCTGGCTGCCCTGCTTCCGAGCCATCATCCTGCTAACACACCTGGGAGACAGCAGGTGATGCTCCACCCACAGGCGGGAGCCGGATGGACTTCTCAGCTTTCGTCTGGCCCAGGCCTCGCTGTTGCAGCCACTTGGGAAGGGAACCGCTGGACGGGAGACCTATGTCACTCTTCCAAATAAAATAAATATTAAAAAAAAAATTCAAAGTTAGAGCAATAGAGACATACAAAGAGCTATCCACTGGTTCACTCCTAAGTGGTTGAAACGGCCAGGGCGGGCCCAGGCCAAACTCAGGAACCCAGAGCTCTGTCCAGGTCTCCCACGTGGGTGCAGGGGCCCAGGTACTTGGGCCTTCATCCACTGCCTCCCCGGGGGGGAACCGGCGGGGAGCTGGATGGTGAGCAAGACAGCTGAGACCTGTGGCTGCTCTGCAGCGGGAGGCTGCTTCAGCAGCTGTGCCACAGCGCCACCCCGGGGGCTTGCATGTCCAGTGTTCACTGCTAGTGCGCAGGACTGCAACTGCCTCACTCCCTGGAGAGGCGGGGAGGGGGAGGGGAGAGGGGAGGGGGAGAGGGGAGAGGGAGGGGGAGGGGGAGAGGGGAGAGGGGAGAGGGGAGAGGGTCCAGTGTTCACTGCTAGTGCGCAGGACTGCAACTGTCTCACTCCCTGGAGAGGCGGGGAGGGAGAGGAGGAGGAGAGGGAGAGGGGGAGGGGGAGGGGGAGGGGGAGAGGGGAGAGGGGAGAGGGGAGAGGGTCCAGTGTTCACTGCTAGTGCGCAGGACTGCAACTGTCTCACTCCCTGGAGAGACGGGGAGGGGGAGGGAGAGTGGGAGTGGGAGGGGGAGGGGGAGGGGGATCGAGAGGGAGAGGGGGAGGGAGAGGGGGAGCGGGAGGGAGAGGGAGAGGGGGAGCGGGAGGGGGAGGGGGAGGGGGAGAGGGAGAGAGAGGGGGAGGGAGAGTGGGAGGGAGAGGGGGAAGGGGAGGGGGAGCGGGAGGGAGAGGGGGAGGGGGAGGCAGAGGGAGAGGGAGAGAGAGAGCGAGACAGACGGAGACAGAGAGAGCGCACTCCCATCTGCTGGCTCGCTCACCAAATGCCTGCCACAGCCAGCACTGGGCTGGACCGGAGACAGGCACTCAGCCCGGCCTCCGGTGTGGCTGGCAGGAACTCCGCTACTGCAGCCCAGGAACCTGGAGCCGAGCAGCCGGCGCTGGAGCGGGCACCTCCCCTGGGAAAGCCAGGCCGCACGCCGCCCCTCGCAGGTGGCTGTCCGAGTCCCTGTGTGCCCTCACCCATCCCCGCCGCTCAGCGACTGCAGTGCTTGCCTGGATCTTTGGGCACCGCGCGGACGACCGCGTCACTTCTTCCTTCCGTCTGTCCCTCTGTAAAAGCACCGAGGCGCTGGAAGGAGAGGAGCACAGGCCATGCCGTGTGCGTCAGCTTCCCAGGCTGCCACGGCAAAGTACCGCCACTGCTCGGCTTGAGCCCACAGCACTGCTCGGGTCACCGGTCCGCAGCCACGTGTCGGGGCTGGGCATCAGCGGTGGCTCCACGCCTTTTCCTGCACAGCGGCTGCTCGCCGTCCACACGCACCACGCCCACCTGCCTTTGTGTCCACCTGACATCCTCCTCTGCACGCTGGCCACTGGGCGAGGCTCCGCCCTGACCCAGCAGGCCGGCCACTGGGCGAGGCTCCTCCCTGACCCCCCCACGCCGGCCACTGGGCGAGGCTCCGCCCCGACCCCCCCCCCAAGCCGGCCACTGGGCGAGGCTCCGCCCCGACCCCCCCCACGCCGGCCACTGGGCGAGGCTCCGCCCCGACCCCCCCCCAAGCCGGCCACTGGGCGAGGCTCCGCCCTGACTGCCCCCCACGCCGGCCACTGGGCAAGACTCCGCCCTGACCCAGC
This sequence comes from Lepus europaeus, assembly GCF_033115175.1. Classification (NCBI taxonomy): domain Eukaryota; kingdom Metazoa; phylum Chordata; class Mammalia; order Lagomorpha; family Leporidae; genus Lepus; species Lepus europaeus. Next base: position 59,069,065 of record NC_084847.1, on the reverse strand, counting down.
AGGCCGGCCACTGGGCGAGGCTCCGCCCCGACCCCCCCCACGCCGGCCACTGGGTGAGGCTCCGCCCCGACCCCCCCATGCCGGCCACTGGGCGAGGCTCCGCCCCGACCCCCCCCCCACGCCGGCCACTGGGCAAGACTCCGCCCTGACCCAGCAGGCCGGCCACTGGGCGAGGCTCCGCCCCGACCCCCCCATGCCGGCCACTGGGCGAGGCTCCGCCCCGACCCCCCCCCCAAGCCGGCCACTGGGCGAGGCTCCGCCCCGACCCCCCCACGCCGGCCACTGGGCGAGGCTCCGCCCCGACCCCCCCCACGCCGGCCACTGGGCGAGGCTCCGCCCCGACCCAGCTCGCCTTCCCTAACGGGATCACACCTGCAGACCACCTTAGGTGAGATCAGGTCACAGGCGGTAGGGCTAGGACTTGCTCTTATGTGTTAGGGGCCCGTTTCAACCCGCAATCAGACAAACACTGATCAAAAGGAAGCTGGAGGCTCCGTGACTATCAAAGGAGACTCCGGAACAGGGGTCGGTCTCAGGATTAGAGTATTTAAAATGGCAAGCGACGGGGGCCGGCGTCGTGGTGCCGCAGGTTAAGCCACCACTTGCAGTGCCGGCATCCCATGTAGGCACCGGTTTGAGTCCCGCTTGCTCCACTTCCCATTCGGCTCCCTGCTAGTGTTCCTGGGAAAGCAGAAGAGGGCCCAAGACCCACATGGAGTCCCAGGCTCCTGGCGTCAGCCTGGCCCAGCCCTGGCTGTTGCAGCCATTTGGGGAGTGAACCAGCAGGTGGAAGATCTCTGGCACACTGCCTTTCGAATAAATAGCTTTTAAAAATTAAAATAAAAAAAAATGGTGAGGGACATGCTGGTGTTGTGGCACAGTGGCTTAAGCTGCTGTCTTCAACACAGGCATCCGACATCAGTGACAGATTCACTTCCAGTCCAGCCCCTGCTAATGCGCTGGGTAAGCAGTGGAAGAGCCACAGGGGAGACCTGGGTGGAGTTCTAGCTCCTGGCGTCAGCCTGGCCCAGCCCTGGCCCACGCGGTCATTTGGAAAGTGACCCGCCATAAGATCTCTCTCTCTTCTCCTATCCCTGTAACTCTGCTCTTCAAATAAATAAATAAATCTTTAAACAAAAATAAATTTTAAAAAATGGCGAGGGGGTCAACTCATCAAAAAGACAAAGCAACCGGGAGGTCTACGCACCTGTCACAGAACTCAAGAACACGAGAGAAACGGACAGAGTGGGGGTTTCGGCATTTCTCTCTCAGCCAGTGCTGGAGGACGCGGACAGAAAACCAGAGAGGTTTTAGAAGACACTGACTGAACACAGCACCTAGCACCAGTGGCGTATCTCCCCCTGAACCGAGTCAGACCACAGGGCGGGCCGGCCATTAAAAAACAGCGGTAAATAACAAAAAGGATTGGACCACACAACGCTTGTCCTGAGTCAAGCCAGTTAAACTGGAAGCCAGTTTTGGAAACAAAGCTGGGAAAACCCCAAACATTCCAACACTAAACACATTTCTAACTAACGGAGGAGAAATTGTCATGGAAATTAGAGACGATTTGTGGGGTAAAACCCAAGCCGTGCTCCACGGGGAATCTGTAGCCCTCACCCCCCCACGTGTCCCCTGTACAATCCCCCCCCCCCCCACCTCTCGCCCGGGGCGTCCACAGCCTTCCCGGTCGCTGCTCAGGTTATTCCACAAGCCTTGCAAAGGGTTCTTTTCCTATTTTTCCTAAAGATTTATTTATTTGAAAGACAGAGCTACAGAAAGAGGTAGAGACAGAGAGGTCTTCCATCCACTGCTTCACTCCCCAAATGGCCCGCAACGGCCGGAGCTGTGCTGATCTGAAGCCAGCTGCTGCTTCCTGGTCTCCCACACAGGTGCAGGGGCCCAAGCACTTGGGCCATCTTCTGCTGCTTTCCCAGGCCACAGCAGAGAGCTGGATCAGAAGTGGAGCAGCCAGGTCTTGAACCGGCACCCATATGGAACGCCGACACTTCAGGCCACAGCGTTAACCCGCTGTGCCACAGCGCCGGCCGCGATCTTTTCCTAATTTTATCGCCCTATCTGCATGAGCTACAACTTCTCTGCTAAAAAAAGAGAAAGCTCTCATCAACTATTTGGCTACCTTAAAATACAAAGGTTAAAGCAGAGAGCGCCTTTGAGTACTTTCAGAATGGGACCACGCCCCAGCAACATCACATCGAACTGCGACCAAGAGCATCCTTTACTGCCAGACAGCATCAGCCAAGGGATGCAAAACACGAATTACGGACGCCAATCGCCTGCAATTTTCTATTCCTTTGGGGCTCAGATTGATTGAGCAGGGATCTCTGGACCCTGGCTCCTGCCTCCCTCTCTTTGAAAAAGATTTATCATAGGGGCTGACGCTGTGGCGTAGCGGGCAAAGCCACCGTCTGCAGTGCCGGCATCCCACATGGGCGCCAATTCAAGATTTAGCATAACATTTCAAGCATGAAGTTGAGAGACTGTTACAGTTACAAACCCACAAGAACATTTTTAATCCAACAGCGCCAGCCCTGCTCACCCTCACCCATTGGTGTTTCCAGTGCGTATCTGACACACTTAGCCAGTGCTGTAACAAGATACCGGATGCCAGGGTGGGCAGCTCGGGCTCCCAGACCTCGAGGCCGAGAGCAAGGAGCTGGCAGGCATGGTTGCTCCTGAGCCACCCGACTTGGATGGGATTGGAGCGCCCAGGTCTGAGACGGCTCACTCCTGTGGCTGGCACTGGCCGGCAGCGCGCTCGCTCCACCCTGGGGCCCCTCAGGACATGGTGGCTTTGGTCAGGCTCAGCGAGCCACCCGGCAAGCCCCGTAGGAGGGCCTGGCCTGAAAGGCACACGGCACAGCACCACGAGCGCAAAGTGAGGAACCAAGCTCGCCCGTGCTGAAGGGGTGCAACGTCCGGCTTTGTTTCAGAAAGAAGGAGTGACAAAGGATTTCCGGATGTCAGACCGGGGACACAAGCCACATAAACAAACACGGGTGCTCCCCACAGTCCCCCCGTGGTGCCTGCCACACAGCCGGTGCCTGCACAATTGGAGTACCAGTCACAAGCACTTTTTAACCTTCCCACATATATTAACAATTTAAAAAAAGATTTACTTATGGGGCCGCCGCCTGCAGTGTGGGCGTCCCATATGGGCGCCGGTTCGAGTCCCCGGCTGCTCCACTTCCGATCCAGCTCTGGGAAAGCGGCGGCAGATGGCCCACTCGCTTGGGCCCCGCACGCACAGGCAGACCTGGAACAAGCTGGCTCAGTCTGGCCCAGCTCGATCTCGCCGTCTCTCCCCCCTCCTCAAATAAAGTAAGTGAATCTTTTCATTTATTTGAAAGCCCGGCTCGCCCCGCAGCAGGTGAGCCCCAGGGGCCGCTCACTGATCTGCAGGCACAGGGAAGCAGGCCTAGGCCCTGCCCCTCCCTGGGGCGCCCAGCCCGTGGTCCACGCGGGCCCACTCTGCGGCCAGCCGTCCACAGCAGTCGTCCCACGAACGCCGCGGGCCGCTGCTGGCCTCTGCCACGCTTCCCCCAGCAGACGGGACAGGGCCGGGACCCGGGCCCCCTTCACCTGCCGCCGGGGAGACTGAGGCAGCGGCGCCGCGCCCCTCCCAGCGCGGTGCGAGCTTTAAGGCACCGGAAGTTGTTTTTCCCCAAAGCAGGAGCTACTATCGAACACACCGAAGGTGAAATTTTAACCACTTTCCATTCATCCCCCTAAAGGTTAACGCTCACTCTCACGCTCCCTCCCCAGCCCCCGGCAGCCCCCTGGTTCCTCCACTGCCTTCCCGGGCCACAGCAGAGAGCCCGATCGAAGTGGAGCAGCCGGGGCTCGAACCGGCGCCCACATGGGAGGCCGGCGCGGCAGACCAGGGCGTTAGCCCGCTGCGCCACAGCGCCGGGCCCAAGCCCCCGGTTCTTAACGAAGACGACGGGAACACGGCCCCGGAGCGGCAGCCTCCGAGCCGGCGACTCGGGACCCCACACGGCCTCGCCGCCGCCGCGGCCACCCCGGCGCGCTCCCGGCCGCGTCGCCCCGCCCGCGCCCACGTGACCCGCGCTCTCCCGCCTCCGCCGGGCCGAACCACTGCGGCCACGGGCGGGGGGGGGGAGCGGCGACAGGCGGCTTGGCCAGCGGCGCGGCGGGGCCGGGCCAGGAGAGTAAAGCAGCGGCCGGACGCTTCTGCGTTGCGCCAGGCAGTCGTCTTTCCCGAAGCGCCGGCCGCCTCCGGCTCGCCGTGGGCTCCTGGAGTATTTTGGAGTGGTCGGCTCTGCTGTCCAGTCAGTGGACGAGTCTAAAAAGCCGATTCGTAAAGGGGGAGTTCGGTGATGGAAGCTGAACGGTTTGTCTGGCCAAAGACTGAGACGCCCTCAGCAAAACGGCCTGTTGAGCGGGCAGTTTCCCACGGCGTTCATTTTCCAGTTCAGAGTCTGTCTTGGTCGATGCCGCGGTCGGCCCCGCAGGTAGTTCAGTCCATCGCGTAGCGCCCGACGGGAGAAGGCGGGGAGCGGCTGCCATATTGGACGTGACCATTCGCTACGGCAAGCGGGGGGAGTAGCCGCTCCCACTGGGTTCATAGGTTGCCGAAACGACTTTGGTCTTTGCAGCTGAGCATCTTCCAGTCACAGCCACATCGGCATCATCCACTCTAGACGCACGTCTGCGGACTCGGTGTGTTCCGGACTCGGCGAGGCGAGTCGGGGCGTTGTGGTGGCCCCCCCGGCCCCGGCGCTTTGGTGCGGCCTCCCGGGCGCACGCACGTGGCTCGGCGCTCGCCGGCGCGGCGCGCGGGGCGGCCTGGGAGTGGCGGCGGCGCGGCGGCGGCGGAGCTCGTGAGGCGCGGCGTCGGGCCCATGCAGGACGCGGAGAACGTGGCGCTGCCGGAGGCGGCCGAGGAGCGGGCCGAGCCCGGGCAGCAGCAGCAGCCGGGGGCGGAGCCGCCGCCCGAGGAGGAGCCGCCGCGGCCCGCGGGGGCCGAGGACGCCGCCGCGGAAGCGGCCGCGGAGGCCGGGCCGGAGCCCGACGTGAGGGCCGAGCCGGCCGAGGCGCAGGAGGCCGTGTCCAGCCCGGCCGAGCCCCCCGCCGCGCTCCCCGCCGAGCAGGCCCGCGACGAGCCGGCCCCGGCGTCCGAGGCGGAGGGCAGCGCGGCCGAGGCCGAGCCGCGGGCGGTGGAGAACGGCGACGCGGACGAGCCGTCGTTCAGCGACCCCGAGGACTTCGTGGACGACGTGAGCGAGGAAGGTGAGGGGGCGCCGGGGCCGGGGGCCGGAAGTGCCCGCCTCCGGGGCTGCGGCCCGGGTCCCTGCCCTGGCCCTCGCGGGGCTTCCGGCAGCGGAGCAGGTGGGAGCGCCCGGCGCGGCTGGACGCGTGGGTTCCGGACGCGGTGCCTCCTGACGGTTCCGAGCTTCCGGCCGCTGTCCGCCCCCCGTGCCCGGGAGCCGGGCCGGGCACTCTGTCCTGGCCTCCGAGACGGGCGCAGGGCCCACGCGCGGGCCAGCTGCCGCGGCCTCCGGGCGCGATGCGGGCCCCGTAGCCCCGAGCCGACGGGGTGCTGAGCCAGTGTTGCTGGGGCTCCCGCCCCGCTCCTGCCCGGCTTCTTTTAGCGCAGCGGTTTTGCTCGTTTTGAGCCTTGGGTGCGCACTGAGCCAGAAAGGCGTGGAGAGAGCCCCTCTCGTGGACAGGGGGTTCTGTCCGAAGCGGGCCTGGGGCGCCTGTGTGGCCCCGGGGGCGCAGCGTTCCCCGGAGGGCGTGGCTGCTCCCGCGCTGTGGGTCCCGTGGGAAGGGCCGCCCTGCGGGGTCTTTGCCGCAGCGGGCTGAGTGTGGGGCCGAGTGCGGGGCCGGCTCGGGGGCACACGCGCCGGGCGGTGCCCTTGGTGTCCGCGCTCACCGCATCCCGCGTGGGCACCGGTTGGGGTCTCGGCTGTTCCGTTTCCTGTCCGATTCCTGCCGATGGCCTGGGAAAAGCAGCGAACGGTGGTCCGAGTGCTCGGGCCCTCCCCCGCGTGGGAGACGGCGTGAACTCCGGCTTCAGCCCGGCCCAGCCCTGGCTGTGCCGCTGTAGGGAGTGAACCAGCCGATGGCGGATCTCCCTCTCGGACCCTCGAATGAACAAATCTTTAAACCTCTTTGCAAACGTTAGCCATTGCCTCGTCGCTGGCTGCCTCCGCATTGCCGATTGGTTTTGCGATTTCTCTGCTTCCCCTTCGGCCAGGAGTGGCCCGCGGGCGGGGGTGATTGAGGGTTGTCAAGGGCAGTGGATTCATTGGCGCCTTCCCGGGCCTGGGCAGGTCCTTGCCGCCTGGATCGCACTGAGCACCTGTGGGGCGGCTCCTGCAGTTTGTGTAAAAGCTGGGCTTCCTGTTGTAAACTCGTAAATTCGGATCAGGCTTGGCAGGCTTACCGTGTACGCTGAGTGTGTTTTACAAGCGACCCGAGCGGCCTGGCGTCTGCAGCGAGGGTGCCGGTGGTGCCGGTGGTGCCCGGCCCAGTCTTGGCGTCTTGGAAATTCAGTCTGCAGGGGCCGGTGCTGCCGCGCTGCAGGTTAAGCCTCTGCTTGTGGCACCAGCACCCCATGTGGGCGCTGTGAGTCCCGGCTGCTCCACTTATGATCCAGCTCTCTGCTGTGGCCTGGGAAAGCAGTAGAAGATGGCCCAAGTCCTTGGGCCCCTGCACCCACGTGGGAGACCCAGAAGAAGCTCCTGGTTTCTGGCTCTGGATCGGCCCAGCTCCAGGCCTTGTGGCCATTTGGAGTGAGCCAGCGGATGGAAGGCCTTCTCGCTGTCTCTGTCTGTCTCTCACTCTCTAATTTTGCCTGTCGAATACATAAAATCTTTAAAAGAGATTCAATTTACAGTTTTTTAAGGTAACATTTTTACTGTCGTTCATAAAAGTGTTGGTATTAATTAGAAATGGTTTATGATGGACCTTTCCTCGAAATTAAAAGATCTTCCTCCTCTGGAAAGACCTTCGTAACGTTTTACTGTGAAAATTTCAAACCTATACTCCACTTCTGTTTTTCAGGATTCATTTATTTACTTGAAATGCAAAGTTAGAGAGGCAGAGGCAGAGAGAGAGGTCTTCCATCTGCTGGTTCATTTCCCAAATGGCCGCAACGCTGGAGCTGGGCCAATCCAAAGCCGGGAGCTTCTTCGGCGTTCTCACATGGGTGCAGGGGCCCAAGCACTTGGGCCATCTTCTACTGCTTTCCCAGACCACAGCAGAGAGCTGGACTGGAAGTGGAGCAGCCGGGACTCGAACCACGTCCATATGGGATGCCGGCGTGTAGGCAGCGGCTCTGCCCTCTGTGCCACAGCTGTTGTTTGACGGTCCCCTCGTGGGGGTTTGAGAGGTTCCTCTGTGCCCCAGCACCTGAGCTGTCACTTTCTGGACGGCCTAGCATTTGTACCGGATTTGTATTTAGAAGGTGAGGTTTACTTCGATGTCGTTGGTGCCCAGCCCTGCTTCCTGCAGGTCCGTCTCCAGCAGGTGGTCAGAAGGGCCTAAGGCCTGCGTGAGCCAGCTAGGGGTGGATCGCCGGCCAGGCCCAGCCTCCAGTCCGCCTTGTGTGTCCGTGTCCTGTCTAGCTGGCTGTGGAGTGGAAGCTTGAGTGCTGGGGCTTGGGCTGTGGTGCAGCAGGTAAAGGCACCGCCCGCAGTGCCATGTAGGTGCCGGTTCATGTCTCAGCTGCCCCACTTCCGACCCAGCTCTCTGCTATGGCCTGGGAAAGCAGTAAAAGATGGGCCAAGTGCTTGGGTCCTCTACCCGCGTGGGAGACCTAGAAGAAGTTCCTGGCTTCAGATTGGCCCAGCTCCGGCCGTTGCAGCCAATGGAGTGAACCAGCAGAGGTCAGACCTCTTTCTCTACCTCTCTTTCTCTGTGTAACTCTGACTTTCAAATAAATAAGTAAATCTTTAAAGAAAAAAAAAAAAAAAAGCTTGAGTACTTAGGTTTTTTTTGTTTTTGTTTTTCTTTGCAATTTATGTATTCAAAAGGCAGAGCGGCAGAGAGAGAGAGTGAACTTCCATCCGCTTCAGGCCCCCAGTGCCCACAGCAGCCAGGAGCCGAACACGTTATCCTGGACTCCCATGTGGGTGGCAGGGACACAAGTCCTTGGGCCATCATCTTCAGCCTTCCCAGGGGCATCAGCAGGAAACTGGATTGGAAACAGAGCAGCCAGGACTCTAACACTGGTGTGGGATGCTGACAGCTGGAACTTGTGCACTGTAATGCCCGCTCCCAAGTTTTAGGTTTTTAAAAGTAGGTGGCTACAAAGAAATTTTTTTAAAAGATTTATTTATTTATGGGAAAGTCAGAGTTACACACAGAGATGGAGAGGCACAGAGAGAGAGGTCTTCCATCCACTGGTTCACTCTCTAACTGGCCACAATGGCAGGTGCTGCACCGATCTGAGGCCAGGAGCTCCATCCAGGCCTCCCACGTGGGTGCAGGGGCCCAAGGACTTAGGCCATCTTCTACTGCTTTGCCAGGCCATAGCAGGGAGCTGGATGGGAAGTGGAACAGCCGGGACATGAACTGGTGCCCATATGGGATGCCGGCACTGATTTAGAAAGATCTAGTACTGGGTTTTCTTCAGATTTTTCTGGGTTTTCACTGCATTAGTACCCACGTTGTTGTTATTTCAAGCACTCCAGTGCTGTGGGAAATGAGCTGGTGTCCTCAGTGTTTGCGATCCCAGACAAGGCAGTGTGAAGAGTCGGGTCTTCTTGTTCGTAGTTGTGTGTCTCCACAGGCTAGAGAGAGAGCACTTGGCGTATTCGGTTTGCTTCTTGGACGCTCACACTCAGCTACTGTGTGACGTTGCTCCTCGTGGAAGCAGGCACTGACCCCTGTGTGTCTGGAACAGAGTTGCTGGGAGACGTGCTCAAAGACCGGCCCCAGGAGGCGGACGGGATCGACTCGGTGATCGTGGTGGACAATGTCCCTCAGGTGGGGCCCGACCGGCTGGACAAACTCAAAAATGTCATCCACAAGATCTTTTCCAAGTTTGGGAAAATCACAAATGACTATTACCCAGAAGAGGATGGGAAGACGAAAGGGTGAGTCTCGCCCCCCTGGAGGGTTTGAGTTTCCCACGGCGCAGGCGGTGTGGAAGTTGAAGTTGCAGTCTTGTACCAGCCTCCCCTCGTACAAGCGTGGAAGCTGCTTTGCTGTCCCTAGGATGGGCGTGGGGCATTGTGGGAAATGCTGTCCTGTGTGCCGTGCTGCCCTCCTTGCTGGTTTGCACGTCTGCCAGTGTGTGTGGAAGTTCTGCATCCCAGACTTCCTGAATGACGTGTAACTCTCCAGATAGGCCGTAGCTGGGATCCCGGAACTCCATCTGGGTCTCTGGAGGTGGCAGGGACCCAAGTACTTGAGCCACCACCCCCTGCCGCCCAGGGTGTGCATTAGCTGGAAGCTGGTGTCAGGAGCCAGCGCTGGGAATTGAGCCCAGGCCCTCTGACGTGGGATGTAGGCGTCCCTAGGCCGAGCACCCGCCCGAAGCTGATGGAGCTGTTAGAACTACCTAGAGGGTGTGTCTCTACAGAAAGTGGCCCGATATAGGTAATGCTGCCGGCGTTTTCTGTCGTGGGAGGCAGGTTGAAGGATAGCTTGTCTGGCCCTCAGCTGCTTGGGTCGCATGTGGAGTTTTAATCAGATGTCCTCTGAGGTCCTTCACCATTTTTCCTCTCACACGGAACACTAGCCTCGCTGAGATCATTCACGCACCTTAGCCTCTGTAGTGACAAGGTGTGCAGTTTCAGTCTTAATGTACAAGCGTGTCAGGAAACCATCACGACCGAGATGATGTCTCCCTGTGTGCACTGTGAACTAGAGCTCTGGACCTTGGGTGGGGACTTTCTTCTCTTGAGGGGGCTCCTGGGCTGGTCCTTTGTACCCAGTTTGGCTGCCTGGGGGTGTGGCAGTGAGGCTGGGGGCTGATGGGGATGGGGGCTGGTGCCTGTCGCTCAGGTACATCTTCCTGGAGTACGCCTCTCCTGCCCACGCCGTGGACGCTGTGAAAAACGCCGACGGCTACAAGCTCGACAAGCAGCACACGTTCAGGGTCAACCTCTTCACCGACTTTGACAAGTGAGTGCAGACGCTTAGCGCTCCTAGCGGGTGTGGGGCCTTCTGGGCTGCCCCGTGCTTCTGACCAGTCAGAGCGTGTCCTGTCCTGCCTGGGGGGTGGGCAGGGAGGCAGGACTGTCCAGTCTCTGCTGCTCAGCAGTTGCTGACTGTCCCCCAGGTACATGACGATCAGCGACGAGTGGGACATTCCAGAGAAGCAGCCTTTCAAAGACCTGGTAAGTGGTTCAGCGGTGCCCTGGGCCCGGCCGCACGGATCTGTGGGAGAGGGGCTGTCCGCAGGTGCCTGCTCTCGGTCCTCTAGGGGAATTTACGTTACTGGCTCGAGGAGGCGGAATGCAGAGACCAGTACAGCGTGATTTTCGAGAGCGGGGACCGCACTTCCATCTTCTGGAACGACGTGAAGGACCCGGTCTCCATCGAGGAAAGAGCGGTGTGTATTTCCCGACGGGGCCTCCTGCGTCGCCTGTGGGGCCAGGCTTCCATCTAACTGACGGGCGGGCGGCCCAGGCACATTCAGTGTGAGGTCGAGGACGGAGTGGATGGGCTTCAGTCAGGAGCTTGAGGGATTGGGGGTGGGGCGGGGTGGGGCGTGGCTTCTGGATGTTGTCCTCTGAGCCTTGGCACTCCCTTTCTCCGCAGAGATGGACGGAGACGTATGTGCGTTGGTCGCCTAAGGGCACCTACCTGGCTACCTTCCATCAGCGCGGCATTGCCCTGTGGGGTGGAGAGAAGTTCAAGCAGATCCAGAGGTTCAGCCACCAGGGGGTCCAGCTTATTGACTTCTCACCTTGCGAGAGGTGAGCTGCTGGGGAGGCGCGGGGGGGTCCCTGCGAGAGGGGAGCTGCTGGGGAGGCGCGGGGGAGTCCCTGCGAGAGGGGAGCTGCTGGGGAGGCGCGGGGGAGTCCCTGCGAGAGGGGAGCTGCTGGGGAGGCGCGGGGGGGTCCCTGCGAGAGGGGAGCTGCTGGGGAGGCGCGGGGGGGTCCCTGCGAGAGGGGAGCTGCTGGGGAGGCGCGGGGGAGTCCCTGCGAGAGGGGAGCTGCTGGGGAGGCGCGGGGGAGTCCCTGCGAGAGGGGAGCTGCTGGGGAGGCGCGGGGGAGTCCCTGCGAGAGGGGAGCTGCTGGGGAGGCGCGGGGGAGTCCCTGCGAGAGGGGAGCTGCTGGGGAGGCGCGGGGGGGTCCCTGCGAGAGGGGAGCTGCTGGGGAGGCGCGGGGGGGTCCCTGCGAGAGGGGAGCTGCTGGGGAGGCGCGGGGGGGTCCCTGCGAGAGGGGAGCGGCTGGGGAGGCGCGGGGGGGTCCCTGCGAGAGGGGAGCGGCTGGGGAGGCGCGGGGGGGTCCCTGCGAGAGGGGAGCTGCTGGGGAGGCGCGGGGGGGTCCCTGCGAGAGGGGAGCTGCTGGGGAGGCGCGGGGGGGTCCCTGCGAGAGGGGAGCTGCTGGGGAGGCGCGGGGGGGTCCCTGCGAGAGGGGAGCTGCTGGGGAGGCGCGGGGGGGTCCCTGCGAGAGGGGAGCTGCTGGGGAGGCGCGGGGGAGTCCCTGCGAGAGGGGAGCTGCTGGGGAGGTGCGGGGGAGTCCCTGCGAGAGGGGAGCTGCTGGGGAGGCGCGGGGGAGTCCGTGCCCTCCCCACCTCCTGCGGGCCTTCCCCGTCAGTGATGCCACCTGTGTGCTGCCGTGGTCTCAGACCTGGACAAGTGGAGGGAGCCTGCAGAGGGCCCGTGGCCTGTTCCGCAGTCTGTAGTCGGTGCTGTCGCCCTGGCGTTGTCATCTCCATGGCCTGCTGAGTGCATGCAAGCTCTGTCCTGGGCCGTGGCGGGGAGTAGTTGAAGTGTGTGTCCCTAGGAATGGGGAATTCTGGCTGCCCATTTGTTTCGGTATAGGTGTTTTTTTTTTTTTTTTTTTTTTTTTTGAAGCTTTATTTATTTGAACGAGAGAGAGCCTTCCATCTTTTGGTTCACTCCCCAGGTGGCCACAGCACCAGGGCTGAGCCAGAAACTTCACCCAGGTCTCCCACGTGGGTGCAGGGCCCCAGATATGTGAGCCAGCAGACGGAAGACCTCTCTCTGTCTCTCCCTCTTTCTGTAACTCTGCCTCTCAAATAAGTCTGTCTTAAAACATCTCCTACAAGTGTGAAGCAGGCCCACATGCAGACGCTCAGCCTGACCTCTGCCAGGCAGCATACAGGTCCAGGAGGCAGGTGTGGCCTCATCTCTGGCCGCTGTGGAGTCGCTGGGTCACCACACGGCCACACGGCCACGGCTGTCCACTGAGAGCAGGACTGGGCTTCGTGGCGCTCGCTGTGTCTCCAGTGCTTTGCACAGTGCCCAGCACGTGAGAGGCTCCGATGGCTGGATGGTTTTGGTTATGTGATTTGCAAGCAAAAAATCTGTTTTTCAAGTTAGTTGTTTAGTTTTTATAGCTCAAAGATTGTCCTTCAGATCTGAGTAAGGAATTTTTTTTTTCTTTTGAAAGGCAGAGTGGATAGTGAGAGAGAGAGAGAGACAGAGAGGAAGGTCTTCCTTTTTGCCATTGGTTCACCATCCAATGGCCGCTGTGGCCGGCGCATCTTGCTGATCCGAAGCCAGGAGCCAGGTGCTTCTCCTGGTCTCCCATGCGGGTGCAGGGCCCAAGGACTTGGGCCATCCTCCACTGCACTCCCGGGCCACAGCAGAGAGCTGGCCTGGAAGAGGGGCAACCGGGACAGAATCCGGCGCCCCAACCGGGACTAGAACCCGGTGTGCCGGCGCCGCAAGGTGGAGGATTAGCCTGTTAAGCCACGGCGCCGGCCCTGAGTAAGGAATTTAATAGCTTTCGAGTGGGGGTGACTTTTCAAGCCATCGTTGTTAACGTAGCTGATCAAGCTGTCGAGTTTTCCTGGGAGAGGAAGTGGTCATTGGAAGCCTAGGAGAGGAGCGAGGTCTGGTTTGGGCTGTTTGTGTTCTGGCTCTGGTGAACGTTGCACCGCGTGTGCTGTTGACTTTGCCAGTCTCAGTGAGGCGGGCACAGACAGCGTGTGGGAGTACACGCTGCCCCGCCCGCTAGCTCACTCCCACAGCGCACCCTGACGCAGTGAGAGCGCACCGCGTGGGCAGAGTGCCAGCTGCAAGGGTCTTGGCTGCCACTGTCTGCAGTGCTCTGTGTCTGCGCCCAGCGGCTGCTCCGCTCTCCACATGCGCATGTGCGAGGTCGTGGTCTCCACGTGTGGACACGGTTCTGTGTCTGCGCCCAGCGGCTGCTCCGCTCTCCACGTGCGCGTGTGCGAGGTCGTGGTCTCCACGCGTGGACACGGTTCTGTGTCTGCGCCCAGCGGCTGCTCCGCTCTCCACGTGCGCGTGTGCGAGGTCGTGGTCTCCACGCGTGGACACGGTTCTGTGTCTGCGCCCAGCGGCTTCTCTGCTCTCCACGTGCGCGTGTGCGAGGTCGTGGTCTCCACGCGTGGACACGGTTCTGTGTCTGCGCCCAGCGGCTTCTCCGCTCTCCATGTGCGCGTGTGCGAGGTCGTGGTCTCCACGCGTGGACACGGTTCTGTGTCTGCGCCCAGCGGCTTCTCCGCTCTCCACGTGCGCGTGTGCGAGGTCGTGGTCTCCACGCGTGGACACGGTTCTGTGTCTGCGCCCAGCGGCTTCTCCGCTCTCCACGTGCGCGTGTGCGAGGTCGTGGTCTCCACGCGTGGACACGGTTCTGTGTCTGCGCCCAGCGGCTGCTCTGCTCTCCGCATGTGCGAGGGCCGTGGTCTCCACGTGTGGACACGGTTCTGTGTCTGCGCCCAGCGGCTGCTCCGCTCTCCGTGTGCACGTGTGCAGGGGCTGGTGTCACACAGTGCCCCTGTCTTACAGGTACCTGGTGACCTTTAGCCCCCTGATGGACACGCAGGATGACCCCCAGGCCATCATCATCTGGGACATCCTCACCGGGCACAAGAAGAGGGGCTTTCACTGTGAGAGCTCCGCCCACTGGCCTATTTTTAAGTAAGTGGAACAGAGCAGTTCTTCTCTGTGACTTTTTGTTGTGGCGGTTACCTGGTAGTTCTGTCTTCTCCTTAGGTGGAGCCATGATGGTAAATTCTTCGCCAGGATGACCCTGGACACCCTCAGTATCTACGAAACCCCCGTGAGTGGTCTTGGTTGCCTGAAAGCTGTCCCCTTGGTTCCTGTCCTCTGGGGTCACTTTGCTTGAGGGTGTGGTCCCTGCCTTCCTTGAGGTGGAGCGGCACAAAGGGGCTGCGTTGGGTGCACCCCTGGGGTCCGGGGTGATGCTGGGTCGTCAGGCCTCACGGCTGCAGTGGCCACAAGGAGGCCGACAGAAGTGGGGCGGGGTCTCAGCAGTGGGTGCTGGGTCAGGCCTCGTGGCTGCAGTGTCCACAGGGAGGTCTCAGCAGTGGGTGCTGGAGGCTGTTCTGCCAACCTGTGTGCTTGCCCCACTCCCAGGCGAGCTCACCCGTGGTCTCCTTTGCTTTTGAAAACTGTCACTGAGACACTGCGTGATCTGACCCACTGTCCCCTTGTTTTTGGACAGTCCATGGGTCTTCTGGATAAGAAGAGCTTGAAGATCTCTGGAATAAAGTGAGTGTCTGTGTTGGACTCCGCCGTGAGCTGTGCCAACACACAGGGTTCACGTCCCAGGGCTCTGAGGCTCCTGTCCTCCGTCACAGCCTTCCTCCTACTCACCCTTGTGTGGCTGAGGGGCAGGGGCTCTGTGGGCCTCTTATGTAAGGTGCTGACTTTGTGTGGGAGGCCTCTACACTGGGCCCGGGCCCCTGCCAAATGTCCCCCGCGCGCCCTCCCCTGGGGCGTGGAACTGGAACATGGAGTTTTGGGGAGTATCAACCTTGGGGTCCCTGCAGCTGGCTTTCCATACTAGCTTTCCTTCTGCGAGTACCCAGCTCTTAAGCCATTGGTGGACGGCCATGGGCACTTGTTCTAGACAAGACCAGGGCGCAGTAGGCTTGCGCTGGCCACCGAGTGAGTGGCCCCTTGTTCACGCAGCCACACTGTCTTGGGTCCGCACGCTCCTCTGTGCTTGTGAGCTGGGCAGTTGTGGCCTCCTCGGGAAGAGCCGAGCTCACAGGTCTCTGGTCCTCTGAGCTCTGTGAGTGGGGTCTGGTAGACTCCCGTGTTTCAGCTCACTTTGCTGTCAGTGGAGACTGGACATTTTTATTTACCTGAAAACTCGGGGTCCGGCCTTGTGGTGTCGTGGGTCAGTTTGCCTGCAGCGCTGGCATCCTGTCTGGGGACCTGCCGGCTGCTCCACCTCCAGGCCAGCTGTATGATAACGCACCTGGGAAAGCAGTGAGGAGCGGCCCGAGGTCTTGGGTCCCTGCCACCCACTGGGGAGACCCAGGCGGAGTTCCCAGCTCCTGACTGTCACAGCCACTGGGGGGTGACCAGTGCATGGGAGGTCTCTGCCTCTCCCTGTTAATCTAGCAGCCTTTCAAGTAACTAAGGAAATAAATAATAAAAATCAGCCCATCTTGAGCCAAACATAAAACCCAGAGCTGGTTGACTTCGCAGTAGTGAACCACCAGCGTGGCAGACACGTTGTATTTGCTGTTCTTTCTGTTCCCACATTCTTTCCATTACAAGAAAACCAAGTGTTGGTTCTAGTGAAGGTGCACGCGTGTGAGTTCATGGACTCCGTCACGGCCTCTGTCCTGCAGAGCCGCTCCTCGGGAGAGGGACTCGCCCGGGTCTTCCTCAGTGCTCTCGAGTCTTTGCTCTTTGGCGTCTGAGCTGCTCTCTACACAACACGTAGCTGGATCTGTCGGCCTACAGTTCACGCACTTGCTTGGTTGCAGCTGTGTGTGGCCGAGAGCGTGGAGGGTTGAGGAGCGTGGTGGGGTCTGTTAGTCTCTGATGACAGTGGGCAGCGACGGTGACATCTGTGTCAGCTTTCTGACTGAAGCCAAGTCTAGTGATGCTCAAGCGTGCCATGAGCAGTCGAGCCGCGTGTGGACTGCCCGGGCTGTGCCTGTGGCCACGGCCGCAGCAGCTGCTGGTGCTCAGTGTGCCAGACTGAGCTTTTGCCCTCGGTCTTGTCCTGCAGAGACTTCTCTTGGTCCCCCGGCGGCAACATCATCGCCTTCTGGGTGCCTGAAGACAAAGACATTCCCGCCAGGGTGACCCTGATGCAGCTGCCGAGCAGACAGGAGATCCGCGTGCGGAACCTCTTCAACGTCGTGGACTGCAAGCTGCACTGGCAGAAGAACGGAGACTATCTGTGTGTTAAAGTAGACAGGACTCCAAAAGGCACCCAGGTGAGTGGGTGCCGGGGGCTCCGAGTCAGGGGATGTTAGTGACTGTCTTGTGCAAATCCACGGGTCCTCTCAGACCCAGCGGGGACGGGTGAGCAGCAGTTCGCTGGTGTCACATCCAGGGGGTGGGGGTGGGGTATCCAGCGGGGGCGCAGTCACTTCCTTTTCAGTTTAAAGATCTGTTGACTTGTGTGAAAGGCAGAGCACCACAGAGAGAGAGAGAGAGAGAGAGATCTTTTTTTTTTTTTGGGGGGAGGGGGGACAAAGAGACAGGTCTTCCTTTACCATTGGTTCACCCTCCAATGGCCACTGCGGCCGGCGCATAGCGCTGATCCGAAGCCAGGAGCCAGGTGCTTCTCCTGGTCTCCCATGCGGGTGCAGGGCCCAAGCACTTGGGCCATCCTCCACTGCCTTCCCGGGCTACAGCAGAGAGCTGGCCTGGAAGAGGAGCAACCGGGACAGAATCCGGTGCCCTGACCGGGACTAGAGCCTGGTGTGCCGGCACCACAGGCGGAGGATTAGCCTATTGAGCCGTGGTGCCGGCCTAGAGAAAGATCTTTTATCCACTGGTTGACTCCCCACATGGCCATCACAGCCAAGGCTGCCCGTCGGGACTCCATCTGGGTGTGTGAGGGTGGCAGGAGCTCAGGAGGCTGCGCATCTGCAGGAGGCTGCGTCAGAAGTGGAGCAGCTGGGACTCAGATAACGATAATGGATGCAGCGTTGCAGGCCACACTTAGCCCGCTGTGCCCACGCCAGCCGCCGTGATGACCCTGCTGGACACATAGCCGCCCCTCGTAGCTGAGCGCGCACGCGGAGCAGGTGCCTCTCCTGGGCACACAGCGCCTTCATGTTGCAGTAGAGTGAGTCTGCTGTTTCCTGTGGACGTGCTTTGCGCAGATCTGCACCCGGGCTGGCTTTTTTTCACATTTCTATTTAGCACAGCAAAATGTAGCCTAAAGGGGCCGGCGCCCTGGCTCACTTGGTTAATCCTCTGCCTGCGGCGCCGCCATCCCATATGGGCACCAGATTCTAGTCCTGGCTGCCCCTCTTCCAGGCCAGCTCTCTGCTGTGGCCCGGGAAGGCAGTGGAGGATGGCCCAAGTGCTTGGGCCCTGCACCCCATGGGAGACCAGGAGAAGCACCTGGCTTCCCGGCTCTGGATTGGTGCAGCTCCAGACGTCACAGCCATCTGGGGGGTGAACCAATGGAAGGAAGCCCTTTCTCTTTCTCTCACTGTCTAACTCTGTCAAATAAATTTTTAAAAAAAGAAAAAAATAGCCTAGAGTTTGCTTTTCTATTTTTTGAGATTGACTTCCCCTGATGTAGTTAGCCAGCTTGGTGGCTTTTTGTTATGTTCACAATGGTGTACGGCCAAAGCCACGTTTTCCAAAATGTTCCCACGCAGAGGACGCTGCGCGCCTGTCAGCGGTCGCACTCCACAGCTCCTGTAGCTCCTGGCAGCCTCTGCTTTTTCTGTCTGTCTGGCTGACTCCACTTGGGACGTCTTGTGTCGATAAAACTGGGGCTGGCGGCCTTGTCCGGCAGCTGCCACACACATAGGACATCTGTGTGTAGCGTGTGCGGAGCTGTGTTCATTGTCATAGCTGAGCAGTGTGCTCTGTTGCTGGGCGGCCCACGCTTCACCATCCTTCTGTGGTGGACGTTGGCCACTGAGGGTTGTGCACAACCTGGCGTTCTGTCACAGGGACTGCACCAGGACAGCGTGGTGGTCCCAGCAGTGCGGCTCCAGGGCACTTGAGTCCACTGCGGGCCCTCGGCAGGTCAGCCTGAGGGAGCCTGGCGTGGCTGTAGGACGGCCCCCTTGGGTAGAGCTGCGTGTGGCTTAGCTGCAAAGGGCTCTTTGTCCCCACCTCCCTGAGACTCTGATTTCAGTCACTTGAGCTCCTCGCAAGTTCATCGCATGTATAGTTAATCTCTTATTATATTAATAAATTATAGTTTTGGATGTCACCTTTTTATTTTTTTATACAGGGTGTTGTCACAAATTTTGAAATATTTCGGATGAGGGAAAAACAGGTGCCTGTGGATGTGGTCGAAATGAAAGGTGAGTCCCATTATCGTCCTTCCGTGGTTGTGTCGGCTCTGTCCTGCTGACCTCCACTTTAAAACTCCGGAGCGCCCAGGGCACATGCCGAGACGGCTCCGAGCGGGAGCAGCCATCTCTGAAGCACGAACGTGTAGACAAGTTCAGGTGTCGGTTTGCCCCTCGCAGCCTGTGAGGTGCCCCTCGTAGCAGAGGCGTGGGGGCCCTGTCGCTGCCCACACCAGCTCACTGCACAAGCACTTAGCCTGGGGCGCAGACTCCCAGCCCATAAAGCTGCTTCGCTTTCTCCTAAGGGTTGAGAAGGAGAGATCTTCCATCCTCTGGTTCACTTCCCAAGTGGCTGCAGTCAGCTGGGGCTGGGCCTGCCTGAAGCCAGGAGCCTGGACTTCCATGTAGTCTCCTGTGTGGGGCACAGGGGCCAACTTCCGCTGCCTTTCCAGGCTCGTCAGGCAGGGAGCTGGCTCAGACGCAGAGCATTGCCCGAGACGCAGTGTGACAGTGGCAGTCCATGAGCAGTGCCCAGACGCTGTGCCAGCCGCTGGCCCCGGCTGCGTCTCCGCTGTCTGTAAAGCGGGCTGCTCTTTGTGTGTGTTTTAATTAGTTATTTATTTGAAAGAGTTAGGGGAAGAGAAAGGTCCTCCATCCACTGGTTCACCCCAGACGGCCCCAGCGCCGGCAGCCGAGAGCTTGTTCCATGGGTGGCAGGGCCCAGGCATCTGCTAGGTTGTCTGTGGCGTACAGCCGGCGGCGTGCAGGTTAGCCGGCTGCAGGGTTCTGATTCTGAATCCCACATGCAGTTCTGCAGTAGGCACGGGGTGTGGGGTCCCCGGCTCCGCACAGCCCCCGGGGTGACTCGAGGAGGCGGGGTTTCCTGTGCTGCAGATGGCATCTCACACATCTGGGGCTGGGTCCTGCTGCGCCGTTGCTCTGGCCGCACGGTGAGGCCACCTCGGGCCACACGGTGGCAGCTGTTCGGAATGACCGGGGGCCATGTCTTGCTGCCGTAGAGACCATCATCGCTTTTGCCTGGGAGCCCAATGGGAGCAAGTTCGCCGTGCTGCACGGGGAGGCGCCGCGCATCTCCGTCTCTTTCTACCATGTCAAGAGCAACGGGAAGATCGAGCTCAGCAGTGAGTGGCCGGGCCCCTGCCTGCCTGGGGGCTTGGTCAGGGCCCATGGGGACGTCGGGCTGGCGCGGTCACACTTGTGGTCCGGTCACACTTGTGGTCAGGCCTGCGTTCACACACAGCTGGGTGCGCTGTGGGCTTAGATGCCTCACAGATGCAGACAAGGGGTGCTTCGTGTTCCTGGGGTGTGGGCCCCTCGCCTTAAATTCGTGTTGCTAAGATTTACCACCTTCTCCCTTGTGTGTCGGGGGCTGGGGCTGGGGCTGGGGCTGCTGTGGGCTAGGGGTCACTTCCTTGGATACCCCCCTGCCCCTTAGTCTGAGGCAGGGTCCTTTGCCCGGCCTCTGGGCTCCCTGATCTAGTTAGTGGGCTGGAAGCCACCTCCCTGCGGCTGTGGTCCCACAGCGGTGCAGCGCCCCTCTCCCCCCTCTCCTGAGGGCGGCTGTGTCTGGGCTCCCGAGGCGCCGTGGCGGTGCAGCGCCCCTCTCCCCGCCTCTCCCGAGGGTGGCTGTGTCTGGGCTCCCAAGGCGCCGTGGCGGTGCAGCGCCCCTCTCCCCGCCTCTCCCGAGGGCGGCTGTGTCCGGGCTCCCGAGGCGCCGTGGCGGTGCAGCGCCCCTCTCCCCCCTCTCCCGAGGGTGGCTGTGTCTGGGCTCCCGAGGCGCCGTGGCGGTGCATGGCAGTAGCTTGCTCCCTCCTGAAAGTCTCATTCTCGCTGTGGCGTGTGTGTGGTGGCCTCGGGCTGTGCGCACACCGAGTACCTCCCCCGGGAGTGTGGCGGCCCTGCCGCGTGGAACCGCACCATGGGTTCACCCCAGTCCTCAGAAGGAGCTCGTGGGCCCCAGAGGCAGCTTTTCCGGAGAGAAGTCTGAAGAACTCCGTCCTCCCTTGGCCGGAGCTTGGCACTGAGTGACAGAATGAGTTGTTCTGTGACACTGGATGCGCTTCATTGCTCTGCGGTGTGAAAGTCAGGCAGTTGGAGGCCACGAGGAGACCTGTGCTCTGCGAGCAGAGGTGCCTCCCTCCGTGCTGAGTGCCGGCGGCCCTGCCTGGCACGCTCCCTGGCACGCCAGTGGCACTCGGCGCTGTGCCTGCGTGTATTCCAGGGCTTCTGTCTGTTTTCCCCTGACAGTTCTTCTGTAACGCGTTCTAGTTTCAGTGAGGTTACTTGAAAGGCAGAGACCTCTCCCATCTACTGGTTCACTCCCCAAATGTGTGCAAGGGACCCTGAACTCGGGGATCCAGCCGCGTGAGCCATGGCCACCGCCACGGCCACCGCCACGGCCTCCCAGGGCACCCGGTCCGTTCTGGCCTGAGAACCCCGCCCTGTCGGGCAGTGTCCTTCGAAGCTACCCTGCTCCCCGGTGATTGTTTGGAGGTGCCACAGGCCAGGAGGAGACAGCCCACGGTAGAGTCCCTGGGACAGTGGAGATTGGTTGTGACGGATGAATTTTCTGTCCGGTTAACGTAGTGAAATGAAGAAGCGGTGTCATAGTTTCAGCGCACCCCTGTCCCTTTTTCCTTCATTTTTTTCAGTGTGGAACACAGCTTCAGGTGTACTGAGATGGGTTTTCCAAAATTGCTTTTTTTTTTTTTTTTTAAGATTTATTTATTTATTTCAAAGAGTTACATAGAGAGAGGAAAGGCAGAGAGAGGGGTCTTCGGTCTGATGGTTCCTTCCCAGATGGCTGCAACAGCCGGAGCTGTGCCAATCCCAAGTCAGGAGCTTCTTCTGGGTCCCCCATGCAGATGCAGGGGCCCAAGCACTTGGGCCATCTTCCACTGCTTTCCCAGGCCACAGCAGAGGCCTGGACCGGAAGAGGAGCAGCTGGGACCAGAACCGGTGCCCACGTGGGATGTTGGCGCTTCAGGCCAGGGCATTAACCCGCTGTGCCACAGCGCCCCCTCTCCCCCAAATTGCTTTGAGAGCCAGCAAAGGCATGGGCTGTAGGTGGAGTCCTGACCCAAAGCCCCTTGTGCCAGATCCACCATAGTGGGCCGTGGGCAGTGGGCACCGTGTTGCAGAGACTTTAACATACGGGTGCTTGCTTGCTTTCTTTCCAGAGATGTTTGACAAGCAGCAGGCGAACACCATCTTCTGGAGCCCCCAAGGACAGTTTGTGGTGCTGGCCGGCCTGCGGAGGTGGGTGGCCCAGCTGAGCCCATCCGTGTGGTCACAGGGAAAGGTGGGGGTGTCCTTGTGTCAGTAGATGAGACCCCTTCACAGCGCTGTGTCCATACACTCCGGAATGCGGGCCGAGGGCAGGCAGGGTCCGGGCTGGCGCACAGGTGTCGTCCTCCGTGGCCTGCAGACCTGCACCTGTGGTGTTCTCCCCAGCATCCTCTCACAGGAAAAACAGACCTCAGGGAGCGGTGTGACTGTTCCCTTCTGGCCGTTGTCACGACGAGCATTCCAGAGCACAGTTTCGCCTCTCCCGTTTCCTGCCGTTCCAGTGAGGCGGGTACATGGTGGAGAGGATGCCCTCTGCTGCCTGCCCCACCTCACTGCACACCGGGGCCGGGCCAGGGGCCGGGGAGGGGTCGTCTGGCCAAGACAGCCATAGGCAGCACTCGACATTGAGTGAGTCTGCAGAGGCTAGTTTGTAAGTTGGTGCTTTCCTATGGCCCACGAATGTTAGAGATTCCCAAACGGCCCCTGCCGTGGAGGCGGAGCTCCGCCCTCATCCACCCTGCAGCCTGGAGGTGCCTTGGCCCCCATAGGTGCGGCCCGTCTCGTCTGGTGATTCTGTGTTGGCTGGGAGCAGCTGAGGTCACAGGGTCTCAGTGGCTGCTCCCTGGTGCTGCCCGTCACCGCGCCATCGTGCCCTGTGTCACATTGCTCCGCAGCATGAATGGTGCCTTAGCGTTCGTCGACACCTCAGACTGCACGGTCATGAACATCGCCGAGCACTACATGGCCTCCGACGTGGAGTGGGATCCGACCGGGCGCTACGTGGTCACCTCTGTGTCCTGGTGGAGCCACAAGGTACAGGCACTGCCAGGCTTGGCTGCCAGGCCCGGCTTCAGCTCCCTGTCTCATCAGGAAGCCCTGGCTTGAAGCTGTTCTCTGTGTGTAGCGCAGAATAGGTCGGCGGCCATGAATACAGGAGGGTGCGGGTGGCAGAAGAGGCGGGCGCCAGGAGGAGCTGTGTCCGCCTAGGGCCAGGGACCCCTCCCTATAAGGAGTCGAGTGGTCGGGGAGCGGGAGGTCCCCGCCTAGGGAGTTTGACGTCTCTGCTTCCGGAGGTCCGGTGCTGGTGGGCATGCAGGCCGGCCGGGAGTCCGCACGCGCTCAGTGCTACCGTGCTGGAGCTCTGAGCTTCATGTCTGGTGGTGATGGTGCTGATGGAGTGGGATGTTGGGCTGGGTGCCGACAGACAGGGCCCGT
Organism: Lepus europaeus; assembly: GCF_033115175.1. NCBI lineage: Eukaryota > Metazoa > Chordata > Mammalia > Lagomorpha > Leporidae > Lepus > Lepus europaeus. The sequence continues at coordinate 59,046,124 of NC_084847.1, read as the reverse complement.
GGGTGAACTGGTGGTTGTGTGTGGTGAGCTGAGCACCCTGCTTTGGCCACCATGTTTAGGTGTCACCGCAGTGAGGCTGTCGTGATGCTTGTATTAAAAAGTTGACATGCTCGGTTTTAGAAACAAACACTTAGCTTCCCAAGTGCTTGTTTGCAACAAGGAGATTGTGCCAAAGGGGGCTTCAAGGCACTGCCTCTGTGGGGAGGTTTCGTTACGGAAAGAGAAGTGAGCAGAACTCAGCAGTGTGGCTGGTGATGGAGCTCTGTGTCCCGGCCCACGCTGCTCGTCGCAGACCAGGGGTAACAGGCCTGTGCTCTGTGCGGCGCTGGTGTCGCCCTGTGCGCCCAGCACCCGTGATTCGCCCCGTCTTGTCTTTGCTGGCACTCCTCGCCTGGCTGGAATGACAGCAGAGGACGGGGCCACGGCTTCATTCCCTGATGGAATGCGAGCCCCGGAGCATCGTTGGCAAGTGCGTTCTTGGTGCCGCTGGCCCTGCTCACCGTGAAGATCGTGGTCTCAGCTCTGGTGCCGCTGGCCGGGGTGGGGGTGGGGGCAGCTCAGCCATCGACGGCCCTCTTCTAGGTGGACAATGCTTACTGGCTGGGGGAGGGCCGGGCAGCTCAGCCTGGTGACGGCCCTCTTCTAGGTGGACAGTGCTTACTGGCTTGGGGAGGGACGGGCAACTCAGCCTGGCGACGGCCCTCTTCTAGGTGGACAGTGCTTACTGGCTGGGGGAGGGACGGGCAGCTCAGCCTGGCGACAGCCCTCTTCTAGGTGGACAGTGCTTACTGGCTGGGGGAGGGACGGGCAGCTCAGCCTGGCGACGGCCCTCTTCTAGGTGGACAATGCTTACTGGCTGTGGACCTTCCAAGGACGCCTCCTGCAGAAGAACAACAAGGACCGCTTCTGCCAGCTGCTCTGGAGGCCGCGGCCCCCGACGCTCCTGAGCCAGGAGCAGATAAAGGTGTGTGCCGGCACCAGGCCCGGGCTGTGGGGATGGAGACCAGCGTTCACAGGGGACGCCAAAGTGCTACACGGTCACTGAGAACTAAACAGAAAAGAGCAGTTTTCAAACAGTAAACTTCAAATTTGCATGGACTAGAAGGGTGGATGAAAAGATGCCAGGGTGTATTACAAATTCTTGGAGGGATTAGAAGAGACATATTTGGGATTTACATAATTAGGGGAAATAGGCTTACGGTATTAGGTGGCAGCGTAATTCCCAGACAGGCCGCTGTGACAGCGCGGCCCGGAGAGGCGGAGCGAGCACTGGGGCCTGTGTTCCATCTGCTCTGGGGATGTCATTTCGTGTTGGTGACTTTGAAGATTGCTTTTGTGGTTCTGCTTTGAATGCTAATCCTGACTGACTGGTCTTTGTTTCAGCAAATTAAAAAGGATCTGAAGAAATACTCAAAGATCTTTGAGCAGAAGGACCGCCTGAGCCAATCCAAAGCTTCCAAGGTCGGTCTTGTTCCCAGGACTTGGGCACTGCGGAGCTGGGCGTTCTGTCGTGGCTGCTTCTCCCCAGACACTGTGTGGCCTGTGGCCACAGGGCTGACAGCCACAGGCAGATGTGTACACAGGCACGTGGGACTGACCAGACTGTGGCTACAGCCATGGCTGCCTCCACTGTGGTGGGTGGGGGGCAGGGGCAGTGGCAGAAGAGGACAAAGCGGAGGATTAGCCTAGTGAGCCACGGCGCCGGCACCCCGGGTTCTAGTCCCGGTCGGGGCGCCGATCCTGTCCCGGTTGCCCCTCTTCCAGTCCAGCTCTCTGCTATGGCCAGGGATTGCAGTGGAGGATGGCCCAAGTGCTTGGGCCCTGCACCCCATGGGAGACCAGGAGAAGCACCTGGTTCCTGCCATTGGATCAGCGCGGTGCGCCGGCTGCGGTGGCCATTGGAGGATGAACCAATGGCAAAGGAAGACCTTTTCTCTCTCTCTCACTGTCCACTCTGCCTGTCAAAAAAAAAAAAGACAAAGCGAGGCATGGCACCAGCGTCTAACACAGTGTCTATGCTGGTGTGGGCAGGTGTGGGCTGGGCTCCTGTGGCCATGCAGTGGGCCATGTGGTCACTCTGACTCCACTGTCTGCTCAGGAATTGGTGGAGAGGAGGAGAGCCATGATGGAAGACTTCAGAAAGTACCGGAAAGCGGCCCAAGAGCTCTACGTGGGACAGAAGAACGAGCGTCTGGAGTTGAGAGGAGGTAACAGGAGGATTCCTTGTGTTGTCCAAGCGCTAAGAGGCCTCTTCCTGGCCTGAGGCACGTGGGTGTCCACAGCGGGGGGCCTCGCCCAAGGATCCCAGCCCCTGGGCTGGCTCCATGGGTTTGTGTGCCCACATGTGGGACCTGGAGGCTGCCCGTTGTCGGCGTCTGCCCCACGGGGAACCTGTCCTTTCTCCAGGTGTGGACACTGACGAGCTGGACAGCAACGTGGACGACTGGGAGGAGGAGACCATCGAGTTCTTTGTCACTGAGGAAATCATCCCTCTGGGGAGTCAGGAGTGAGCCGAGTGGCAGGTGCGGTGACTCTTCACACCGGGGCTTGCTAGTGTCGCTGCTGCCTTTGTCCCCTAAATTTAAAAAAATACCTGTTTAAGGTAGAAGCCAAAATCCAGTTACAGGTGCCCAGGGTTAGGGAAGTGTGGGATGCGTGGAGCCCTGCCTTGGGTGCGAGTGGAGCTGCTGTCTGAGCAGCTAAGAGGGCAGCTGTGGCCTCGTGGATCTCGGTGTCCAGGTGGAGGAGGGGCTTATCCCTGCCCTTCCAGAAGGCTTGACTTGTGGACTGCGTGAGAATGCACGAGAGAGGGTTGCCGGGCCGCCAGGCCTCCCAGCACCGGGCGGTCCCTGCCTGCCTGAGACAGATCTTTCAAAGCTGGGTGAGGCGTGCGGGCGTGCACGAGCTGCTGCTGTGACAGCAGGGCCCTCCGTGTGGGCCGCTGTGCCAGGACAGCAGCTGTGTGGACCACAGCGGGGACAGGAGGTGTACGAGCCACTGTGGGGACACGAGGTGACTTGTTGGTGCCCGGTTGTCACTTGGTTGCTGGTCCTGGGGCCAGGAGTGGCTCCCAGCTGGCTTGAGTGGGCCGCGTGTTGAAGGCTCTGGTGTTGCACAGAACAGAGCGGGTTTCCCAGCCCTCTAGTCCTGGACTTGGCTGGCCTGGCTGCTCAGCTGCTGTCATGGACAGAGAGTCAAGGGTGGTTCCTGTGTTGCAGTGTTGTCACCGTCTGGCCCAGGACAGAGGTCGCCTCCTGCGGAACTCTGCGCGACCCCTGCAGCGCGGCCTGTGCTCCCTCCGGACCGTGACTGCCCCGGACTCCCCGGTCCACACGCTCTGTGCCTTCAGACCCCTGGGTCTCGAGTGGGGGAGGCTGAGAGGCACCACTTGTCCCTCGCTGTGGGGCTTCTCTTCTCCATGCCTCCGACATCTGCTGCTTAGCCTGGAGGTGGCGTTTGCAGGGTGTGCCATCCACAGCGAGTGACGCTTCTGCTCAAGGACTCCTGTCCTGTGCGAGGGCCAGCGTGGAGACCAGCGAGGGAGCCGTGCGCTGGGCCTGTCCCCACCATCAGGTTGGGGCAGGTTCTCAGCAGGTTGAACGTGGAAATAAAAGCAAACCTGTATGGCAAAACTGTCTTTCTCCTGTCTTTGCACACCCATAGCAGCGTTGCCTGCCATACCCGTCTCCCTCCCCCAGTGGTCAGGGTCTGCCTGCCAGGCCAGGTCCCCTTGGCGTCACGACGCTGGCTTGTGGCCCCTGCCCTGTGTCTTTCCAGTCAGCCCAACACCACCGCCCCGGCTGTTTGCTGTGAGAAGATGCTTGTGTTCCCGCGAGAGTCCTCGAGTCTGGTGCGCACAGTTGGACGGACGGCGTGTTTGTTCTAAGAGCTGTCAGCCAGCCACTGTTAACGAGCCCTGGACCCTGGCCTCTGAGCTGCTGGGAGCAGAGTGCGGGTCTTCTCACGGCCTGGGACCTGTAGCCAGACAAAAGCAGCCTTGCGGAGGGGGCCGGGCCAGGGGTCCCCTCCCACCTGCAAGCAGCTGACTTGGTTTCCCCAGGGCTGGGAGGTGGTCCGTGCTGCAGCCCGCCGCGTGCTCGCTGTCGGCTTCGAGCTCCAGTGCGGGAGGGCAGATCGTCCCGTTTCTGGCAGGAAGAAGGAAGGCACACGCTTGTCACTTGAACAGGTTTTAACCGCCTGGGGGGTTTGGCACCGCTTTGAATTTGCCCATTGTGCTTGTTTTCCTTCCCCGTGAATAAAGACTCCTGTCGCTGCTCTGACTCCGCCTCGCCCAGGGCTGCTCTGGGCTGCTTCCTGACCCTTGCGCCTGGGCTTGGTCCTTGTTTGCATCTGGCCCTCCCTGGTCTTGTCTCCGGAGGCTGGTGTGGGTCCCCAGCAGACCTGAGCCTCCAGCAGTTTCCTTGTGGGCCAAGGCCAGAGGCTGGAGCCCTCGCTTCAGTGGGAAGGGCGGGGACGGGGACGGAGAGGGCGTTCTCCCCACCTTTGCCTTACTCACATGAAGGGGTTTTTGGGAGCTCCATGCTAGCCTGGGTGCCAGAGGAGAGACGCGTTCCCAGCCTTACACGGTGGACTGCCACAGGGGCTGGCAGAGGCTGGTGTGGCCGCTGTGACCTTGGCTGTCACTGGGTCTCAGGCGCTCTGCCTCCACCCTGGCCCCGGCGTGCCTGGGGCTCTGCTGCCCTTCCGCTCCCTGGAGTCATTCCATCGGACTCGTCAAGCTTGAACCGCGAGGATCCCGTCCTCGTGTGATCTGCGCCCAGCGCACGCTGAGCTCCACGTGGGCCGTGGCACTGTGCCATCCGGCCTTGTGTGGCCTCAGCCCGCTGGCACCACCTGCTGTGGCTGGGTGAGCTCGCAGGGCTTGCAGTGGAAGAGTTGAGCACGGCGTTGAAGCAGCAAACCCCCTCGCTGACAGACCTGCAATGGCTCTGGACGGGGGCTTTCGCTTTGTGCTGTGGTTGCTAGTGTTTGTGGGGAAGCTCCAAGGCCACCATGACCTGCCTCGTGTGAAGGGGCCCCTGGGAGAGGGGACAGGTGCAGCCCCGCCCTCTGCCCCGGAGGCAGGTTCCAGGCAGGCTCCCTGTGGACTAGAGGCGTTCTAAGGGGAATACATAGACCGAGGGCAGCATGGTGCATGCTACGGCCCAGAGGGTGTCCTGCTCCCAGGGACCCATGTGTACCACGTGGGCTGTCCCCAGACCACGGAGAAAAGGAGTGACGAGGCTGGTTTTGCAAACTGGATCCTGGTGCGTGCTCCGCCCCCCCCCCCTCCCCGACCCAGCTGACGTCACCTGGGCGGGGCAGGCGCGATGCTGAACAGGTCTCCTTGCCTCCACCTCTCCCAGGATAGCAGAGTCCCAGCTGCAAAGCCATCCTGCCAGGCTGCCGGCCCCTCCCCGCCCGGGGCAGCCCAGCGTTGAGGGAGATGGAGCCCAAGGACCAGCCGCTGGTGGTGAGCCCCCTTTGCTTTCCCCCAACCCGACTGCAGCACTGGCACTGCCCCTCAGCTAGGGTCAGCCCTTCCCCCGCGTTCTGGGCCCCAGCGTGGCTACCCCACCTTCCTTCCCTGGGACCCAGCGTCACCCTCTGCTGGGACTATCAGCCTGGACCAGGGCTGGCCCCATCCAGACCCTTCTGCTGGGTGAACCACGGCCAGGAAATTGCCCCAGACCCCAAGCTACCGTTTCCACCAGAGTCTCAGGGGAGAGGGAGGGCAAGGGTCCCTTCTGGGGTCTCAGGATAGGGGAGCAGAGTACAAGGCAAAGTCTCCTTTTTAAATGTTTCAATATTTATTTATTTGAAAGAGTTAGAGGGAGAGAGAAATCTCCCACCCACTGGTTCACTCCCCATGTGGCCGCAGCCAGACTGAAGCCAGAAGCTTGATCTGGATCGCCCACCTGGGTGGCAGGGGCCCAAGCACTTGGGCCATTTTCCACTGCTCTTCCCAGGCCATGAGCAGGGAGCTGGCTCAGACGTGCCCATCTGTGACTTGATCCGGTGCCTGTGTGGGATGCCAGCGGCACAGGCAGCGGCTCTACCCGCTACGCCACAGCGCTGGCCCCGGGAGTCTCTGAACTGCTCTCCACCTGTCGGAGGGCTGGAGCTGGATTCACGGCCCTGTAGCTGCACTGGTCCCTCGGCCACTGTGCTCCAGATAGGTTACTCTCTGTGCCGTGGCCTCCCCGGCCCTGGAATGAGGGGAACCGTCAGCAGAGGGTCTTCCAAAGGCTGCTGCTTAAACATCTGCAGCGGGTGTTGGGACGGCGGGCACTGGCGAGAAGATGCAGGCGGCATCCAGTGTGGGCTGGGAGTCTCGTGCTGGAGGAAGGGGGGTCGGCCATCCAGGGACCCTTGGCCCAGCTGCCCCGTCCTGCCCGCAGGTGGCGCTCCGAATCCGTCCACTCAGTGACGCAGAGCTGCAGGAGGGAGCCACAGTCATCGCTCACAAAGTGGGGGAGCAGGTGAGGCTGTGCGCGCCGTAGCTGTGTCAGTCGCTCCTCGCTCACGCCCCGGTAGGCCGTGTCCTGGGGTAGAGCTGTGACAGACTGGGGCCCCTACCACCCGACTCACTGTTAGGGTGGGGATAGTGTCACAGGGGCCTAGAAGGGTCCGAGGCAGTGACCTTGGAGCAGACCCCGGAGCAGGGCGGCTGGGCAGTCTGGTCCCCAGGCCTGCACCAACGGCCCAGGACAAGAGGCAGTGGATAGTGTCTAGGGCAGCTGGCGTAGAAGACAGGGCAAAGGTGCCGAGCTCCCAGGACAGGAAGCAAAGGAGGGAGTCGGTGTTAAATGGAGGGGGTGGTTTGGGGGGAAAGGATGTGGCCCTGTGATGCGCCCACGTGGCCATAGTGGGGAAAGCTGGGTGTGGGTCTGACAGAGGCGTGAGCCGTCCTGGGAGGCTGGGCGTGGGCGCTGCGGGGACTGGGCTGAGGTCGGCAGCTGGGAGTGGCTGGGGCCTGCTGTCAGCCTCACGCACGCAGCTCGTGTTTCTAAGTTTCTAGAAGTCGGGATGCATTTCACGTTACATCAGATTCTTCTGCTTTTTTTTTTTTTTTTAAGATTTATTTAATTATTTATTTGAAAGGCTGAGTTACAGAGAGACAGAGAGAGAGAGAGCGAGAGAGAGGTCTTCCATCTGCCGGCTCATTCCCCAGATGGCCACAATGGCCATACGAAGCCAGGAGCCTGGAGCTTTCTCTGAGTCTCCCACACGGGTGAACACTTCTGTCGCCCGTCCCTTGCTGGCAGCCATCCCTCTGCTTCCTGTCCCTGTCCATCCTGGTTGTCCCCTCCAGATGGGGCCTCACAGCAGGTGCCCCTGCACCTGGCCCACAAGTCTGATGTCCGTCACGTGGCGCTCACACTTTATTCTCTTTACTCTGCGTAGCTTCAGACTGATCCAGAGGTTTCCAGAACCCTACAGCCCAGGAGCCCTCGTGCCGGGTTTTCCCTTAAGACCACAGTTGTGCTTGCCTGCCCAGGGATGTGGATTCCTTACCCCGGGCCCCTTGGAGAAGGTGGCGGGCGAGGCCGCAAGGCCCCTCGGCAGCCCGCGCTGAGCGAGCGTTCCCACGGGCGCGGTGGCTCCGGATCCGACCTCAGCACACACTGGGGAGCCAGAGGCTCCGTGCTGCTTCTCAGTGATGTTCTCGTCACACGCAGAGATGTTTCTGTGCACGATCCAGTGTAGCTTTTGTGTGTGTGTGTGTGTGTGTAAAAGATTTATTTGAAAGGCAGAGAGAGGGAGAGACAGCGTGCTACGTGCTGGTTCCCTCCCCAAGTGCCCACAGTGGCCAGATCTGGACTGGACTGCAGCCAGGAGCCAGGAACTCCATCTGGGCCTCCTACGTGGATGGCAGGGTCCCAGCACTGGCCCATCATCTGCTGCCTTTGCAGACACATCGGCAGGGAGCTAGGTCAGAAACAGAGCAGCTAGGACTGGAACCGGTGCCCAGTGTGGGATGCTGGCGGCGGCTTAACACGCGGCGCAACAACACCGGCCCGGGAGCGCCCTGGCCGGCTGGGTGTGTTACCTTGCTTCCCGCCCAGGGCTGCTGCTGCAGGTGTGTTCTTTATCACCTCCATCTTGCAGAGGAGAAAGCCCGGGCCCAGGGAGTGGAGGAAGCCGGTTCCAAAGCCTCCCAGCTGGTGAGCAGTGGAGCCAGGGCTGGGAGGCCAGGAGCACAGGCAGTGTGGGGCAGCTCCCCGCTTGCCCCCTCCTTTGTTCCTCTCTGACTCTGCAGCAGGCGACAGCAGATGGGAGAGTCAGGCTGTGTCACGGGGCAAGTGCTGGGCAGGAGCCAGGAGCGGCCCCGGGGACCTGGCCCCGCCCCCTCCATTGGCTCCCCAAGAACCTCAGGCAGCTCTTGTCTCCAGGGGCCTCCGTTTCCAAAGCTGTGAACCGAGGGAGGGTTGTGCAGGGCTCCAGCTGCGCCCCCTTGGACTCCACACTTTGGGTGCCCTGACCCCGAGGCCGGCCCCCAGTCAGGGTGCTGGCTCCTGATAGCCTCACGCCCCACTTCGTTCCCTGAGAAAGGCTCCTTCAACCCTGTGTCCCCAAGTCGCTGGTACACTCTGCTTCTAATGATGTATTTATGTGAGATCAGAGGCCCTGGGGCAGCCAGCCTCAGAGGAATAGAGGGGCAGGGGGTGTGCAGGGCCTTTCCTGGGGGTCTCACGTACCCAGCGTCCTCAGTAGCAGGCAGCCCCTCCCAGCAGGCTGCGGGGTTCGTCAGGGCGGGACACGCCGGACTGGGGCGGTCACCGCGCCCTGTGCAGAGCAGGAAGGGGCTGTCCCCCAGCACGAGGCGGCTGTCTGCGGAGGGCGTGGACCTGGGTACTGGGCTGCAAGCCTAGAGGGTGCAGCTGTGGGAGATGCTAACTCCAGAAAGCAGGCAGAGAGGGGTGGGTGGGGTTCCCTGGAACTCCTGGCTGGAGCACAGAGGCCTGCAGCCCTTCTCAGAGCCCAGCCAAGCCCAGCTGTGGTCATGGCGGGAGCCCAGCCTGGGGCCCGCAGGCCCTGAGCAGCCCTCGTCTGCCACACGTTGCCCCCAGGTGCTGGTGCTCACGGACCCCAGTGAGGACGCGGAGGACCCACTGCGTGCCCACCGGTCCCGGGAGCGCACCTTCATCTTCGACACCGTGTTTGACCAGCACGCCTCCCAGGTGCCCACCCGTCCCCTTCCTGCGCGGTGGGGCTGGGCACACCGTGGGAGGACTTCGCAGCCAGGCGGCCTCGTCCCGGTCTTTGCTCGGGGCTTCTCCAAGGAACCAGGAGGTTGTGGGCAAAAACCCATCACGAGCCTATGGATAGCAGGTGGCTCAGTGGGCGCAGGGGCCGCCAGGTGTGGCCTGGCGAGGGCCTTCTCATTCCTTCGCTGGACAAGGCAATGCCCACACTGCCTGTATCCTAGTCAGGGAGCCCGTGGAGAGGGGTGTGCCATGAATGCATGCTGTGGCGCTGCCAGCCTGAGGCTCCCGGGGCTGTGGTGGCCACTGAGGGCCTTTCTGCCTGCCTGAAGAGCAGGCGAGGGAGGGGCTCTGGCCGAGCTGTGTTGTCACAGGAGAAGGACCTGTGGGAGGCCACTCGGTGAGACCCAGGGCTGGTGTCGGGACCAGCACACACCCAAGGGCAGGACGCTGTCCCACCTGCCACCTGACCCTCACTGTGGGGACCCTGTTCCCATCGAGGTGGGGCGAGTGGAGGACACACACCTGACCTGGGCAGGTGGGGCTAGGGTCCAGGCAGTGCAGGGGATGGTCCCATCTAAGGCCTGCTTGGTGAAGACAAAGCCCAGGGAAGGACACAGGACCCCACGCTTAACGGCAGCTCCTGCTCCCAAATGACTGACCCTGGCCCCATACCTCTGATTCCAAGCTCAGCGGAGCTGCACCACCCGCCAGCCAGGGCCACGGGCAGTTAGTTGAGATGGAGAGCAGGGCCCGGCATGGGCACCCAGGAAGTGCAGCCACACCTCGCACACCGGCCCTGGGGTCCTGTGCACAGGGGCTCACTGCTCTCACGCTCACACACCGGCCCTGGGGTCCCGTGCACAGGGAGCTCACTGCTCTCACACTCACACACCGGCCCTGGGGTCCCGTGCACAGGTGCTCACTGCTCTCACACGCTTACGCGCTAGCCCTAGGGTCCCGTGCACAGGCGCTCACGGCTCTCGCGTGCTCCCACCCACCACTGTCTCTTGCTGCCTCCACTCACATTGTGCCAGGCTGAAGCTTCTGTCCCTGGTCCCAGTCGTGCCCATGACAAGCTGTCTTGTTGCCATCACAGACTCCCACCCTGTTGGCACCCTCTAGCCCTTCCTTCTTGGGTCTCCGTCCCTGTGGGAGCCCTAGAAAAGGCTCGCGTGTGTTGAGTGCCTCACACGCACCAGGCCTCAGCGGGGCTGTTCTGCACTTTCCTGTGTAATTCTGCCTCAAACCACCCTGTGAGGCTCGGCATGGCAGGGGCAGTGCACCCACAGCTGCGGCTGCAGGGCTGAGTGTGGAACCCAGGGATGGTCGGTGCCCACGCTCTTATAGCCCTGTCCGTGTGCATCCCTGTGCGCGTCCAGAGGGCGGGGACGGGACGGCAGGCACCGCCCACTGTCCTCCGTGACTCAGCCTGGGCTGTCCGTGTGACTGTCCCCCAATCCGTCCGCAGGAGGAGGTGTACCGTGCCACTGCCCAGCGTCTGGTAGAAGGCGTCATCTCTGGGTACAACGCCACGGTCTTTGCCTACGGCCCCTCAGGTACCATCCAGGGCAGGTCCCCGAGTGGGAGCGGGGCTGGGGTCGTGCAGCTCGAGCAGCCCAGGGCACCTGCTGCCCACGCTCCTTTTGGCCTCTGGGCAGCCCTAGAGCTGACGTCCCCACAGTCACACAGGTATAGGGGGTGTTTCAAGTGTGGATCCAAGCCCACACTTCGCTGCTCTGGCAAGCCACACCTCCTGTCTGCACAAAGCTGGGCCACCTGTGGCGCCCCCAGAACCAGACTTGCACAGCACAGTCCTGCCTTGTGCCCGCTGTGCAGGCCCTGACAATCCTCATCCCAGCCTCAGCTTGCTGGCCTGGGGGGAACCTCCTCCATGGCTGGCTCCGGGAGGCAGAGGATTTGGTGTTTGCACGTGTGGGGCGGAGAGGGGAAGCGGGAAGGGAGACGTCCCCGGAGGCACCTCCTCGGGAAGTGGGATCTGTTCGTTTTCTTAGTACACCGACGCTCAGGTCCTTGGAGTTTGGAGAAGCAAACAGAGGCTGCCACGGTTCTCCTGCTGTGGTCCCACCTGCTCCCGCGCGCATCCTTTTTGTCCCCTGCACGCAGCCTCTGTTCCACAGGAGTCACCACGTTGTTCCATGCTTTTCCAAATGGAGAACAAGTGCCTCAGAGAGCCAGGGCCATGGGCTTCTCTGAGTCCAGGCGGGGGCCCCCAGGCAGGTGTCTCACTCCTCCTGCAGGTGCTGGGAAGACACACACCATGCTGGGCATGGACGCGGAGCCCGGCATCTACCTGCAGACCCTCACTGACCTCTTCAAGGCCATCGAGGGGACCCGCGATGTCACCGACTGCAGCGTGTCCATGTCCTACTTTGAGGTGAGCCCGCCCTCCTGGCCCAGGGTCTGGACCGCAGGACGGGCGTGCTGTGCCCCGGGCAGCTGGGGGCGGGATGCCCTGGGCACTGCGTGTCTCCCTCGGGGCTGAGGTTTCTTGTAGCTCCTTCACGCCAGTGAACCTGGTTCCTAACCTTCCTGCTTCACTGTAGATCTACAACGAGGTGATCCGGGACCTCCTGAACCCGTCCTCTGGGTTTCTGGACCTGAGAGAAGACGCCAGGGGCAGCATCCAGATTGCAGGCATCACGGAGGTCTCCACCTCAAACGCCCAGGAGGTGGGCGCCCAGCCATGGTCGCCACACACACCTGAGCCCAGAACCCCCTGGCTGGAGTCTGCCGAGCAGGGACAAACCCGTGGCCTCTGGTCTCCAAACGTCTGGACTTGGTCTGAGGGGGTGCCAGACACCTGTGCCTGTGTCTGCCCGCCTGGCTGGTGCTCAGGGCAGACATCACTAATCGACAACACACTCCTCCCTCCAGCTCCAGGTGCAGGCTGGGAGCCTTTTCAACCCAGCGCCCAAGGTGGCCATAGCCCATCAGAGGCGGCTCGGGTCTGGAATCCATTTGCCACCCCTGCTCCTGACGATCACTCCTTTAGCAGACAAGCTGTACATGTTCCTGCAGCCACCTCTGGCCTCCGCCGGCCCAGGCTCGACGCTGCCATGGGGTGGCCTCCTGTCTGCCGAGGCTCCTCTGGCCTCCAGAGTCGTCCCGGCTCTTCCTCCTCAGCCCTCCCTGGCCGTGTGCTCCACCATGCCGGCTCAGGTGTCAGGACCCACAGGCCCTTGGCTTTGTCTCTTGTGGGCTTGGGCTGGGGGTGGCCCTAACAGCGACTCTGTCAGTCTTCTCCCCGCCTGTACTCTGCCGTCTGGCAGAGTGTGGTACCCAGTGGGTGCCCAGAGGGCCTCGTTGGCATTCCACAGCTGTACCACACACGGGTTTCAGCCCCCGCCAGCTCCCACACGCCATTCTGGCCGCCTGTAGAGAAGTCCTGGGGGGGGGGGGCTGCTCAGAGCTTCACAGAGAAGAGGTGGGCAATCCACTGGTGATGTCTGCCACTGGTGGCGGGAGGAGGACACAGGGTGTCTGTCATTCCTGCTCCATGGGTGGACGTGGAGCACTCCTGGCCCCAGCCCTCCGTCTCCTTGACGGCTGGCCCACTTCTGCTTTGTCCTCAGATCATGCAGCTCCTCACCAAAGGCAACCGGCAGCGCACGCAGGAGCCCACGGCCACCAACAGGACATCGTCCCGCTCCCACGCGGTGCTGCAGGTCACCGTGCACCAGCGGAGCCGTGGCGTGGACCTGGCGGAGGAAGTGCACGTCGGGAGGCTCTTCATGGTGGACCTGGCGGGCTCGGAGCGGGCGGCCCAGGTGCCTGCCCCCATGTGCCTCCCCTCCCTTTCAGATGCCCTGTGTCCACCCGCTCGGCAGTGGTCACCCCTTGAGTCCGTGAGTAGGACCCAGAAGAGCACCCAGCTTGGGGATGAGGAAGCCAGCAAGTGGGCGTGCGTGGGTGCAGGGCATGCCCAGGGGCGGGCTGCACCCACACTCACTGGGGAGCTCAGCATACCTGCGGGACCACACGTGGGCCAGTGGTAGGACACCAGAGGTGTGAACTCGCGTCTCAGCTGTGCTGAGGCTGTGCGAGTCCGGAGGGGGCGGGGTCTCTGGGCGGGCGTTTGGGGCAGGGAGCCAGCATGGCTGTAAGGAGGATGGCTCAGGCTACTGGCTGACAGCACGGTGGCTGCTGGGGAACCAGCCCCCCGCGCCCTCCCCCGGGCCCCCGGGTCCTCTGTCCTTGGCTGCTCCTGTCGTGGACGTGGTCATTGGGCTCCCTGGCGGCTGCCCAGTGCCTGAGCGTTCCTTGGGGACAGGGACCCAGCTGGGCTGTGTGAGAACAGCAGTAATACAAGCACGAGGCATTCCCCATACCCTGCAGCGCGCCAGGCACTGAACACTCACAGGCGGCCTCACACCTGTGTGACCCCGTGGCGACACAGTGACTGGCTGTGCACGGAGATCTCGGGCGGGGCATCGGAGCTGGGAAGCCGGCAGGTCTGGCCACAGCCCACACCTGTGTCTCTGCCGTGTCCTGCTGCAGCCAGAGGCTTGAATGACCGCCAAGACTCCTCCTTCGCTCACTCCCACCCAGTGCCCAGCCCCCCCCTGGCTGCCCGTGCTGCGTGACCAACCGCTGGCTGACCAGCGCACGCTGTTGTAAAATAACAGATGAGTCGTGACCAAACTGCGGGGGTCAGGGAACAACCTCCACTGAAAACGGCCGTCACAGCTCCCGGGGGAGGGGCGGAGCTCGCCACGCAGGCCACACGGGAAGCGCCAGGGCCAGTGGGGGCGGGGAAGCAAGGGGAACACGGGGTTTCCAGGGAGGAGCTGGAGGCGGTGGGTGGTGTGGCGTCGGCTGTTTGAACCCTTAGGGGCTCTGGGCCCAGGGTTGACCCTGGGTGCCTGTACTGGCTCTGGGTGATTAGGGCAGGTGGACAGTGGCCAGAGCGCGAGAGCCACGTTTAGGGAGTGACTGGGGCGCGGGCTCTGGGCTTTTGGGGATGTGGCTGTAGGTGAAATATGTATGCACAGGTGAGACGTCAGTGTCTCCAGGAGTTGGCTAACCCCAGGGTCAGGGTCATAGAGTCCTCCAGGTGCCAGAGCCTCCGACAGAGACATGACCAGTACATGGACACATGTGGGTGCAGAGGGCTTCCCACAGACAAAGCTGAGTGAAATGGAGGAGATGATGCTGGGGTCCTGGGCCGGGGCCAGCAGCCCAGACTCCCGGCTGGGCCAGGCCCTGTCCTTGGAGGCTGTGTGGAGCCCTGCCACTCTTGGGCTTGGCTGTGAAAGCCGGCACTGGACGGGTTCCGGGCCCTGAGGCCTTGCTCACTCGGCTCCACCTCCCGCGCTGGGGCCACCGCTTCTCTCTGGGCCCTGGCTTTTCAGTGTTCACCCAGTGGCCGGGGCAGGTTGTCTGGAGGCCCTTTCTCTCTCACACGTGTCACTTCTGCACAGAAAGTCACTTGCCAAGGAGCTGCAGAAAGGCCCCTGGCTCCGTGACACAGGCACACAACGTGTGTACTGCCCAGCCCTAGGCCACACCGGCCGAGCGAGTGCCGCCACGGGCTCCCACTTGATAGAAGTGGAGGCCTCCTCCCTCGCACCCCTGAAGCCCTCTGCCTCACCCGGGGAGGCTGAGACGGGCGGGAAGCACAGCCCAGGACTGGGGCACCGGCCGCCAGAGGCAGTGCAGGCCGCTCTCAGCCACGCCCCGCTGACCCTGCTAGCTGCCCTCAACAAGAAAGCATCAGTGCTGCTGTTCTTGTTTCAGACACAGAGGGGGAAGGGAGCAGGGGAGGCTGGCCTCCCAGGGACCGTCCTCCGAGGCTCGCCACCAGGGACACGGCCAGCGAGAGCGCCATGGCCGCCCTGAGGGCGTGCACACTGCTGGGCAGCAGGGCAGTGGGAGATGGGCAGGAAGTGAACGGGACGCAGTAGGAAGGGCAGGAGCCTCAGGTGCCCCCCTAGATCGGCCACCTGCAGGAGGAGGACACTTCCCGGTAGGGGATGGACCCCTCTGGCGTGTAAGGCTGCTCTTGCATTTTTGCCCTGCGTGGGTTTCTCTGGAGCTGCTCGCACCTCATTTAACAGCCGGCTGGGTCTCAGCAGGACCCTGGCCCACAGAATCCTGTGTCACTCCTATCTCCTGCTCCCAGGGGCTCATGGGTGTCACCAGCACGCGCCAGGCCCAGCCTCAGTCCCCCTCGTCGCCCGGGAGGGATGCGGATTCTGTCTCTGGGCCTCATCCCTGCAAGCTGGCGTGGGAAGGACCGAGCCGCCCGGCCTCTCCCCCTGCAGACCCAGAACCGAGGCAAAAGGATGAAGGAGGGCGCCCACATCAACCGCTCTCTGCTGGCCCTGGGCAACTGCATCAACGCGCTCAGCGAGAAGGGCGGCGGCCGCGCGCAGTACGTGAACTTCCGCGACAGCAAGCTCACGCGCCTGCTGAAGGTGGGCGCCGCGGAGCATCCGCGGAGCATCCGCGGAGCATCCGCGGAGCGGGGCCGGCCTCGGGAGCTCACCTCCTCCCCCAGGCTGCCCGTCCCTCCGCGGGTGGCTCTGATGTGAGAATCCCTCTTGATACTGAGTGCCATCACCTCCACTGCGCGGCAGGGCGGGGCACAGAGGCAAACAGAGCCGGGGTGAAGGTCGCGGTGCGTTCAAACCCTTGGCCTGATCTGCCCTGCCCCTCTACAAGTCAGTGATGGCGCCCTGGGTTCCGGCATCAGCTGCCCTCCCCAAGGTGGGGGCAGGAACCCTGGGTCTGGTGATAAGTGGGGGGTGGTGCAGCTCCCACCCCCGCAGCTCAGAGGCTTCCCCAGAACAGGACGCCCTGGGCGGGAACAGCCACACCATCATGATCGCCCACATCAGCCCGGCCAGCACCTGCTTTGAGGAGTCACGGACCACGCTGCTGTACGCCTACAGGGCCAAGAACATCAAGACCAGGGTGAGCCTCCTGCCGGCTGCCCCCTCGCCCGCTCCCTCGGTGGCTGGCTCGTCATTCCCTCACCCACTAGGTCCCTGGCTCACTCTGGGGGCTGTGGGGTGGCTGCTGAGACGGACCGCTGGGTCTGCCCCCTGCTCTGAGCTCCAGCTGGGGGGCGCTGCCCGCATGCGTGAGCCCTCTGTGCCCCAGTTTCATCGTCTCTGAGACGGAGGGTGGAAGTGACAGCAGCCCCGTGTCCTCTGCCTTCCGCGTCCCAGCGCCTGCGCCATGCTCCTGCACACTGGGTGAGGGGCGCAGGGTCACACACCCTCTGACGCCGTCGGGGAGGGTCCTCCCACCTCATCCTCGCCTTGTGGCTGCGTCCCTCTGGCCCTGCCTGTCTTCAACGTTCCCTCTTCCCCAATGGGGACACCTGGCAGCGGATTAGGGCCTATCCCAGATGATCTCATTTCGGGGTCCTTGCTCACGTTAGCAAAGAGCAGACTGGCCGTAGTGGGGGAGACAAGGTCACTTCTCCAGCTGGTGTTGGGGCCAGAGCACCTGGCTCCAGGGCCCAGGCCTACCCCACTGTGCCGGGCTGTCTGCGCTACTGCCCTCGTCTGAAGGCTGGGTCAGATAAGTTGTGCGAAGACTCGTGAGATGGTGCCCACTGTCCACTTCGTACTGGACATGTGACTGGGCACAGCCCGTGAGCACCATGCCACAGTGGTGGTTTTATCACAGTCATTCGTCAGCAAACCACTGGCCCTTCCTCGTCCTCTCTGGGCTAGGCACCAGCTACTAACAGAGAAAAACGGCGGGGCCTCTGCTCCCACAAGCTCCAGGCCTCGCAGCGGGCTGGGGGGCCGGGTGGGAGCGTGAACTCACGCAGATAAACAGGTGCCGGCTAGAGGAACGCCAAAGCCCGCCGCAGACACAGCACAGCCGTGTGTCTCGGTGGCAGACGGGCAGCGCTGTGCCGAGACAGATGTGGAGGGCAGGCCCACAGCGAGCGCGGCCGCAGCGTGGGTTGTTTGGATCCGTGTGCTGCTGGAATTCACGTAACGGGAAGTCACCCTCTTGACCGTTTCTAGGTGCGTGTTTCAACGGCAGTAAGCACACGCACGGTGTTGTGCCCCGTCACCACCACCCACAGAACTTTCTCACCTTCCCGAATGAGACCCCCATCTCTAGGAGCCTGTGCTCTGGGCCCTCACAGCAGTGGGACCCACAGCCCGCGTCCTTCTGGGCCTGGCCTGGCCCTGTGCGTGTCCTCCGGGCTCCCTCCCTTTCCACGGCTGCCTACGACAGACTTTGGTTTTCGTAGAAGACATGTGTTTGTGTGCTGCCTACAACAAATGCGGGCTTTCACAGCAGACACGTGTTTGCGTGCTCCTGCTGTCGGTGCCCCCCAGTGTGTGCTCAGCCCTGACCCCCATGCCCGCTGCCCCGCCAGGTCAAGCGCAACCTGCTGAACGTGTCCTACCGCATCGCGCAATACACGGACGTCATCTCCCACCTGCGTGGCGAGATCGAGCACCTCAAGTCCAGAATCGAGAAGCAGGAAAAGGAGAGGAAGAGCGAGCCTGGGGTCCCGGATGTGCAAGGTAGAGCCGAGTGCTGCCCCCCGCCCTGGGGTCCCGGATGTGCAAGGTAGAGCCGAGTGCCTCTCCACTCTGGGGTCCCGGATGTGCAAGGTAGAGCCGAGTGCCCCTCCACTCTGGGGTCCCGGATGTGCAAGGTAGAGCCCCCGGTTTAAGGGTTCTTTGCAAGGACACAGTCGCAGCGTCCCTGCACACCCAGTGTCAGCAGTCAGGTCATCGATGGCCCTTCCAGGGTCACACTCCCAGCAAGCTCATGGCACCACAGATCTTTCTGGTCTCTCCTTCTGTGAGCTTTCCCGTTCCTTCTTGGCTTTCCTTTGGGTTGCCATTGAGGAAGTGGGCATGTATGTCTGTGAGTCGGCAGTTGTCTGTACTCATACATCCTCTGATCCACCTACACATCGATCCAGGCAGCTACGCAACCAGCCAGCCACCCGTCCATCCACCCATCCATCATCATCCATCCATCTATCCATCCATCACCCATCACCCATCACCCATCACCCATCATCTATCACCCATCATCCATCACCCATCATCCACTCCTTTATCCCTCTGTTATCCATTATCCATCCATACAACCATCACCCATCATCATCCATCACCCATCATCCATCATCACCCATCACCCATCATCCATCCATCACCCATCATCTATCACCCATCACCCATCACCCATCACCCATCACCCATCACCCATCACACATCACCCATCACCCATCACCCATCATCACCCATCACCCATCATCCCTTCATCCCTCCACCCACCCACCCAGCTATCATCATGTGTGTTTTTTTTAAAGATTTATTTTATTTATTTGAAAGACAGAGAGAGAGGTAGAGACAGAGAGAGAGAGAGAGAGAGGTCTTCCATCCACTGGTTCACTCCCCAGATGGCCACAATGGCCGCAGCTGGGCTGATCCTAAGTCAGGAGCGAGGAGCTTCCTCTGGGTCTCCCACACAGGTGCAGGGGCCCAAACACTTGGGCCATCCTCCACTGCTTTCCCAGGCCGTAGCAGAAGCTGGATTGGAAGAGGAGCAGCCAGGACTAGAACTGGCGCCCATATGGGATGCCGGCACTTCAGGCCAGGGCTTTAACCCACTGCGCCACAGCGCCAGCCCCCATCACGTGTGTTGAGCTGCTCCATGGTCTAGGCCCCATCTTGGTGGGCGAGCATGGAGCTCAAGCCTGCTTAGGTGCGCTGCCCCGCACAGCCAGCTGCCTTGCTGCCTGCAGTCACACTCAGCCCCCACGACGCGGAGGAGGACAGTCGCCTGCAGATGAACAAGATTCGGGCTCAGCTGGTCGGGGCCTTCAGGGAGCAGAAGGAGATGCGGCGCAGCCTGGTGGAGCTGGAGAACACCACCATTGAGCTGCACATGGACATGTCCCGCCACCTGCTGACCATTGCCGAGTGAGTGCGCCCGCCCACCCCGCGGGGCGGAGGGGCTGCCTGTGGGAGCTCGTCATTCCTGCGCTGCTGTCCAGCCCCCCTCACCCATCCATCATCCATCATCTACCTGCAGGCTTCCAGCCACGGCTGCCCCCGCCTCGCCTGCTCCTGTGCCCCTGGGTCTAAGCCGGGCCAGGTGGGAGAAATGTCCAGACCCCTTGGACCTCCCTCCCAGTCCACGGCTGCGAGGCAGCTCAGTGGAAGAGGAAGCCGAGGCCTGAAGGAGTGTGCGTCTCCCAGGCCAGGGCTGTCATCCCACGGCACTCTGCGTCCCCGCTCGTGCCCTCTGGGCACAGGGATGCCTGTGGTTCTGGCCGTGCCGTTCCCCATCCACAGGGGGCGCTGTTGCAGTGCCACGGGACAGGCTGGGCCCCACGGCCCTCCACTGCCTTGCCCTTTGCCCTCCCTCGCACTTCTCCCATGTGGCTCCCCTGCTCGTCCCTCTTCCCTTTATTACTGTAGAAACCATACCAAGAGCACGAGACTCCTGCCAGGGCACTTCACGGTCTTGTCCACCTCCCACCGGAAGTCCACCTTTGCTGCCCCGTCCCCGCGGGCTCCTTGTCGCCGCTTAGGTTTCAGAGCTGTGGCCACCACGCTTCATTCTTGCACAGCCCCACGCTGGGCAGGCTGAGGTGGTCCAAGTTCCACAGCTGTGGAGACTGAGGTTCAGGGGTGCATTTAGGGGCCTTCCCAGGTCACCCAGGGGCCCACGGGCGGATCTGAGGCTGGAGGCTGGGTGGGCTGGGAGAGACCTTATGCACACATGTGCGCAATCATAGGGCCAACCCTGTTCTGCTCCACCGGCACGGCATGCCTGTGAGCAGGCAGCCGTGGCCTAGAAGGCCCAGGCCCAGGGGGCAGGGCTGCCGGCCAGGCGCTGCTCACCTGCTCACCTGTGACTGCAGCTGGGAGCGGGAGAAGAGCCACCTCCGCGCACACAGCGGCCAGGGGGAGCCCGGGAAGGAGGAGGCGCCCGCAGACGCTGATGGGGACGATGGCGAGTCCACGGAGCCGCACGAGGTGGCCCTGGCCAGGGAGGAGTTCAACCTGCTGTTAGCGGAGCAGCGCAAAACGGCAGCCCTCAAGGTAGCCACGGCGGCAGGGGCAGGGGTCGCCCGCGCCGACTGGGGATGGCGTGGGCCCTGGTGGACATCAGCGCGTCCTGGGGAGTAAGGCCAATCGCAACCGGGTTGTGGGTGACGAAACCGAGGCCCCCGGAGGTGGATGGTCCCAAATCCCCGGAAGACTCGGAACTGACCTCGGTCTGACCACCAGGCCCCGGGCTGGTGGGATGAGGCACGAGCTCGAGGTCTGCAATTCGCAGCAGAGGTCATGGCCAAGGGATCCTCGGGGGACAAGACGAGGTGCTCAGCACAGCCGGGCATCCAGGGGACGGACTTGAAGGAGGCGAGCAGGACCTTGCGAGGGGGGCCAGGCAGTCCCCTGTGAGTTCCAGGCAGGAGGGAGGTGGCCAGGGGTCATCTTCCCGGTAGCACAGGGACCCACTGACCCATTCCTGCGGACCCTGGTCCAAGATAGCCCTGGCTGTGGTGTGTTTGGGGGCCCAGCTGGAGATATACGGTGTGGTGGCCCCTCTGTCCCCTGGGCCAGGCTACAGTGCAGAGCAGGTGTGGCTGATCGCACACACACGTGTGGGTCTGTGTCTCCATGGCGGCCTCCGTGGGACCCTACCTCGCAGATGCAAAGAGGAGCAGGCCGATCCACAGGGCTCCCAATTGAGGGTGCCAGTGCAGAGCTGTCCCCACTGGCCTGTAGTGGATGAGCCGGCCTCAGACCTCACGTCTCGTGCTCTGTGTGGCCCAGGAGAGCCAGCCCCTGGCTGTGGTGCGATGGAGGTAGGGCCGCCCCCTGACGACATGGAGGACCCAGGTGGAAGCCGCAGCTCTGGCTTCCTGTGGCCGACACGTGGGCGTGCAGTGGGGGCGAGCCCTGGGGGTGTGTCTGTGACACGAGGTGACCACGGGAGCATGAAGTTCTGTGGCTTCCTGTGGCCGACACGTGGGCGTGCAGTGGGGGCGAGCCCTGGGGGTGTGTCTGTGACACGAGGTGACCACGGGAGCATGAAGTTCTGTGGCTTCCTGTGGCCGACACGTGGGCGTGCAGTGGGGGCGAGCCCTGGGAGTGTGTCTGTGCCACGAGGTGACCACGGGAGCATGAAGTTCTGTGGCTTCCTGTGGCCGACACGTGGGCGTGCAGTGGGGGCGAGCCCTGGGAGTGTGTCTGTGACATGAGGTGACCACGGGAGCATGAAGTTCTCTGGCTTCCTGTGGCCGACACGTGGGCATGCAGTGGGGGCGAGCCCTGGGGGTGTGTCTGTGACACGAGGTGACCACGGGAGCATGAAGTTCTGTGGCTTCCTGTGGCCGACACGTGGGCATGCAGTGGGGGCGAGCCCTGGGGGTGTGTCTGTGACATGAGGTGACCACGGGAGCATGAAGTTCTGTGGCTTCCTGTGGCCGACACGTGGGCGTGCAGTGGGGGCGAGCCCTAGGAGTGTGTCTGTGACACCAGGTGACCACGGGAGCATGAAGTTCTGTGGCTTCCTGTGGCCGACACGTGGGCGTGCAGTGGGGGCGAGCCCTGGGAGTGTGTCTGTGACACGAGGTGACCACGGGAGCATGAAGTTCTGTGGCTTCCTGTGGCCGACACGTGGGCGTGCAGTGGGGGCGAGCCCTGGGAGTGTGTCTGTGACACGAGGTGACCACGGGAGCATGAAGTTCTGTGGGGCTGACAGTGCAGGAGGTGACTGCCACCAAAGGGACAGCACACTGCTCCTTCCCAGCAGGAGGCCCAGCACTCACCACGCAGGCCACACGGGGGGCACCAGGCCGGCCAGGAGGCAGAGGAGCAAGGAAGGAATGGGAGGTGGGGGCAGGCAAGGGAGAGGCTGTTTGAGGATCTCAGTGGCTCTGGGCCTGGGGGCTGTCTCTGGCCTGGATGACTAGGGCGGGTGGCTGGTGGCCAGGGTGTGAGAGCCCTATCGGGGAGGTGACCGCGGTGTGGACTCTAGGCGGAAGATGTGCTCACAGGTGAGTCACTGCCGGTCCCCTGAGTCAGGGAGTCCCCAGCCGTGAGAGCCTCAGAGAGACCATACAAGGCAGGTGCCAGCAGCCGGAGCACCGCCAGCGGCTGCGTGAGAACGGGCAGCCGGGGCCAGCGGAGCCCCCAGCACCTCCTCTGGCCCCCGTCTCTCTGGCAGGCGGGGCTGGAGCAGCGCCTGGCCCACGCCAAGCGGAAGGCCTCGCAGATGGAGCAGCTGCTGCCCCGGCGCGTCACCAGCGAGGACCAGCGGGAGGTGCTGCGGCTGCTGTGCAGGGCCCACGAGCTGGAGGTGGAGAACACGGAGCTGCAGGCCAGCAACCTGTGCCGCAAGAACCTGCTGTGCCAGAAGGACTTCATGATCCAGCGCTACCGCCAGCACCGGCGGCTCTGCGAGCGGCTCGTGGCCGAGCAGCGGCGGCTCATGCAGGGTGAGGCCGGCGGCGCGGCCCTGCTCGTCGTCGTCCTTTCCCGTGCGTGGGGGTGGAAGACACGGGACTGTCCGGGACGGCCTAGCGTGGACACCAAGGCCTGACCGCCCTCCGCCCGCACGGCCAGTTGTGGCTCGAGCGCCGCGTGAGAGGACAGGCCTGCTCCGACAGGCGTCCCAGGAGCTGTCGCGTCAGAGCTGTGAAGCCTCCCTGGTCACCGGCAGTGCCTTTGACGTTTGATCCGGCGCTGCTGACGAACACGGAGACTTGCCCTGCCCCCGCCACGCTGGGCGGCCCTCTCTCTGCCAGGGCCGGGCAGGTTGCCCTGGCTCTTCCTTTCTCTCCACTGTTTATTTTGATTATTTTTTAAAAGGTTTATTTATTTATTTGAAAGTCAGAGTTAAAGAGAGAGAGAGAGAGATCTTCCATCCACTGATTCACTCCCCAAATGGCTGCAACAGCCAGGCCCAACCAGGAGCCAGCAGCTTCATCCGGGTCTCCCACATGGGTGGCAGGGGCTCAAACCCTTGGGCCGTCTTCTGCTGCTTTCCCCAGGCCATTAGCAGAGAGCTGGATTGGAAGTGGAGCAGCCAGGACTCAAACTAGCACCCACGTGGGACACCAGCATCGCTGGCAGTGACTTTACCCACTACGCCACAATGCTGGCCCCTCTCTCCATTTAAATTTTTTTTTCTAAATTTATCTGAGGTAGAGAGAGAGGGAGAAAGAGAGAGAACTAGAGAGCACTCCTACCTGCTGGTTCACTCCCCAGCCACCTGTAATGTCCAGGGCCAAAGCTGGGAACCCAGCAGACGTCCCTTGTGGGCGCAGGCACCCATTTACGGGAGGCTCTGTGTGGGCAGGAGGCTGGACCCAGGGCTCCCGCTGCGGGATGTGGCCGTCTTATCTGCTCGGCCAGACACCCACGCCCCTGCCTCTCCCTCTGCCCTGGAGCGCCTGCCCCATGTTCTCTTCCTTTTCAGCCTTTTATTTTGGCATGACTCAGAGCTGCATAAAAGCTGCAAGAACAGTACAAAAAATTCTTCCAGTAGAAATCTTTCTCACTTGGACTTTACGAAGAGGCTCCCAAAAGTTCATGGAAAATATGTACTATGAAAAAACTATGCATGGATTTCAATTTTTTTGCCCCAAAATGAACATATTTTTTAAAAGATTTCTTTGAAAGTCAGAGTTACACAGAGAGAGAAGGAGAGGCAGAGAGAGAGAGAGAGAGCAAGCGAGCGGGCAGGCTTCCATCCACTGGTTCACTCCCCAATTGGCCACAACAGTTGGAGCTGCACCAATCTGAAGCCAGGAACTAGGAGCCTCCCCCTGGTCTCCCAAGTGGGTGCAGGGGCCCAAGCACTTGGGCCATCTTCTACTGCTTTCCCAGGCCACAGCAGAGAGCTGGATCGGAAGTGGAGCAGCCGGGACTTGAACCGGCATCCATATGGGATGCCGGCACTGCAGGTGGCAGCTTTACCCGCTACCCCACAGCGCCGGCCCCATGAGCATGTTTTAATTCCATTTTTCACAGACATTGTGAACTTCCCCCTGCCTCTCCTCAGCATGTTTTGGGATGCCCTTCAGTGCCCTGCGGGGTGTGTCTTAGAAACACTTGTGCACAGTGCACCCACACGGGGGTGACGCCGCGAGGCAGGCCTCATCTGATCTTGCCATTGTCCCACTGATGTCCCTGTGGCACGAGCAGACCCTGGGTCCCCACTGCATGCGGTTGCGGTAGCCTGGTGTGGCCCCTGCCCCAGGCACTGGGGTGGTGTGCGCGCCTTGGCTCTCGTGCCGAGCACTGCCGGGGCGCCGTGCTGGTCTTGCCGGGTGCCTGCTTTCCGTTCTCCCGAGCACACGCCAGGAAGCGGTGCTCTTCTGGAGGTGGCTTTGTGCCTTTAGAATTGTGTGCGTCACTGCTCTGCGACTGAGAGGCAACACACAGCGCAGCAGAGAACCTCAGAGCAGGCGCGGCGCGGCACGCGGAAGCTCCCCTCCAGCAAAGCCGCCCCGGCAGGCTGAGCGTCCCCTCCAACCTCCAGACCATGACCCTGTCTCCAGCCAGCGATGGTGTCTGGCCTGACCGTGTGTGGGGGTGGAGTCGCCCTCCTTGCCCGCTCCAGTCTCTGCTTTCTCGGCTCTGCAGACCGAGGCATCCCTGTGCCCGAGCCCCTGGACAAGCAGTACCGCCTGTGCTCGCAGGAGCTGGCCGAGGGCGCCCTGGACCGCCTGCTGCTGCTGCACTCGGTGATGGCCAGCTCCCTCCGGGTGAGTCTGCTCCCACCCCCAGGCTGTGGTCAGCTCCCGTCCATCCTGCTCAGCCTGCTGGGCCCTGTGAAGCCAAAAACTTGGGGACACCCGCAACCCAGCTGTCCAGAGCCAGGGTGCAGGGGCTTAGGGGACAGGAGAGCCCCATCCTGGGCCCTGGAGGCCAACGCGAGGGCAGCGGGCAGCCAGGTGGATCTGGCACGGCTGCACGTGGTCTGCTTTGCTGTGGCACCCGCAGTCCCTGGCTGTCGCCTGGACCCTGGCATGGGGGGAGGGCGTGAAGGCTGGCAGGAAGGAAGCGTTTGCTCCCCGAGTGGCGGACCTCGTTACCTCGGCAACCCAGAGCGCGTCCTCAGGGGGTGTCTGGGTCTCAGACTCCCTGGGGGGAAGGAGGGCTGTGGGGTGGCCTCTGCGATCGTGTGCTGCAGTGAGAACGCCACTGTCCCCTCAGCCTCCCTCAGCCCCGACCTGTGGCACCCTCGCAGGAGCAGGGGTAAGCGGCCTCTGGCCTGGTCAGGCAGGTTCAGGGCCAGGGCCTGAGGGCAGCGACAGACCCTGCTGCCGGACCCACGGGACTGCAGTGTGGCCACTGGGGCCGTGTGGACGCTGGGGCTGTGTGGACACTGGGCCTGTGTGGCCACTGGGGCTGTGTGGCCACTGGGGCTGTGTGGTCACTGGGGGCCGTGTGGACGCTGGGGCTGTGTGGATGCTGGGGTCTGTGTGGACACTGGGCCTGTGTAGACGCTGGGCCTGTGTGGACACTGGGGTCTGTGTGGACACTGGGGCTGTGGACACTGGGGTCTGTGTGGACACTGGGGCTGTGGATACTGGGTCTGTGTGGACACTGGGGCTGTGTGGCCGCTGGGGGCCGTGTGGACTTTGTGAGCCGTGTGCACGTCCTGGGCTGTGTGAAGCAGGGTCACGGGGCTCTGGGCTGGCTTTCCTGGGTCTCCTGGCTCGGGTACCTGGAATTCACGTCCAGGCTTGCAGAATGTTGCCTCTGTGTTCCGTTTTCCTGCTCTGCCCAGAGGTAGGCCCTGGCTTTGTTTTTGTCTCTCTTTGTAGCAGGCTTTTCTTTTTCTTTTTTAAATGTTTTAAAATTTTTATCTTCATTTTTTATTTTATTTTTAAATTTTTTTTCTTTTTTTTTTTCTTTCTTTTTTCTTTTTTTTTTTTTTTTTTTTACAGGCAGAGTGGACAGAGAGAGAGAGAGAGAGACAGAGAGAAAGGTCTTCCTTTGCCGTTGGTTCACCCTCCAATGGCCGCCGCGGTAGCGCGCTGCGGCCGGCGCACCGCGCTGTTCCGATGGCAGGAGCCAGGTGCTTATCCTGGTCTCCCATGGGGTGCAGAGCCCAAACACTTGGGCCATCCTCCACTGCACTCCCTGGCCACAGCAGAGAGCTGGCCTGGAAGAGGGGCAACCGGGACAGGATCGGTGCCCCGACCGGGACTAGAACCCGGTGTGCCGGCGCCGCAAGGCGGAGGATTAGCCTGTTGAGCCACGGCGCCGGCCTTATTTTTAAATTTTTTTAAGCTTTTATTTATTTATTTGGTAGGTAGAGTTACAGACAGTGAGAGGGAGAGACAGAGAGAAAGGTCTTCCTTCTGTTGGTTCAGCCCCCAAATGGCTGCAATGGCCGGAGCTGCACCGATCCGAAGCCAGGAGCCAGGTGTTTCCTCCTGGTCTTGCATGTGGGTGCAGGGCCAAAGCACTTGGGCCATCCTCCACTGCCCTCCCGGGTCACAGCAGAGAGCAGGACTGGAAGAGGAGCAGCCGGGACTAGAACCGGCGCCCATATTGGATGGCGGCGCTGCAGGCGGAGGATTAACCTAGTGCGCCATGGCGTCGGCCCCAGGCTTTTCTTTTTAGAGACGTTTTAGGTTCACAGCAAAACTGAGTGGAAGATACAGTGCCCCTCCCCACCATGTGCACAGCCTCCCTGCCCCCGCCCTGATCCGTATTTACCTTAGGGCTCATGCCTGGCCTGGGCAGCCTGCGGGTGTTGGAGAAGCATAATTGGGGGTTTTCGCCGCCCTGAGCTCTACCCCTGCTCCCCCTGATCTTCCCACTGTCCACCTGTCACAGATCTGGGAGTCACGCAGGCTGGAGCCTGTCCGTCTGGCTTCTTTTGCTTAGTGATACGCAGTTAAGGGCCCCCAGTGTCTGCATGGCCGGGGGGCCCATTCCTTCTCAGCGCTGAGTGCTCTGCCCCGAGTGGAGGGGCCACGGTTTGCTTATCCCTTCGCCTACTGAAGGACATCTCGGTGGCTCTCGGTGTTGCCAGCTTTGAACAAAGCGCTGGAGACAGCCACGTGCAGGGTGGACGTCGAGGAGCCGTGGCTGAGCTGGGGGAAGAGCCACCACCCTGCCCTCAGGGGGGTGCTCCACTTTGCGTTCCTGCGTGACAGTGACGCGAGCGTCTGTGGCCTCCGCGGGCCCACAGTCTGCCTCAGGAGCCACGGTTCACTTTGTGCGCGTGTGCCCTCAGTCCCGCAGCCCGGCGCGGCTGCCTGGTCTCTGTCCCCTCTCGTGGCTCTCGCTCGTGGAAGGCTCTTTAAGGGCTGCTTCTGGTCTGCGTGTCTGGCGTTCTCAAGGTCAGCGTGAGCCTGTGCACTCAGCTCTGTGTCTGGGAGCAGGCTCGTCCCTTCGTGGCTGGCCACCATCCCTGGGCGCGCCGCATTGCCGCAGGCGGGGGAGCCTCCTTCCTCTGAGGCCGCGTGCTGTCTGTGTTGGGATAGACTCTGTTGTGTGACCCACATGTCCCTCACTGGACGCTGGGTGGCCTCCTGCTCTGGGCTCTCGTGACGCAGGCACATAGCTCTCTCTGGAAGACCCTGCTGCCAGTTCTTTTGGGCCTACACCCAGAAGCGGCACTGCAGGTCCCCAGGCAATTCTGTGCACTCTTTGGGAGCCTGCAGGCCTTGGAGGGTTTCTGACAACAGGTGTCTCCCCATACACAAGGTTAAGGCGGTGTCACTGGGCCCTGGGGTCTTCCCACGCTGCAGAGCCTCCCTCTGCCTCCGTGACGATGGCACGGGCTGGGCGGCCCACTTGCTGGCTCCATGCTGTGTGGTGGCCTTCCTGGCACCCCTCCCCAAGACCCTGTGCTTCACGGCACTGCTTGCCTGGCCTGGCGGCCTCACTGGCCCCTCTGTCTGGCCGCAGGATGGCTCTGTCTTCAGTCTGTCTCCCCTGCTGGGAGAGTCCAGCCGAGACCAGCCCGAGGACCTGAAGGACCTGCCCTGGGGCACCCAGTGTGAGCTGCCCCCGACACTGCTGGAGAGTCACAGGTAGGAGGGGTTGCCAAGCCTCCTTGCCGGGGCCCTGCTGCCTGGGGCGGGTGGAGCCTGGGGTGCTGGGAGGGGGAAGCCTGCGCAACCTGGCTGACAGAGGCCCTGTGTTCTCTGTCAGCGAAGGGCCCTTCCTGCAGGGCTGTGCCACTGACAGCAGACGCAACACCGGAGACGCTCACGGCACGCACTAGCGAGTCGGAGGGCAGAGGCACCCCTTGCGTTTGCTGTATGTCTTTGGTTCATAATTCCTGTATATTTATGTATTTTTTAAAGAGATTTATTCATTTATTTATTTATTTATTTGAAAGTCAGAGTTACACAGAGAGAGGAGACAGAGAGAGAAAGAGAGAGAGAGAGAGAGAGAGAGAGAGGTCTCCCATCCGCTGGTTCACTCCCCAGATGGCTACAATGGCTGGAGCTGCGCTGATCCAAAGCCAGGAGCCAGGAGCTTCTTCCAGGTCTCCCACACGGGTGCAGGGGCCCAAGGACTTGAGCCATCTTCTACTGCTTTCCCAGGCCACAGCAGAGAGCTGGATTGAAGTGGAGCAGCTGGGTCTTGAACCGGCTCCTCAGGCCAGGGCATTAACCGCTGCGCCACAGCGCCGGCCCCTATTTATGTATTTTTAAAAATACTTATTTGCTTATTTGAAAACCAGAGTTATAGAGAAAGAGAGAGAGGAGAGACAGAGAAGGAGGTCTTTCATCCACTGGTTCACTCTCCAAATGGCCATAATGGCCAGGGTTGGGCCAGGCCAAAGCCAGGAGCCAGCTGCTTCTGGGTCTCTTACTTGGGTGCAGGGGCCCAAGGACTTGGGCGTCTTCCATTGCCTTCCCCGGTGTGCTAGCTGGAGCTGAGTCGGGAGCAGAGGAGCCGGGACTAGAATTGGTGTCCACAGGTGTTCCTGCACTGTAGACCATGCCTTAACCTGCTGCACCACAGCACCAGCCCCTTTGTTTATGCATTGGAAAGGCAGGCTGACAGAGACAGTGGACGAAAGTGAGAGAGATCTGTCTTCTACCCAGTGCTTCACTCCCCGGATGGCCGCGACAGCCAGGGCTGGGCCAAGAACTCCGTCTGGGTCTCCCACGTGGTGACAGGGGCCCAGGTACTTGAGTGGTCACCTGCTGCCTCCCAGGTGCATTAGCAGGGAGTGGGATCAGAAGTGGAGCCGGGGCCGGTGCTGTCGCATAGTGGGTAAAGCCACTGCCTGCGGAGCCAGCATCCCATATGGGTTCCAGTTCAAGACCCAGCTGCTCCACTTCCGATCCAGCTCTCTGTTGTGGCCTGGGAAAGCAGTGGAGGATTGCCCAAGTCCTTGGGCCTCTGCACCCTTGTGAGAGACCTGGAAGAAGCTCCTGGCTTTGGATCGGTGCCGCCCTGGCCATCGTGGCCATCTGGGGAGTGAGTGACCCAGCGGATGGAAGACCTCCTCTCTCTCTGACTCTGTAACTCTGACTTTCAAATAAATCTTTAAAAAAAAAAAAAGTTCATCAGCAAGGACTGAAACCAGCACTCTAATACGGGATGTTGGTGTGGCACCAGTGCCGCCGTGTCGGCCCAGTGTAGCTGTTGTTCCCAACAAAGTTAACAGTGCTTTTCAATATCATCTTATATCCTGTCTGTAGTCAGGTTTCTCCAGTTTTACCCCAAATGCCTTTGCATCTGGCTTGTTCAAATCAGGGTGCAGTGAAGGTGCACTTCGTGTGGCTGCGGTACCCAGGTCCCCACCTGTCTGTGAGCTCGTAGCTGCCCCTGCTGAGCAGGAAGACAGGCGTTAACCCCACTTCCTGAACGGGATACTTGGACCGGGCCTGGGACCTGCCCACCTGCAGTCGGGATCGGAGGTGGCTTCCATCTCTCAGAGCCTTCGCTGCAGCAGTGACCCCCGTGGGGAGCCGGTGGGCTCGGGGCCTTGCAAGCTGGGCCTGGATCGGTCGGCGGCTCCAGGTCCTGGGCAGCACGGGCGGCTCCAGCTGCGGCTGCCACTGAGCGCCTCCCGGGGTGTGCGGAGTTTTCATTTCGTGGCATGGTTGATCATATCATTGTCAGGCGACAGAACGCTGTCCCCAGCCTCCTCCCCTCCAGTCCCAGCCCAAGCTGCCCAGGACCCACCGGCAGCCACCTCCTGAGCGTAACAAAGGCTTTGCTGGGGCTCGGGGCCAGCCAGGGCTTCTGCAGGAACTGGGGTCAGAGCCCAGCACGTCTTTGTGCCCTTCTTTCTGCACGTAGCAAATGCGCAGAGTTGTCTGTGTCTCTCGGACATGGTGTGGCAGGGCAGGGCTGCACCTGCTGAAAACTGCACACCGGGCACAGCGACCGGCAGCCAGCTCGGCCCCAATCCACAGAAGTGTGCTGCGGTCACCCCCGGCTCCACGTGGGGGCCACAGTCCATGTGGCTGGAGCAGTGGCCAAAGACTCCGGCGCGGGCTTGCCTTGGCTGCGATGTGGGACATGGGGACCCGGCCGCTGGCTCTGCTGACGCTTCCGTGTCTCTTCTGCAGTGACAGCCATGGGTCGCCGAAAGCCACACCATCGACGAAGCTGGGCAGACAGGACTCGATCCGGCCCCCGCCCCCGCTGCACACCCTGCTAGTGCCTCTGACTCACGAGGTGGGGGCACCTGGCCAGGGCCTGGGCTCTGGGAGGCCTCCCCTCCCCGCCCACTGCCGCACCAGGGCCAGGGATGGTGGGAGGGCCGCTTCGGGAAGGGGCACTGTTCTGAAGCAATCCTCATGGCGGGGCAACCACTTAGGAGCCCGGCGCCCAGTGGGGCGTTAGTGCCCGTGTGGGCTTCCCGGGGCTGGTCAGCAGATGGACCCGGAGCTAAATGCCCACAGTCCACCCGCGGCTCAGAGATCCCTGCCTCTGAGGGCACCACGGGGCACCCTTGCTGGTCTCTTCCAGCTCCTGGCGCACCAAGGGCTCCTCGGCCTGTGGCCACGCCCTCATGTCCCTGCCCCCGACCTCACGTGACCACCTCCCAGCTCCTCCTTGTCCCTTCCCTGACACTAGGTTGGCTTCAGGCCCACCTGCCCTCCCGGGTGTCCTGTGAGGTCACTCACTGTCACGCACCCTCCCTTGGCTCTGTCCTTGTCCTCCGCCTCGGTGTGCGGCCAGGGGCGGCCGTGACCGGTGCCTTCTGACCTTCCCCGGCTGCTGCGTTCCTGCAGAGGCCCGGATGCCTGAGCAGGAAGACTTTGGCCCCAACACTGCGCCCCGCGGCCAGCCCGGAGCTGAGCGCCCTGCGGCCGTCGGGGGAGGCTGGCGGCTCGGCCCTGAGCACTCAGGCCCTGAAGGGGATGGCTGCAGGCACCAAGAGCATCGCCCTGCTCGCGGCCACCCGGCGCTGCAGGGCACAAGACCAGGAGGGCAGCAGCGGCCGGTCCTCCCGCCACCTCCCGGAGGAGACTGCCCCAGACCCCCGGGAGCGGAAGCCCAGCGCCACCCCGGGTCCCAGCCCCACAGACAGGATGTGGCCCGGAGCCAGCCCGTGCAGAGACCGCTCCGTGGAGAGGAGGGGCGGGAGGAAGCGGTCACCCTCCCTCACAAGGAGCACGCAGCTGGTGAGTGGACGTCGGCCGGGCACTCCCTGCCTGGTGCCAGGGTGCAGCAGAGACAGGCCAGGGGCGACACGGAGTCATGGTGGCCGCAGGAGGGCCTCGGCCTGGAGCGGGACAGAGCAAGCAAGGCCCTGCACCGCCCCCCTCAGACCTTCTCAAGCTCCTACCAACAGCCCCCACTTTTGTGTGAAAAAAAGAGGAGTTAATGAATATGGATTTAAAAAAAAAGATTTATTTTTTAACTTGAAAGGCAGAATTAGATCAATCCTGCATTTGCT
Organism: Lepus europaeus; assembly: GCF_033115175.1. NCBI lineage: Eukaryota > Metazoa > Chordata > Mammalia > Lagomorpha > Leporidae > Lepus > Lepus europaeus. The sequence continues at coordinate 59,014,037 of NC_084847.1, read as the reverse complement.
GGTTTACTTCCTAAGAGACTGCGATGACTGGGGCTGGGCCAGGCCAAAGCCAGGAGCCTGGAATTCCACCCGGGTCTCCCACGTGGGTGCAGGGGCCCAAGCACGTGGGCCATCTTCCACTGCTTTCCCAGGTGTGTTAGCAGGGAGCTGGCCCGGAAGTGGAGCAGCCGGGACTGGAACCAGCACTCACACGGGCTGCCGGCGCTGTCATAGCTGGTGGCTTAACTCACGTACCACCGTGCCGGCCTGACCACCACCTCTTGACCACACGCTGCAGTGTGCTGAGTCGGCAGCTGCGCTCACAGTGCAGATAGTTCTGGGATGCTCTTTGTGGTGGTTCAGATTGATTGATTGATTGATTGATTGATTTGAAAGGCAGAGTTTCAGAGAGGCAGAGGCAGAGAGAGAGAGAGGTCTTCCATCCACTGGTTCATTCCCCAGTTGGCTGCAATGGCCGGGTGCTGTGACGACCCAAAGCCAGGAGCCAGGAGCTTCTTTCAGGTCTCCCACGCGGGTGCAGGAGCCCAAGCACTTGGGCCATCTTCTACTGCTTCCCCAGGCCATAGCAGGGAGCTGGATGGGAAGTAGAACTGCTGGGACTTGAACCGGCACCCATGTGGGATGCTGGCACTGCAGGCAGCAGCTTTACCGGCCATGCCACAGCGCTGGCCCCAGGATGCTTTTTTCTTAGCGTTGTTTCACATGTCTTCATATACTCACACGGTCTTTGTGTTTTAAATTAAGGGAGAAGTCTGTTCCCATAACACATCACTCGGGTAATGGGCGTGGGTGCTGGCTGTGGGGCGCTGGCCGGCTGGTTTGCCCCCCTATCTGCGGACAGTTTGTCAATGCCTCCTCCCTCTGACTGTCGCACACACCGCCTCAGTGTCCCCGGTGAGCAGCAGTCTTTGTTTTCAGTGGCATTGCTGGGGTGCTGAACATGCTGGCCCACGGAGAAATGGACAAAACCGGGTCGAGAGTATCAGAACACGCAGCCGAGTGAGGAGCTGGTCAGAGGGTGTGTGGGGGGCCTCACTGCGGGTCTCTGTCACTGGACACTTGGCTGAGTGAGCCGGAGGGAGTAGCCAGCAGGCCTCCCTGAGCCAGTGGGCTGGGGTGGCTTCAAGCTGCCTCTGCTGGCCAGAGCCTGTGCGACACGGAAGTGGGCACGCGCTGGCTCAGGACTGGAGTCTGGCGATCTGTTCGGCACAGGTAGAGGCAGGACCGCAGCGGGGAGCAGGCAGGCGGTGGTCAGGTGCCCAGAGAAACAGTTCACAGGAGGGAGATGTGTGGCGTGCTCCAGAAAGGCCGTGGAAAATGGAATGAAAGCCTGAGCTGGAGGTGAGCCAACGGGAGGAAGACCTTTCTCTCAGTCTCTCTCTGTCTAACTCTGCCTGTCAAAAAAAAGAAAAAGAAAAAAGATGAGCTAGAGAAGGCATTTGGCCTAGTGGCTAAGACGCTACTAGGGGCGCCCACATCCCACGTCAGGGGGCCTGGTTCAAGCCCTGGCCCAGCCCCCGATGCCAGCTCCCTGCCCGTGTGCACCCTGGGAGGCTGCAGGTGATGGCTCAGGCACCTGGGCCCCTGCCGCCCAGCTGGGAGACCCGGATGGAGTTCTTGGCTCCTGGCTTCAGCCTGGCCCAGCCCCCGATGCCAGCTCCCTGCCCGTGTGCACCCTGGGAGGCTGCAGGCGACGGCTCAGGCACCTGGGCCCCTGCCGCCCAGCTGGGAGACCCGGATGGAGCTCTTGGCTCCTGGCTTCAGCCTGGCCCAGCCCCCGATGCCAGCTCCCTGCCCGTGTGCACCCTGGGAGGCTGCAGGTGACGGCTCAGGCACCTGGGCCCCTGCCGCCCAGCTGGGAGACCCGGATGGAGCTCTTGGCTCCTGGCTTCAGCCTGGCCCAGCCCCCGATGCCAGCTCCCTGCCCGTGTGCACCCTGGGAGGCTGCAGGCGACGGCTCAGGCACCTGGGCCCCCGCCGCCCAGCTGGGAGACCCGGATGGAGCTCTTGGCTCCTGGCTTCAGCCTGGCCCAGCCCCAGCTGCTGCAGTATTTTGGGGAGTGAGCCAATAGAAGGGAGACCTCTGTCTGTGTCTCTTTGTCTGTCTGCTCTTTAAGTAAACAACAACAAAAAGGTAAGTTTATTTTAGTACAAAACATTTTGAAATCCGTGTGCAGTTTTTCATAATTCGCAGTTTTCATTGTGAGCTTTCTGACGAGTCCTCGCATGCATAGATTTCAAATGTTTTGTATCAAGATAAACTGAATTCTGTTTTCAACAAACCCTTTGAAGTGACCTTATGTATGTGTGTGCATGTGTTTATATGTGTAATTGTGCATTGTGTATATTGTGTGTGCATGTATGTGTGTGCATCCCACACGTGGTGTGCATTGTGTATGCACATGCCTGTGTGTGTACATGTGTGTATGTGTGTGCATCCCACATGTGGTGTGTATTATGTGTGTACATGCCTGTGTGTGTATACGTGTGTATGTGTGTGCATCCCACACGTGGTGTGTATTGTGTATGCACATGCCTGTGTGTATATGTGTGCATGTGTGTGCATCCCACACGTGGTGTGTATTGTGTATGCACATGCCTGTGTGTGTACATGTGTGTATGTGTGTGCATCCCACACGTGGTGTGTATTGTGTATGCACATGCCTGTGTGTGTATATGTGTGTATGTGTGTGCATCCCACATGTGGTGTGTATTGTGTGTGTACATGCATGTGTGTGTATACGTGTGTATGTGTGTGCATCCCACACGTGGTGTGTATTGTGTATGCACATGCCTGTGTGTATATGTGTGCATGTGTGTGTGTGCATCCCACACATCATGTGCATTGAGTGTGTGTGCACATGCCTATGTGTATATATGTGTACATGTATGCACCCCACACATGGTGTGTATTGAGTGTGTGTGTATGCACATGTCTGTGCATGTCTGTGTACCTGTGTGCATGTATGTGTGTGCATACCACTCGCGGTGTGTATTGAGTGTATGTGTAGTGTCATGTGTGCACCCCACACATGGCATGTATTGAGTGCATGTGCAAGCACATGTGTGTGTCCCATACATGGTATGTGTGTGTTTATGCACATGTGTGTCTGCATGTGTGCATATGTGTGAGTGTGTGGTGTGTATATGTATGTGAGAGTGTACACATATGAGTGTGTGTGGAGAGAGAAAGAGATTTGTTACAAGGAACCAGCTCCCATGACTCTGGGGGCCAATGGGTCTTGAGCTCTGTGGTGGGGCCAGCCCAGGAGGCCTGGAGCGCGGGGTCCCTGTGTGGGTGCAGGCGGGAGGCTGACCCGGCCGGCACGCGGGGTCCCTGTGCGGGTGCAGGTGGGAGGTGACCTGGCTGGCACGCGGGGCCCCTGTGCGGGTGCAGGCGGGAGGTGACCTGGCTGGCACACGGGGCCCCTGTGCGGGTGCAGGCGGGAGGCGACCTGGCTGGCACGCGGGGCCCCTGTGGGGCTGCAGGCGGGAGGCGACCTGGCCGGCACGCGGGGCCCCTGTGGGGCTGCAGGCGGGAGGCGACCTGGCCGGCACGCGGGGCCCCTGTGGGGCTGCAGGCGGGAGGCGACCTGGCCGGCACGCGGGGCCCCTGTGCGGGTGCAGGCGGGAGGCGACCTGGCCGGCACGCGGGGCCCCTGTGCGGGTGCAGGCGGGAGGCGACCTGGCCGGCACGCGGGGCCCCTGTGCGGGTGCAGGCGGGAGGCGACCTGGCCGGCACGCGGGGCCCCTGTGCGGGTGCAGGCGGGAGGCGACCTGGCCGGCACGCGGGGCCCCTGTGCGGGTGCAGGCGGGAGGCGACCTGGCCGGCACGCGGGGCCCCTGTGCGGGTGCAGGCGGGAGGCGACCTGGCCGGCACGCGGGGCCCCTGTGCGGGTGCAGGCGGGAGGCGACCTGGCCGGCACGCGGGGCCCCTGTGCGGGTGCAGGCGGGAGGCGACCTGGCCGGCACGCGGGGCCCCTGTGCGGGTGCAGGCGGGAGGCGACCTGGCTGGCACGCGGGGCCCCTGTGGGGGTGCAGGCGGAGGCGGCCCGGCCAGCACGCGGGAGGTTTCCGTTGTCTCCGTGCTCTGCTCAGCCTGTGGAGGGTGTGCCCTTCCCTCTGTCCACCAAAAACTCCCTTGGCGCCCAGCCCAGCGGGGCTGACGTGTGGGATCCACCGTCGCTCTGACTTAGGGGAGAACCCTCTCCCCACTGGGCGCTGGGGGTGAGGGAGGGGGCAGGGGCACACAGCAGAGGGGTCATTCATTTGTTCATTCGTTGTTCACGCGTGGGGCTGAGGGGGGCTCAGCAGTGATTCCGCCGTTGTGTCCTGGAGGCCCCCGGCTGCCAGAGCAGCCCGCACGCAGTAGGTGTTTAATCAGTGCAGGACCCCACAGGTCACCCGGTCACCTGCTCCTCCACCCTGCCCTGCTCTCTGGTTCTCCCTGCAGGTGGCGGAGAAGCCTCGGGGCCCCGCCGTGGAGCCGGCGGGAGAGAGCCAGCTGACCGCCGCGCCGGCCAAGCCTCCCGGAAGGAGCTTTCTCCCTCCCGTCCCCACAGCCTCCAGGATCAAGCCCAGCCTCAGCTTCCACACAGGTAGAGGACGAGAGAGACGACGGCTGTTTCGTTCTGTGCCCCAGCACTCCGCCCTGAGTGTGCGTGAGCGTGTGCGTGAGTGTGTGCGTGAGTCTCCGGCTGCCCCGCTCTGAGGGCCGTGAGCGAGCCATGGCATTCGCAGAGCGCTCGCTTCCGCTGCTGGCCTCCTTACTCCCCCTCACAGCCCCGGGGCCCTGGGCTTGTTCCGTGCAGGGCTGGGGATCACACGTGCTCACCGTGAGCAGCCCGCAGCACGGGTGCAGTGCTAAAGGGAAGAGCTCCCGGAAGTCCTGCGCCCACAAGTGGGCGCTGTGGGACGATTGTCACCGTCCAGGGGCGGTGGCGTGGGTGCTGTGCCCACCCCCGGCCCGGGTCACTGCTGCTGGCCCAGGACTGACCCCAAGCGTCTGGAAACGCACCCGAGGGTTTGACGGTGCCTCCACCTGTGACCAGTGGGGCAGGTTCTGTATTTCTTTAAGTGTTTTGTTTGGCTTCCTGGTAATTCACTTTTGCTATGTCTGCCACTAGAGCCCACTACAGATGGGGCAAACAAACCCCAGGTGTACGAGCTCAGCCCCAGCACAGAGCTCTGAGTGCGCCAAGCTCCACAGCCCAGCCACGCCAGGCGCCAGTGAGGCACCTGCAGGCCCCTTCCCTTGGTCCTCGGGGGCCTCCTGTGAGGGCGAGAGCAGCTCTTATTTTACCGATGGGCCATCTGGGGCACAGAGAGGCTGAGGGACTCGCCCAAAGCCACACAGCGGGGCGTGGCAGCTGGGGTCTGCAGCCGGGTGGGCTGGCTCCCGGCCCCAGCTCCCAGCCGCAGCTCCACGTATCCTTTCAAGCTGTGCTTTGTGAGGGTGTGTCTCTGTGGGCCAGAGGGCACGTGCACTGGGGGCTGTGGAGCTGCACGTCCAGGCCAGAGGAAGCAGTGTGTGTGTCCATGCCCTGCCTGGCATGACCCAGTGCATTCGCACGGCCTCCACGGCTCCCAGGAAGCACTGATCTCGATGGCAGCTCGGTGACAGCTCGGTGGCAGCTCAATGACAGCTCGGTGGCAGCTCAGTGACAGCTTGGTGACAGCTCGGTGACAGCTCAATGACAGCTCGGTGGCAGCTTGATGGCAGCTCAGTGACAGCTCGGTGACAGCTCGGTGACAGCTCGATGGCAGCTTGGTGACAGCTCGGTGACAGCTTGGTGACAGCTCGATGGCAGCTCGGTGACAGCTCGGTGACAGCTCGGTGGCAGCTCGGTGACAGCTCGGTGACAGCTCAATGACAGCTCGATGGCAGCTCGGTGGCAGCTCAGTGACAGCTCGGTGACAGCTCGGTGACAGCTCGATGGCAGCTCGGTGACAGCTCGGTGACAGCTCGGTGACAGCTCGGTGGCAGCTTGGTGACAGCTCGGTGACAGCTCAATGACAGCTCGGTGACAGCTCGGTGACAGCATTCAGCTGGACCTGGGATTCCTCGGCTCCGGTTCCTGTCCTTGGAGAGAACGAGAGGCCGGCAGTGCCATTTCTTAAAAGCCTGAACCACTTTTCAAACGCCAAGAATACTTTTGCCCTTACGGAATTTTCTGCTTTCAAAAGCTTTTTTTAAAAAAATATTTATTTATTTATTTATTTGAAGGGCAGAGTTACAGAGAGCCAGAGGCAGAGGCAGAGAGAGAGAGAGAGAGAGAGGGGTCTTCCATCCGCTGGTTCACTCCCCGATTGGCCAAAACGGCAAGAGCTGTGCCCATCTGAAGCCAGAGCTTCCTCTGGGTCTCCCATGCGGGTGCAGGGCCCAAGGACTGGGGCATCCACCACCGCTTTCCCCGGCCACAGCAGGGAGCAGGATCAGAAGTGGGGCAGCCGGGACTTGAACTGGCCCCCAATGGGATGCCAACCCTGCAGGCGGCGGCTCTACCTGCTGTGCCGCAGCGTCGGTAGCCAGTAGTTTTCAAACAAGCGTGAGTGGATTGGAAAGGCCTCCTGGCTGGCAAGAAAGGGGCCCGTTTCTGGGCTGGATCGAGGCTCCTGGTTCCGGAGGCTCTGAGCTGTCCCCTGCTGAGGCTCTGCTCCACAGCTGAGAAGTCCAAGCTCCTTAGAGTCAGTGCTCAGAGGGGTAAACTGAGGCAGGTGCAAGTGACATCTGCAGAGTCCGTGTGCATCAGTGGCATGGCCAGGACGGGCACCTCTGTGTCCCTCCCGCTGCACCTGGCTGTGTTTGTACTAGGCAGGGGTGGGGCAGACCAGGTGTCTCTGGCCTCTGGCCTGGGGCCAGGCCTTCCTGGAGAGCTGGGAGGGCCAGGTGGATAGCTCACGGGCAGGTCAGGGCGGCAGCGCTGCAGGTCCTACGTTCGTGCCCTGATGTGGGTCACACTGGGTGTGCAGTGACGAGCTGGGCCCTCGATGCACGCAGGGCAGGGAAGGGCCAGCGAGCACCAGGAAGGGGAGGCATGGTGCTTCCTGCCTGTCTACACCCCTGTCCCCGAGGCGCCCCTGTACAGTCGGCACACACAGAGCAGGCTGGCAGGGTCGGCACAGCGCTCTGACTCCCGGGTCCCCACTCGGGCTGAGAGAAAGTGCTGCTCAGGGTCAGGTAGAGCCAGTGTAGACCGGACTTGTGAGGGAGGATGTGTAGACCCGGACTTAGCGTGGACTCCACGGCACCCAGCCACTCGGAGATGGTTCCCTGGGCACCTGCTGTGTACCCAGCGCTCTGGTCCTGGAAGACAGAAAGCAGAGTGCTCCTCGCACGGAGCTGGCCCTCGGCTGCCTGGGGACTGAGGGCACTGACTCTTGGCAGGTGGTGACGAGTTCTGGGGCAGAATCAGGAGCGGGGGTGGGTCAGGGGCAGCTGGGAGATCTCTGGGGTGACCGCTGAGCAGGGACCTGATGAGACCCCAGTGTGGACCCGAGGGCAGCCTGTCCCCACCACCCAGCCCTTGCTGCCTGGTCCAGCTGAGGGCGGCGTCTGGGTAGGCCCAGGCGTTCCTCCTCACTGCCGTGAGCTTAGCTGAGAGCAGGCGGGGCTGAAGGCTGGGCTGGGGAGGGCTCCGAGGGTGGGGTGCAGGGTGCAGAAAAGACCCTGTGGGGAGGGCAAGCGGGAGACTGCAGGAAAGAGCCTGGCCCACGACCCAGGGCTGGCATGTGTGTGACGTGTGACCCGGACTGGCCCGCAGCACGCACTCGTGTGGCGTGTGTGTGATGTGTGACCCAGGGCTGGCCTGTGGCAGGTACTCATGTGGCGTGTGTGTGATGTGTGACCCAGGACTGGCCCGCGGCAGGTACTCATGTGGCGTGTCTGTGATGTGTGACCCAGGGCTGGCCCGCGGCAGGTACTCATGTGGTGTGTCTGTGATGTGTGACCTAGGACTGGCCCACAGCATGCACTCGTGTGGCGTGTCTGTGATGTGTGACCCAGGGCTGGCCTGTGGCATGTACTCGTGTGGCGTGTGTGTGATGTGTGACCCTGGGCTGGCCCGCGGCAGGTACTCATGTGGCGTGTCTGTGATGTGTGACCCAGGGCTGGCCTGTGGCAGGTGCTCATGTGGCGTGTCTGTGATGTGTGACCCTGGGCTGGCCCGTGGCAGGTGCTCATGTGGCGTGTCTGTGATGTGTGACCTAGGGCTGGCCCGCGGCAGGTGCTCATGTGGCGTGTCTGTGATGTGTGACCTAGGGCTGGCCCGCGGCAGGTGCTCATGTGGCGTGTCTGTGATGTGTGACCCTGGGCTGGCCCGCGGCAGGTGCTCATGTGGCGTGTCTGTGATGTGTGACCCAGGGCTGGCCTGTGGCAGGTGCTCATGTGGTGTGTCTGTGATGTGTGACCCTGGGCTGGCCTATGGCAGGTACTCATGTGGTGTGTCTGTGATGTGTGACCCAGGGCTGGCCCGCAGCAGGTGCTCATGTGGCGTGTGTGATGTGTGACCCAGGGCTGGCCCACAGCACACACTCATGTGGCGTGTCTGTGATGTGTGACCCAGGGCTGGCCTGTGGCAGGTGCTCATGTGGTGTGTCTGTGATGCGTGACCCCCGGCTGGCCTGTGGCATGCACTCGTGTGGCGTGTCTGTGATGTGTGACCTGGGCTGGCCTGCGGCAGGTGCTCATGTGGCGTGTCTGTGATGTGTGACCTAGGGCTGGCCTGTGGCATGCACTCATGTGGCGTGTATGTGATGTGTGACCCAGGGCTGGCCTGTGGCAGGTGCTCATGTGGCGTGTCTGTGATGTGTGACCTAGGGCTGGCCTGTGGCAGGTACTCGTGTGGCGTGTCTGTGATGTGTGACCCCCGGCTGGCCTGTGGCATGCACTCGTGTGGTGTGTGTGTGATGTGTGACCCCAGGCTGGCCTGTGGCAGGTGCTCATGTGGCGTGTGTGTGATGTGTGACCCAGGGCTGGCCTGTGGCATGCACTCGTGTGGCGTGTGTGTGATGTGTGACCCCAGGCTGGCCTGTGGCAGGTGCTCATGTGGCGTGTCTGTGATGTGTGACCCCAGGCTGGCCTGTGGCAGGTGCTCATGTGGCGTGTCTGTGATGTGTGACCTAGGGCTGGCCTGTGGCAGGTGCTCATGTGGCGTGTCTGTGATGTGTGACCCAGGGCTGGCCTGTGGCAGGTACTCATGTGGCGTGTGTGTGATGTGTGACCCAGGGCTGGCCTGTGGCAGGTGCTCATGTGGCGTGTCTGTGATGTGTGACCCAGGGCTGGCCTGTGGCATGCACTCGTGTGGCGTGTGTGTGATGTGTGTGACCCAGGGCTGGCCTGTGGCAGGTGCTCATGTGGCGTGTCTGTGATGTGTGACCTAGGGCTGGCCTGTGGCATGCACTCATGTGGCGTGTATGTGATGTGTGACCCCCGGCTGGCCTGTGGCAGGTGCTCATGTGGCGTGTGTGTGATGTGTGACCCCCGGCTGGCCTGTGGCATGCACTCGTGTGGCGTGTCTGTGATGTGTGACCCCAGGCTGGCCCGTGGCAGCGCTCACGCTGCATGTCTGTGGCTCACCACGGCAGTGCTCACGCTGCGTGTCCGTGGCTGCCCCAGGCTCGGTGCGTGGTCCTGGAGGTAAGCACCCTCTCCTGTCTCTGCTCTCGCTCTCAGATGAACACATGCTGCGCGTGCCTGAGGTCAGCTTCACCTTCCCCAGCGCCACGTGGCAGAGCAGCCCCGCCCCAAGCAGGGTGCCCGTCCTGCCCAGGGACCTCCGAGGTCGGTAGCTGACTCCCCTGTCCCTGTGCTGCCCCTGGCCCCTGTCCCACATGCTCCTGGGATTTTCATCTAGACCCTGTGGGCAGAGTCCGGGTAGTGGCCTGCACGCCTGAGGCTGCAGGTTGGGCAGGGAAAGTCCCGGAGGGCCCAGAAGATGGAGAGGAAGGGGCCTCCAGGTGCGGAACTGGGCGTGGCGGGGCCAGGGTATGCACCCACTGCGGGCTCAGCTGGGGTGCAGGCTGTACCTGAGTTTGCCTGGGCCACGGACTGAAGTCTCCTGTCTTTCCCAGGGTCCGCAGACAGCACAGGCCGCCTCCACAGCCCACTGCCTCCCAGCAACCCCCACAAGCCACAGGCCGGCAGCGCCAAGAGACCGAGAAGACCCAAATAGATGGTGGCAGCGGGGCCGGCACACGGGGGTGGGCCGAGGACCTGACCCGAGCACAGGGGCCTCTTTGCCCCGAAGGTGGATGTCAGAGATCAGGATGTGTTAGGGGAAGCGCTCCCAGGTCCCAGCCTCCCACAGCTCCCGTGTGGACTCAGCTGCCCGGGGAAGGCTGCCCTAGAGGGTCCGAGCCCTTCCCAAGGAACCCTTCACTCCAGGGTACTGCCCACACCTGAGGCTTGGGCCACTGGAGGGACTGCAGGTAGGAGGCGGGGGACACTCTGTGCCCTCCCCTACAACGCTCGACCAGCTGCAGAGTGGCACTGCTGCCCCCGTACCACACACGGGCTCTGGAGAAGACCACAAAGTTCTCCCACTCCCATGACGCCCCCAGCACCCACACACCCCGATGCCCAGCGCGGCGGCCCTGTTGGGAACGAGAAGTGCTCGGCGCGTGGAAGTGGCACAGGGAAGCCGAGTGCACGGGCTCCGCCGGGGTTGGTGCTCAGTGTGTGGGGCTCCACGGTTTCAGTCGTCGATCCCAGAGAAGCCTTGAGCCCCTGTGCAGAAATGGGACCTGCACCCCTGGGTGTGGTTTTGGCGCTTGCTGTGGTTGCAAACCCAGGAGTCGGCCCTCGCTCTTGGGGTCCCCTTGTCTGGAGGCTGTGGGGTCAGAGCCACCTCAGGCAGAAGCCAACTCTTCTGTGCGGGGATGGCCACCTGGCAAAAACTGGCAGGGCCAAGGTGGGGGCTGAGAAGACTCCGGAAGAGCCCCTGGCCCTCGAGGACGGGGCGGGGGGGGCATCGTGGTCTCTTGCCTGAGTGGGAAGTGGGTCCTGGACGCGGGCACGCTGGCCCCTGGGCACCCCTCCATGCCAAGCAGACTGCACAGCCGGACGCCGCGGCCTGGCCACCCCTGTAGTAGACCCGTGAGGGAGACAGCCCCAGCTTCTGTGGGCAGCGTGTCCTTTCTGGGCCTTCCTGATGGGAGGAGGGTCCCATCTGTCTCTGGGGTGGCCTGCTGGGGGCGCCATCTGTGTCCTGTTCTCTCACCAGAAGGAACAGCCGCACCTGGGTGGGCCCAGCGACTTTGTCTTTGCTACCTGACCGCAGATGTTGGAGCTGATGCCTGCCTAGGTGGCAGGTCCCTTAGGTCTGGTGGGCCCCAGCCCTGCCACTGAGAGCTGGGGTTCATGGACAGACTGCTTATTTTAGGGGTCCTACAACACCAGGGCCGTGTTGCAGCAGCGTAGGTTAGAGCCCCCACTTGTGACGCTGGCATCCCCCACCAGAGTGCCAGCTCGGGTCCTGGCTGCTCCACTTCTGATCCAGCTCCCTGCTAACGCATCTGGGAAGGCAGTGGAGGACGGTGGAAGTGCTTGGGCCTCCACCACTCACTGCGGAGCCTGGATGGAGTCTGGCTCCTGGCTTCACCCAGACCTGACGGCTGGGGCCACTGGGGGCGTGAACCACTGGGTGGAGAGATCTCATTCTTGTGTCACTCTGTCTTTCAAGTAAATAAATAATTTTTGAAAAGAATTATACATTGATTGTAATATGGGTTAGAAAAACACAAGCAGATTGCTTCTGGCCATTCCAGTGGCCAGGAGGGCTAAGCAGGGGGCAGAGGGCTTGGCGGGACTGAGCTGACGGGTGAGGGAGGAGGCGCCCCCTAAAGACCCCTCAGCCTGGCTCTTCCGTGGGTTCCACCCGGCTCCTGGGATGTGGGATTGCTTTGGCGTCTCTACCTCCACACTGCAACACCAAGTTCACAAGTCCCAGCCAATGTCACCGGCTCGGCTGCTCGTGCAGATGCTGGGGGTCACCCTTTGCTCCTCTCCCTCCCACCTTCCACCGGCAGGTGCGCAAAGCTGCCTGTGTCTTCCACCTGCCTCTGCCTGGTCTCTCTCCCATGGGTCCTTGTCCCTGCACCTTTCCTGCCTGGGCCCGGGGCACCAGCATCTCCATCACCATCTCCCAAGCCCTGGCAGGCACCAGCACTTTGTGCCTGGCTGCCCCCTCTCTCACGGTCACCATACAGGCGGGGGACTGCAGCTCAGAGGGCTTGTGTGGCCTGCTTGGCCCAGGGCACACCGCCGCCGGGCAGCACCTCTGCCCCAGCGCGGCCAGCCCGGGCCGGAGGGAGGGGTGAGGTCGCCATCCACCAGGACGGCTCCTCTGCCTATTTGCTTGGGTTTTCCTGTCATCTGCAGAGGTCAGTTGGATTTTCAATGTGCAAATCTCTCCTTTTTAAATTATTATTTAAAAAATTATAATTTATTGGGCCAGGCCAAGCCAGGAGCCAGGTACTCCATCCAGGTCTCCCGCGTGGATGGCAGGGGCCCAAGGACTTGAGCCATCTTGGCTGCCTCCCAGGGTGCACAGTGGCAGGGAGCTGGATTGGAAGTGGAAGAGCCAGGACTCGAACCAGGCACCCTGACAAGCAGCAGCTTAACCACTGCGCATCATACCTGCCCCCTCTCCTCTCTTCCCTTATCCTGTGGATGCCCCTGGGGCCGGAGCCATCAGAGTCTCCCCGCTTCCTCTCAGCTTCCTGGCCAGCCTCTCACCCCAGCCACAGCTCTTTCTATCTTTCCTCTTTTGCAACCCTGGCAATCAAAACAGAAATAGCTGCTGCCGGTAGATGACGTTGAGACACCCCAGGCTAACACTCGGGGCTGTGGTCAGCCCTGGGGAGGTCCAGGACCCTGGGGGCAGGCGGTGCTGGAGGGAGTGCACTGGGGGCCTGGGGAAAGGGGTGGCGAGAGTCACCATGGCGGGCCCCCTCCTCCCAGGGGGGAAGTCTCGGGACTGTAAGGCAGTCTGGCTTTGGAGCCCAAAATCTGGATTCTGGTCTGGACTCTGCCTTGGGCAGGCTGGTTAGTTCCTCAGCCCCGGAGGCACCTGTAGGTACCTGCTTGGGACAGGGCAGTAAAAATGTATCTGCATGAAGCCCGTGTTTGTCTTGAAACAGGAACTGACATACAAGAAACATTGTAAAGCGACAGTCCCGGGTGGTCCCGCCCCCTTCAGAGAGACCCCATCCCCTCTTCCCAGAGGCAGCGGCTCCTACTGAGCTCCTCCCCTTACTGGGCGGCTGGCTCCGCGACTCTGCTCGTGTGAGACCCTGCTCCTGGGCCCCTGAATCTCCATTTACTCAAATTTTACCGCCCCTGCCAGGTGCTGGGCCTGGGGGGCTCACGGGAAAACTCAAAATGTTATTTCGGGGATGGCGCTGTGGCAGCTGGGTTAAATCCCCTCGCTGCAGCACCCCACGTGGGAGCGAGGGTTCGAGTCCCGGCTGCCCCGCTTTGGATCCAGCTCCGTGCCAGCGCACCTGGGACGCAGCCACCCGCGCGGGCCATCAGGACGGAGCCGGGGCTCCCGGCGCCAGGGCTGGGCCAGCGGCCGGGCGCGTCCTGCCCGCGTCCTGTCGCCAGGGGGCGTCGCGCTCCCGCTCACCAACGTGGAGACCGCCCCCGAGGGCCGGGTCAGCCGCCCCAGGCCGCGGAGCGCCGCAGCCGCAGCCCGCAGCGTGCGCACCCCACAGGCCGCGCCGTGCCCGCCCCAGGGGGCGGGGTCAGCACGCGGATTGGCTGCCGGGGCAGGGGCGGGGCTGCGGGGCAGGGGCCGGGGGGCGTGGCCGGCCTCTGGCCGTAAATACGACGCCACATGGCACTGGCTCGAGCCGGCCGGGCCGGGCCGGGTGGGCAGGGCGCAGGCGCGTGGAGGGCGGGCGCCCTCGGCCTGCGTGGCCCCGCCGGCGCCCGCGAGTCTCGCGAGAAGAGGGGCGGGAGGCGGGGCGCCGGCGCCAGGGGCGGGGCGGGGCGGCTTCGGGAGGGCCCGCGCGTCGCGGGGGCCACGGCGGCGGCTGGCGTGAGGCGAGGGGCGCAGGCCGGCGCGAGGTGAGGGGCGGGCGTGGCGGGCCGGGCCGGGGCGGGGTGCAGCCCGTGCAGCCGGGCCGGGGCGGCGCGCTGTGTGACCTTGGCCCGGCGCGCGCCCTCTCTGAGCCCGGCCGCCTGCAGGTGCTCGGGGGCCTGGTGGACGCGGGCGTGTGCGCGGCCCCGGGGGCTCTGCGCGCCGTGCCGGGTCCGTCCGCGGGCGGGGGTCGGCTTCGGCGCGGAGACCGCAGGGTGCACCGCTCCGGGCCGGGGAGAGCCGCGCTCCGGTCCGGCAGCCACGGGCAGGCGGCAGCGGCCAGCGCGGGGCTCAGCCTCCCGCCGGGCTCGTGGCCACCGCGGCAGCGCGGGCGAGCCCCGGGCACGGAGCACAGCCGGCGGCAGTGTGTCACCGACGCCCGGGGGTGAGAGGGCCCGGGGCGCGGGCGGTTCCTGGCCGTGGGTGGGGCCCTGCGCTGCCCCTCGGCCCCTCCCGTGAACGGCCGGCTCGGGCGAGGCCGCCGCCCGGAGCCCCTGCACCTGCGGCAGTCACTGGAGGAGACAGCACGTGGGCTTTGTGCTGGGAGCGCGGGTCAGCCCGGCGGCAGTGCCGTGTGACCGCGGCTGTCAGGCTCAGGGAGCCTCCGCGGAAGGCGTGTGCGGAGTGGGAGCCGGGGTGTGCGGTGTGGGAGCCGGGTGTGCGGTGTGGGAGCCGGGGTGTGCGGTGTGGGAGCCGGGTGTGCGGCGTGGGAGCCGGGGTGTGCGGTGTGAGAGCCGGGTGTGCACTGTGAGAGCCGGGGTGTGCACTGTGAGAGCCGGGGTGTGCAGTGTGGGAGCCGGGGTGTGCGGTGTGGGAGCCGGGGTGTGCACTGTGAGAGCCGGGGTGTGCGGTGTGGGAGCCGGGGTGTGCAGTGTGGGAGCTGGGGTGTGCACTGGGAGAGCCGGGGTGTGCGGTGTGGGAGCCGGGTGTGCACTGGGAGAGCCGGGGTGTGCGGTGTGGGAGCCGGGTGTGCACTGTGAGAGCCGGGGTGTGCACTGTGGGAGCCGGGGTGTGCGGTGTGGGAGCCGGGGTGTGCACGGCGTGGGAGCCGGGGTGTGCGGTGTGGGAGCCGGGTGTGCACTGTGGGAGCCGGGGTGTGCACTGTGAGAGCCGGGGTGTGCACGGCGTGGGAGCCGGGGTGTGCGGTGTGGGAGCCGGGGTGTGCGGTGTGGGAGCCGGGTGTGCGGTGTGGGAGCCGGGGTGTGCGGAGTGGGAGCCGGGGTGTGCACTGTGGGAGCCGGGGTGTGCACTGTGGGAGCCGGGGTGTGCGGTGTGAGAGCCGGGGTGTGCACTGTGGGAGCCGGGGTGTGCGGTGTGGGAGCCGGGGTGTGCACTGTGGGAGCCGGGGTGTGCACTGTGGGAGCCGGGGTGTACATGGTGTGAGAGCCGGGGTGTGCACTGTGAGAGCCGGGGTGTGCGGTGTGGGAGCCGGGGTGTGCACTGTGGGAGCCGGGGTGTGCGGTGTGGGAGCCGGGGTGTGCGGTGTGGGAGCCGGGGTGTGCGGTGTGGGAGCCGGGGTGTGCACGGCGTGGGAGCCGGGTGTGCACTGTGGGAGCCGGGTGTGCACTGTGGGAGCCGGGGTGTGCACTGTGGGAGCCGGGGTGTGCACGGCGTGGGAGCCGGGGTGTGCGGAGTGGGAGCCGGGGTGTGCGGTGTGGGAGCCGGGGTGTGCGGAGTGGGAGCCGGGTGTGCACTGTGAGAGCCGGGGTGTGCACTGTGGGAGCCGGGGTGTGCGGAGTGGGAGCCGGGTGTGCGGTGTGGGAGCCGGGGTGTGCGGTGTGGGAGCCGGGGTGTGCACTGTGAGAGCCGGGGTGCGCGGTGTGGGAGCCGGGGTGTGCACTGTGAGAGCCGGGGTGTGCGGTGTGGGAGCCGGGTGTGCACTGTGAGAGCCGGGGTGTGCGGTGTGGGAGCCGGGGTGTGCGGTGTGGGAGCCGGGGTGTGCGGAGTGGGAGCCGGGGTGTGCGGTGTGGGAGCTGGGGTGTGCACTGTGGGAGCCGGGTGTGCACTGTGGGAGCCGGGGTGTGCACGGCGTGAGAGCCGGGGTGTGCGGCGTGGGAGCCGGGGTGTGCGGCGTGAGAGCCGGGGTGTGCGGCGTGGGAGCCGGGGTGTGCGGCGTGGGAGCCGGGGTGTGCGGCGTGGGAGCCGGGGTGTGCGGTGTGGGAGCCCGGTGTGCGGTGTGAGAGCCGGGTGTGCACGGTGTGGGAGCCGGGGTGTGCACGGTGTGGGAGCCGGGGTGTGCACGGTGTGGGAGCCGGGGTGTGCATGGTGTGGGAGCCGGGGTGTGCAGTGTGGGAGCCGGGGTGTACACGGTGAGAGCCGGGGTGTGCGGTGTGGGAGCCGGGGTGTGCGGTGTGGGAGCCGTGGTGTACATGGTGTGGGAGCCGGGGTGTGCAGTGTGGGAGCCGGGGTGTGCACTGTGAGAGCCGGGATGCGCGGTGTGGGAGCCGGTGTGTGCGGTGTGGGAGCCGGGGTGTGCACGGTGAGAGCCGGGGTGTGCACTGTGAGAGCCGGGGTGTGCAGTGTGGGAGCCGGGGTGTGCACTGTGAGAGCCGGGGTGTACATGGTGTGGGAGCCGGGGTGTGCAGTGTGGGAGCCGGGGTGTGCACTGTGGGAGCCAGGGTGTGCAGTGTGGGAGCCAGGGTGTGTGATGCGGGAGCTGGGGTGTGCGGTGTGGGAGCCGGGGAGTGCACTGTGGGAGCTGGGGTGTGCAGTGTGGGAGCCGGGGTGTACATGGTGTGGGAGCCGGGGTGTGCACGGTGAGAGCCGGGGTGTGCACGGTGAGAGCCGGGGTGTGCACTGTGGGAGCTAGGGTGTGCAGTGTGGGAGCCAGGGTGTGCAGTGTGGGAGCCAGGGTGTGTGATGCGGGAGCTGGGGTGTGCGGTGTGGGAGCCGGGGAGTGCACTGTGGGAGCTGGGGTGTGCAGTGTGGGAGCCGGGGTGTGCAGTGTGGGAGCCAGGGTGTGCAGTGTGGGAGCCAGGGTGTGTGATGCAGGAGCTGGGGTGTGCAATTCTGGAGTCGGGGTGTACATGGTGTGGGAGCCGGGGTGTGCACGGTGTGGGAGCCGGGGTGTGCAGTCTGGGAGCTGGGAGCTGCTCTGTTCCTTCTGGTGGTGGGCAGTGGGCAGTGGGTGGTGGTCAGCGGGCGGCAGGGGGTTGACGACTGGACTGGGAACTGAGGCCGGGACAATGGAATCTGACCGTGAGGGGCCTTGCGTGCCAGGCTGGGACGCCCGGCTTCTGTCCCTTGGGTGGGCTGGGATTTGGTAAGATCTGTGTGTAGGGCAGGCAGTCTCGGGGCTGGGGAAGATGGGCAGCATTGTAGGAGGGCAGGGGTGGTGAGATCCCTGGTGTGGGTGCCTGTGGTGGGCAGTGCCGGCAGGGTGGGGGGAGACACGGGATGGGCACCCACAGGACTGCTGTCTCTGGCTGTCCTGCAGGAGCCGGGGCTGGGGGGAAGAGCGAGCCTGTGTCCCAGGACAGAATCCTGGGCAGCACGGTGGAGAGGGCGGGGTGCAGAGGGGCCTGGGGGCAGCACGGTGGAGAGGGCGGGGTGCAGAGAGGCCTGGGGGCAGCATGGGGGGAGAGGGCGGGGTGCAGAGAGGCCTGGGGGCAGCATGGGGGGAGAGGGCGGGGTGCAGAGGGGCCTGGGGGCAGCATGGGGGGAGAGGGCGGGGTGCAGAGAGGCCTGGGGGCAGCATGGGGGGAGAGGGCGGGGTGCAGAGGGGCCTGGGGGCAGCATCGGGGGAGAGGGCGGGGTGCAGAGGGGCCTGGGGGCAGCATGGGGGGAGAGGGCGGGGTGCAGAGAGGCCTGGGGGCAGCATGGGGGGAGAGGGCGGGGTGCAGAGGGGCCTGGGGGCAGCTTGGTGGAGAGGGTGGGGTGCAGAGAGGACTGCGGGCAGCGTCTCGGGGTGCAGAGGGGCCTGGGGGCTGCTTCATGGTGGAGAGGGCAGGGTGCAGAGAGACCTGGGGGCAGCATGGGGGGGAGAGGGCGGGGTGCAGAGGGGCCTGGGGGCTGCTTGGTGGAGAGGGTGGGGTGCAGAGGACTGCGGGCAGCGTCTCGGGGTGCAGAGGGGCCTGGGGGCTGCTTCATGGTGGAGAGGGCGGGGTGCAGAGAGGCCTGGGGGCAGCATGGGGGGGAGAGGGCGGGGTGCAGAGGGGCCTGGGGGCTGCTTGGTGGAGAGGGTGGGGTGCAGAGGACTGCGGGCAGCGTCTCGGGGTGCAGAGGGGCCTGGGGCAGCTTGGTGGAGAGGATGGGGTGCAGAGAGGACTGTGGGCAGCGTCTCGGGGTGCAGAGGGGCCTGGGGGCTGCTTCATGGTGGAGAGGGCAGGGTGCAGAGAGACCTGGGGGCAGCATGGGGGGGAGAGGGCGGGGTGCAGAGGGGCCTGGGGGCTGCTTGGTGGAGAGGGTGGGGTGCAGAGGACTGCTGGCAGCGTCTCGGGGTGCAGAGGGGCCTGGGGCAGCTTGGTGGAGAGGATGGGGTGCAGAGAGGACTGCGGGCAGCATCTCGGGGTGCAGAGGGGCCTGGGGGCTGCTTCATGGTGGAGAGGGCGGGGTGCAGAGAGGCCTGGGGGCAGCATCGGGGGAGAGGGCGGGGTGCAGAGAGGCCTGGGGGCTGCTTGGTGGAGAGGATGGGGTGCAGAGAGGACTGCGGGCAGCGTCTCGGGGTGCAGAGGGGCCTGGGGGCTGCTTCATGGTGGAGAGGGCGGGGTGCAGAGAGGCCTGGGGGCAGCATGGGGGGGAGAGGGCGGGGTGCAGAGGGGCCTGGGGGCTGCTTGGTGGAGAGGATGGGGTGCAGAGGACTGCTGGCAGCGTCTCAGGGTGCAGAGGGGCCTGGGGCAGCTTGGTGGAGAGGATGGGGTGCAGAGAGGACTGCGGGCAGCGTCTCGGGGTGCAGAGGGGCCTGGGGGCTGCTTCATGGTGGAGAGGGCGGGGTGCAGAGAGGCCTGGGGGCAGCATCGGGGGAGAGGGCGGGGTACAGAGAGGCCTGGGGGCTGCTTGGTGGAGAGGACGGGGTGCAGAGGACTGCGGGCAGCGTCTCGGGGTGCAGAGGGGCCCTGGGGCAGCCTGCTGTTCTCCCTGCCTGGTCCTCTGTGGGAGGGGCGCAGAAGCGAGTGGGGCTCGCCTCTCATTCTGAGACAGCTTACGTCTTTGTCCGTTCTCCTCGGAAAGTGGCTGTGAATGCCACACCCACTTCGCGGGCCTGTGGCTGCCCCAGGGCCGTGGCGCCCCGGCCGGGAGCCCACAGCTGACGCTGACTTCAGACTTCCTGCTGGAAGCCAAGGGTGTGTTTTCTGTGGCTTTAGAAGAAGTGTGTACTGCTTCAGAGAAGAGCGGGGACAGATCCTGCTGAGAGCAGGCCAGGGAGCCCGGACCAGCCGCTGGGCCCTAGACTGCCCTGCGCTCCAGGCACGAGGCTGGGCGAGGCCGTGAGAGGTCCAGAGGAGTGACATTGGGGTCCCCAGTGAGCCCCATTAGCGGGATTATTCACTAACAACGTTCATAATTAAGAGCGCCCTCCCAGTGTTCAAAGCATCCAACCTTTAAAATTCCCCCATCCCTTAAGTATGAACGCGTAACGAGGACGTGGAGGGGAAACCTCAGATCCCGATGGGCCAGGACACGCACCTGAGGCAGCAGGAAGACAGCCCGCTGTCAGTAGCACATACGTGCGGCCAGGGGAGAATACGGGGAGCCGGGACCAGAGCAGGAAGCCCGTAAGGCATCCAGAAATCCCGGAAGAATGGCTGGCGCTGTGACTTGGCAGTAACAGCCGCACCTGTGATGCCGGCATCCCGTGTGGCCGCTGGTTCGAGTCCCGGCTGCTCCACTTCTGTCCAGCTCCTTGCTAATGGCCTGGGAACTGCAGGGGAAGGTGGTGTAAGGGGTTAGACCACTGCCACGCACGTGGGAAGTCCAGACGTAACTCTTGGCTTCAGCCTGGCCTAGCACTGGCCGTTGTGGCTATCTGGGGAGTGAACCAGTAGGTGGAAGATCTCTCTCTCTCTCTTCCTCTCCAGAACTGACTTTCAAAAATAAATAAATCTTAAAAAAAAAAAAAAGGAAATCCAAGAAGAGAACTCTTGGATATTTAAAAAAAAAAAAAAAACCACAGAAAATAACTTGTGTGGCTGGCATTGTGGCGCAGCAGGTTGGGCTGCCGCCCACGACACCAGCACCCGTACGGGAGACACCTCGGGCCTGGCTGTGCTGCTTCCAACCCAGGCCCTGCCGAGGCAGCAGACGATGGCCCAAGGACTTGGGTTCCTCCAACCCGAGTGGGAGACCCAGATGGAGCTTGGCCCGCCTGGACATTTGGGGATGGAAGAGAGCTCTGCTCTCCCTGCCTTTCAAGTAATTGGATACACAGAAACTCGCAGGTCAAAGTTGAGTCACTCTTAGAAAGCAGGACAGAAAATAAGACCAGAAAGAGGAAAAGTTCAGCGTCTGAGCGGAAGGTCAGCAGTCAGTGGTAAGAGATGTAGCCAGGAGAGAGGGAACGGGGCGCGATCACCCCCAAGGAGATGGCCCGGGTTGCAGGCGTCCGCCCCGTGACCGGCGGCGTGGCCGGGACCATGGCTCCCTTCCCTCCCTGCTCCTTGGCCTCTGGGTTTGGCTGGATCGGGAGGGAGGTGGAGTTTCCCAGAGACGCTCGGCACGGGTTTGGGACGCCAGAGACTTATTGGAGAGGGTGTCCGAGGCCGGCTGGGGAGAGGCACCTGCGGCCCGCTGTGGTGACGTTTCAGAACTCTGGGACGAAGGAGGTGGTGGAGGCTTCTAGAAGAAATGGAGAGATCACCACAGGCCAAGAGCAGAGGGCTGTGGACCCCTCCCCAGCCACCCGGGGGCGGGGCCTTGCTGTCAGAATCCTGGAGCAGCGTCTTCAACCTTGAACTGTGTGTTCTGGCAGGGACCTCTTCCCAGAGGCCCCCGAAACTTGCCTCTCAGGTAGTTCCAGGAGGTGAGTGGCAGGTGCGTGCTCCCCAAGTGCGTGCCGAGTCCAGAAAGACGCAGGGAGAGGAACCCGCTGGGGGAGGCTGGGGAGGCGGGGCGGCTGCCAAGGGCCGGCCTCACACCGGGCGGTTCCTGGCCCGAGCCCGTCCGAAGGCTCCCAGAGGAGACCTTTTCTGGAGAAGACCAAGCAGGACTCCCGATGCACAGGGAGAGGAGAGGGGGCAGGGTGGGGGCTGTCGGAGAGAAGTGGGGAGAGCGCACAGCAGTGGAGGTGGGGTGCTGCTGGTTCTGGGGAAGAAGAAATAGTCGGGGCGCACGATTTGGCCCAGCTGGGAGCAGCCTCTGCACGTGGGCACCGTGTGCAGAAGGTGTGGGGAGGGAGCCCACACGTCTCCTGCAGCGGGGGACGGTCAGCAGTGATGCCCCGAGGGAGCAGCCAGGCCACAGCTTCGGGGTCAACTCCCACAGGCTCAGCAGGACCAGGGAGAAGCCAGGCAGGCGCTTGGTCCGGCTGTGAAGTTGCGGCTTGCGACGCTGGCATCCTGTGTTCGGGTGCCTGGTTTGAGTCCTGGCTGCTCCACTTCCCCTCCGCTTCCTGCTGGTGTGCACCCTGTACCCCGGGAGGCAGCAGGTTCACGTGCTTGAGTGAGAGACCCAGAGGGCGTTCCAGGCGCCTGACTTCCGCCTGGCCCAGCCCCAGCTCTTGGCATCTGGGGAGTGAACCAGTGAGTGAAAGATGGCTCTGTGTCCTTGCCTTTCAGATACAAGGGAAATAAATTAAGTTTTTTCAAGAGAATTAGAGGGAAGGGTGGACAGGCTGAGTGTGAGCTGGGGCATGGTGAGCCCGCTGGAGGTGCGTGTGTGCCAGTGACACAGAGAACGGTCTGGGACAGGCAGCTGCGGTCTGCTGTGTGCTGGCTTTTCTCAGCAGGTGAGCCGACTGGTCCGATGTCCCCGTCATCGTCATCGTCTCTGCGTCCGTCGCCGGCCTCTGGTCGCTTCTCCGAGTTTCTGTGCTCTTTGGCCGTTGGTGTTTCTTGTAGCTCTGTGTGAAGGGGTTTGTAAAGTCGCAGGCGGAGGGGGCCCTCTCTACCCGTCAGCCCTTGCAGTCTCGGGACGTTGGGGTTGACAGTGTCGCTCTGGCTTTAGAGTCACCCGCCTATTGCATGCCTGCTGTATGCAAGGCACTCTGAGGATGCGGCCATGATGGACAGGGTGAGACCCCCTCGTGCAGTTTGTGTTCAGTGTGGGTCGATGGGATGCGGGCAGATAAGCAGCGGCTGGCTTGTATCTGGGGAAGGAACGGGTACGGCGTGGGGGGTGCAGCTAGGGGGCCTGGAGCTGCTGTGTGTGGGGTGGTCAGGGGCGGCCACACCAGAAAGGAGCTCTGGGCCGAGATGTGAGGGGCTGTGAGGCGTGAGCCGTCCTGCAGAGGTCCTGCGGACGCCTGGCCTGGGGGTCTGCTCGGTGGGTGTGCTGGGACCAGGGGCGCCGTGGAGGAGCCGTGGGTCACAGGCCGCTGAAGGGCTGGCAGTGGGGGTCCCGGGACTGCACAGTTACAGGGCTGTGCTCCGATTCCTTTACTTACATGAAAGCCAGAGTGACGGAGGGAGAGAGACAGCAAGATTGTCCGTCCACTGCTTCACTCTCCAAGTGGCTGCCATGGCTGGGCCCAGGCCAGGCCGGGGCCAGGAGCCCCGTCTGGGTCTCGCACATGAGTGGCAGCGGCCCAGGCCCCACCAGGTGCATTAGCAGGGGCCTGGATCAGAAGTGGAGCAGCCGGGACGGGAACTGGTGTGTTGATGTGCTTAACCCACTGCCCCACAGTGCCAGCCCTGGGCCGGGACTCTTGGACAGTGTCCGTGGCCTCCGGGCAAAGGCGGGTCTATGGGCGAGAGCTGACGTGGGCTGGTAGCAGGGCTGGACAGGCAGGGCTGGGCAGGCAGGAAAGCTCCAGGTGGGTTCTTCCTGGATTTTCTTGTTGTTTGTGGTTACTTTCCTCTGAAGAAGGGTGATTTCTTTGGGTTGACGTAACTCTTACACGTGTCACGTTTGAGGAGGGAGGGAATTTAGAAGCTATGAGAACCTGACGTCTGGCTGGGGCGTGGGGCTGGTGTCCCCCCGCCTTGGGTGTGTGAACGCTTGGAGGCCGGGGGTTGGGGGGCGGTCTGAGCTGCTGTGCCCTCACCGCCCCGGGGCAGTTACTTCACTTCCAAGGCCACGTGTGGGCCGGGTTTTCATCTGTGACACAAACCAGCATCCTGTCCCCATCGACGTGACCGTCCGTGACTGACTGGATAGACTGTGGGGAACCAGCATTCTGTCCCCGTCGACGTGACCGTCCTGACTGACATGATAGACATGGGGAACCAGCATCCTGTCCCCGTCGACGTGACCGTCCTGACTGACTGGATAGACTGTGGGGAACCAGCATCCTGTCCCCGTCGACGTGACCGTCCGTGACTGACTGGATAGACATGGGGAACCAGCATCCTGTCCCCGTCGACGTGACCGTCCTGACTGACTGGATAGACTGGGGAACCAGCATCCTGTCCCCGTCGACGTGACCATCCTGACTGACTGGATAGACTGTGGGGAACCAGCATTCTGTCCCCGTCGACGTGACCGTCCTGACTGACTGGATAGACATGGGGAACCAGCATCCTGTCCCCGTCGACGTGACCGTCCTGACTGACTGGATAGACTGGGGAACCAGCATCCTGTCCCCGTCGACGTGACCATCCTGACTGACTGGATAGACTGTGGGGAACCAGCATCCTGTCCCCGTCGACGTGACTGTCCTGACTGACATGATAGACTGGGGAACCAGCATTCTGTCCCCGTCGACGTGACCGTGACTGACATGATAGACTGTGGGGAACCAGCATTCTGTCCCCGTCGACGTGACCGTCCTGACTGACTGGATAGACTGTGGGGAACCAGCATTCTGTCCCCGTCGACGTGACCGTCCTGACTGACATGATAGACTGGGGAACCAGCATTCTGTCCCCGTCGACGTGACCGTGACTGACATGATAGACATGGGGAACCAGCATCCTGTCCCCGTCGACGTGACCGTCCTGACTGACTGGATAGACATGGGGAACCAGCATCCTGTCCCCGTCGACGTGACCGTCCTGACTGACTGGATAGACTGGGGAACCAGCATCCTGTCCCCGTCGACGTGACCGTCCTGACTGACATGATAGACTGGGGAACCAGCATTCTGTCCCCGTCGATGTGACCGTCTGTGACTGACTGGATAGACATGGGGAACCAGCATCCTGTCCCCGTCGACGTGACCGTCCTGACTGACATGATAGACTGGGGAACCAGCATCCTGTCCCCGTCGACGTGACCGTCCTGACTGACATGATAGACATGGGGAACCAGCATCCTGTCCCCGTCGACGTGACCGTCCTGACTGACATGATAGACTGTGGGGAACCAGCATTCTGTCCCCGTCGACGTGACCGTCCTGACTGACATGATAGACATGGGGAACCAGCATCCTTTCCCCGTCGACGTGACCGTCCTGACTGACTGGATAGACTGTGGGGAACCAGCATCCTGTCCCCGTCGACGTGACCGTCCGTGACTGACTGGATAGACATGGGGAACCAGCATCCTGTCCCCGTCGACGTGACCGTCCTGACTGACTGGATAGACTGGGGAACCAGCATCCTGTCCCCGTCGACGTGACCGTCCTGACTGACTGGATAGACTGTGGGGAACCAGCATTCTGTCCCCGTCGACGTGACCGTCCTGACTGACATGATAGACTGGGGAACCAGCATTCTGTCCCCGTCGACGTGACCGTGACTGACATGATAGACATGGGGAACCAGCATCCTGTCCCCGTCGACGTGACCGTCCTGACTGACATGATAGACATGGGGAACCAGCATCCTGTCCCCGTCGACGTGACCGTCCTGACTGACATGATAGACATGGGGAACCAGCATCCTGTCCCCGTTGACGTGACCGTCCTGACTGACATGATAGACTGTGGGGAACCAGCATTCTGTCCCCGTCGACGTGACCGTCCTGACTGACATGATAGACATGGGGAACCAGCATCCTTTCCCCGTCGACGTGACCGTCCTGACTGACTGGATAGACTGTGGGGAACCAGCATCCTGTCCCCGTCGACGTGACCGTCCGTGACTGACTGGATAGACATGGGGAACCAGCATCCTGTCCCCGTCGACGTGACCGTCCTGACTGACTGGATAGACTGGGGAACCAGCATCCTGTCCCCGTCGACGTGACCGTCCTGACTGACTGGATAGACTGTGGGAACCAGCATCCTGTCCCCGTCGACGTGACCGTCCTGACTGACATGATAGACTGGGGAACCAGCATTCTGTCCCCGTCGATGTGACCGTCTGTGACTGACTGGATAGACATGGGGAACCAGCATCCTGTCCCCGTCGACGTGACCGTCCTGACTGACATGATAGACTGGGGAACCAGCATCCTGTCCCCGTCGACGTGACCGTCCTGACTGACATGATAGACATGGGGAACCAGCATTCTGTCCCCGTCGACGTGACCGTCCTGACTGACATGATAGACTGGGGAACCAGCATTCTGTCCCCGTCGACGTGACCGTGACTGACATGATAGACATGGGGAACCAGCATCCTGTCCCCGTCGACGTGACCATCCTGACTGACATGATAGACATGGGGAACCAGCATTCTGTCCCCGTTGACGTGACCGTCCTGACTGACTGGATAGACTGTGGGAACCAGCATTCTGTCCCCGTCGACGTGACCGTGACTGACATGATAGACTGTGGGAACCAGCATTCTGTCCCCGTCGACGTGACCGTGACTGACATGATAGACTGTGGGGAACCAGCATTCTGTCCCCGTCGACGTGACCGTGACTGACATGATAGACTGTGGGGAACCAGCATTCTGTCCCCGTCGACGTGACCGTACTGACTGACTGGATAGACTGGGGAACCAGCATTCTGTCCCCGTCGATGTGACCGTCCTGACTGACTGGATAGACATGGGCAACCAGCATCCTGTCCCCGTCGACGTGACCGTCCTGACTGACATGATAGACTGGGGAACCAGCATTCTGTCCCCGTCGACGTGACCGTGACTGACATGATAGACTGGGGAACCAGCATTCTGTCCCCGTCGACGTGACCGTCCTGACTGACATGATAGACTGTGGGGAACCAGCATCCTGTCCCCGTCGACGTGACCGTCCGTGACTGACTGGATAGACATGGGGAACCAGCATCCTGTCCCCGTCGACGTGACCGTCCTGACTGACTGGATAGACTGGGGAACCAGCATCCTGTCCCCGTCGACGTGACCGTCCTGACTGACTGGATAGACTGTGGGGAACCAGCATTCTGTCCCCGTCGACGTGACCGTCCTGACTGACATGATAGACTGTGGGGAACCAGCATTCTGTCCCCGTCGACGTGACCGTCCTGACTGACATGATAGACATGGGGAACCAGCATTCTGTCCCCGTCGACGTGACCGTCCTGACTGACTGGATAGACTGTGGGGAACCAGCATTCTGTCCCCGTTGACGTGACAGTCCTGACTGACTGGATAGACTGTGGGAACCAGCATTCTGTCCCCGTCGACGTGACCGTGACTGACATGATAGACTGTGGGAACCAGCATTCTGTCCCCGTCGACGTGACCGTGACTGACATGATAGACTGTGGGGAACCAGCATTCTGTCCCCGTCGACGTGACCGTCCTGACTGACATGATAGACTGTGGGGAACCAGCATTCTGTCCCCGTCGACGTGACCGTGACTGACATGATAGACTGTGGGGAACCAGCATTCTGTCCCCGTCGACGTGACCGTACTGACTGACTGGATAGACTGTGGGGAACCAGCATTCTGTCCCCGTCAACGTGACCGTCCTGACTGACTGGATAGACTGTGGGGAACCAGCATCCTGTCCCCGTCGACGTGACCGTCCTGACTGACATGATAGACATGGGGAACCAGCATTCTGTCCCCGTCGACGTGACCGTGACTGACATGATAGACTGGGGAACCAGCATTCTGTCCCCGTCGACGTGACCGTGACTGACATGATAGACTGGGGAACCAGCATTCTGTCCCCGTCGACGTGACCGTGACTGACATGATAGACTGTGGGGAACCAGCATTCTGTCCCCGTCGACGTGACCGTGACTGACATGATAGACATGGGGAACCAGCATTCTGTCCCCGTCGACGTGACCGTCCTGACTGACTGACATGATAGACATGGGGAACCAGCATTCTGTCCCCGTCGACGTGACCGTCCTGACTGACTGGATAGACTGTGGGGAACCAGCATTCTGTCCAGTCGACGTGACCGTCCTGACTGACATGATAGACATGGGGAACCAGCATTCTGTCCCCGTCGACGTGACCGTCCGTGACTGACTGGATAGACTGTGGGGAACCAGCATTCTGTCCCCGTCGACGTGACCGTCCTGACTGACATGATAGACATGGGGAACCAGCATCCTGTCCCCGTCGACGTGACCGTCCTGACTGACTGGATAGACTGTGGGGAACCAGCATCCTGTCCCCGTCGACGTGACCGTCCGTGACTGACTGGATAGACATGGGGAACCAGCATCCTGTCCCCGTCGACGTGACCGTCCTGACTGACTGGATAGACTGGGGAACCAGCATCCTGTCCCCGTCGACGTGACCATCCTGACTGACTGGATAGACTGTGGGGAACCAGCATTCTGTCCCCGTCGACGTGACCGTCCTGACTGACTGGATAGACATGGGGAACCAGCATCCTGTCCCCGTCGACGTGACCGTCCTGACTGACTGGATAGACTGGGGAACCAGCATCCTGTCCCCGTCGACGTGACCATCCTGACTGACTGGATAGACTGTGGGGAACCAGCATCCTGTCCCCGTCGACGTGACTGTCCTGACTGACATGATAGACTGGGGAACCAGCATTCTGTCCCCGTCGACGTGACCGTGACTGACATGATAGACTGTGGGGAACCAGCATTCTGTCCCCGTCGACGTGACCGTCCTGACTGACTGGATAGACTGTGGGGAACCAGCATTCTGTCCCCGTCGACGTGACCGTCCTGACTGACATGATAGACTGGGGAACCAGCATTCTGTCCCCGTCGACGTGACCGTGACTGACATGATAGACATGGGGAACCAGCATCCTGTCCCCGTCGACGTGACCGTCCTGACTGACATGATAGACATGGGGAACCAGCATCCTGTCCCCGTCGACGTGACCGTCCTGACTGACTGGATAGACTGGGGAACCAGCATCCTGTCCCCGTCGACGTGACCGTCCTGACTGACATGATAGACTGGGGAACCAGCATTCTGTCCCCGTCGATGTGACCGTCTGTGACTGACTGGATAGACATGGGGAACCAGCATCCTGTCCCCGTCGACGTGACCGTCCTGACTGACATGATAGACTGGGGAACCAGCATCCTGTCCCCGTCGACGTGACCGTCCTGACTGACATGATAGACATGGGGAACCAGCATCCTGTCCCCGTCGACGTGACCGTCCTGACTGACATGATAGACTGTGGGGAACCAGCATTCTGTCCCCGTCGACGTGACCGTCCTGACTGACATGATAGACATGGGGAACCAGCATCCTTTCCCCGTCGACGTGACCGTCCTGACTGACTGGATAGACTGTGGGGAACCAGCATCCTGTCCCCGTCGACGTGACCGTCCGTGACTGACTGGATAGACATGGGGAACCAGCATCCTTTCCCCGTCGACGTGACCGTCCTGACTGACTGGATAGACTGGGGAACCAGCATTCTGTCCCCGTCGACGTGACCGTCCTGACTGACATGATAGACTGGGGAACCAGCATTCTGTCCCCGTCGACGTGACCGTGACTGACATGATAGACATGGGGAACCAGCATCCTGTCCCCGTCGACGTGACCGTCCTGACTGACATGATAGACATGGGGAACCAGCATCCTGTCCCCGTCGACGTGACCGTCCTGACTGACATGATAGACATGGGGAACCAGCATCCTGTCCCCGTCGACGTGACCGTCCTGACTGACATGATAGACTGTGGGGAACCAGCATTCTGTCCCCGTCGACGTGACCGTCCTGACTGACATGATAGACATGGGGAACCAGCATCCTTTCCCCGTCGACGTGACCGTCCTGACTGACTGGATAGACTGTGGGGAACCAGCATCCTGTCCCCGTCGACGTGACCGTCCGTGACTGACTGGATAGACATGGGGAACCAGCATCCTGTCCCCGTCGATGTGACCGTCCTGACTGACTGGATAGACTGGGGAACCAGCATCCTGTCCCCGTCGACGTGACCGTCCTGACTGACTGGATAGACTGTGGGAACCAGCATCCTGTCCCCGTCGACGTGACCATCCTGACTGACATGATAGACTGGGGAACCAGCATTCTGTCCCCGTCGATGTGACCGTCTGTGACTGACTGGATAGACATGGGGAACCAGCATCCTGTCCCCGTCGACGTGACCGTCCTGACTGACATGATAGACTGGGGAACCAGCATCCTGTCCCCGTCGACGTGACCGTCCTGACTGACATGATAGACATGGGGAACCAGCATTCTGTCCCCGTCGACGTGACCGTCCTGACTGACATGATAGACTGGGGAACCAGCATTCTGTCCCCGTCGACGTGACCGTGACTGACATGATAGACATGGGGAACCAGCATCCTGTCCCCGTCGACGTGACCATCCTGACTGACATGATAGACATGGGGAACCAGCATTCTGTCCCCGTTGACGTGACCGTCCTGACTGACTGGATAGACTGTGGGAACCAGCATTCTGTCCCCGTCGACGTGACCGTGACTGACATGATAGACTGTGGGAACCAGCATTCTGTCCCCGTCGACGTGACCGTGACTGACATGATAGACTGTGGGGAACCAGCATTCTGTCCCCGTCGACGTGACCGTGACTGACATGATAGACTGTGGGGAACCAGCATTCTGTCCCCGTCGACGTGACCGTACTGACTGACTGGATAGACTGGGGAACCAGCATTCTGTCCCCGTCGATGTGACCGTCCTGACTGACTGGATAGACATGGGGAACCAGCATCCTGTCCCCGTCGACGTGACCGTCCTGACTGACATGATAGACTGGGGAACCAGCATTCTGTCCCCGTCGACGTGACCGTCCTGACTGACATGATAGACATGGGGAACCAGCATCCTGTCCCCGTCGACGTGACCGTCCTGACTGACTGGATAGACTGGGGAACCAGCATCCTGTCCCCGTCGACGTGACCGTCCTGACTGACATGATAGACTGGGGAACCAGCATTCTGTCCCCGTTGACGTGACCGTGACTGACATGATAGACTGGGGAACCAGCATTCTGTCCCCGTCGACGTGACCGTCCTGACTGACATGATAGACTGTGGGGAACCAGCATCCTGTCCCCGTCGACGTGACCGTCCGTGACTGACTGGATAGACATGGGGAACCAGCATCCTGTCCCCGTCGACGTGACCGTCCTGACTGACTGGATAGACTGGGGAACCAGCATCCTGTCCCCGTCGACGTGACCGTCCTGACTGACTGGATAGACTGTGGGGAACCAGCATTCTGTCCCCGTCGACGTGACCGTCCTGACTGACATGATAGACTGTGGGGAACCAGCATTCTGTCCCCGTCGACGTGACCGTCCTGACTGACATGATAGACATGGGGAACCAGCATTCTGTCCCCGTCGACGTGACCGTCCTGACTGACTGGATAGACTGTGGGGAACCAGCATTCTGTCCCCGTTGACGTGACAGTCCTGACTGACTGGATAGACTGTGGGAACCAGCATTCTGTCCCCGTCGACGTGACCGTGACTGACATGATAGACTGTGGGAACCAGCATTCTGTCCCCGTCGACGTGACCGTGACTGACATGATAGACTGTGGGGAACCAGCATTCTGTCCCCGTCGACGTGACCGTCCTGACTGACATGATAGACTGTGGGGAACCAGCATTCTGTCCCCGTCGACGTGACCGTGACTGACATGATAGACTGTGGGGAACCAGCATTCTGTCCCCGTCGACGTGACCGTACTGACTGACTGGATAGACTGTGGGGAACCAGCATTCTGTCCCCGTCAACGTGACCGTCCTGACTGACTGGATAGACTGTGGGGAACCAGCATCCTGTCCCCGTCGACGTGACCGTCCTGACTGACATGATAGACATGGGGAACCAGCATTCTGTCCCCGTCGACGTGACCGTGACTGACATGATAGACTGGGGAACCAGCATTCTGTCCCCGTCGACGTGACCGTGACTGACATGATAGACTGGGGAACCAGCATTCTGTCCCCGTCGACGTGACCGTGACTGACATGATAGACTGTGGGGAACCAGCATTCTGTCCCCGTCGACGTGACCGTGACTGACATGATAGACTGGGGAACCAGCATTCTGTCCCCGTCGACGTGACCGTCCTGACTGACTGACATGATAGACATGGGGAACCAGCATTCTGTCCCCGTCGACGTGACCGTCCTGACTGACTGGATAGACTGTGGGGAACCAGCATTCTGTCCAGTCGACGTGACCGTCCTGACTGACATGATAGACATGGGGAACCAGCATTCTGTCCCCGTCGACGTGACCGTCCTGACTGACATGATAGACTGTGGGTTCAGTTGCAGGGCCAGCTGCTCACCACGAAGCAGTTTTGGAAGCAAACAGACACGGCCCCAGCGGCACCGGTGAAGCCGCCTGACAGAGGGGTTTTCATGCGGCCCCAGCTAGCGGCAGGGCTGGCCCGCGGCTGTGCAGAGGGGATGTTGACACTGGTAACAGGAACTTTCCAGATCTCTGTTGACTGCAGCCCAGGGGACTGCGGTGGCTCGCTGGCCGCGTGTCGTCTTTGAAGCCCTGGAAGAGAAGTGGGGCCCTCTGATCTCTCTGCCAGTGGCATAAATAAACAGAACTTAAAACACTGGACTTGTGAGGGGAGTCGTGCCGCCGTGCAGAGCTCACGGGCTCCGTTTGTGGACACAGGGAAGCCGGCTCTCGGACGTGAAGGCCGCGAGAGCACCGCGGGCGTGGAAGCCCTGGTTCTGCGTGAGCTTCGACTGTGGAGGCCGGGGGTGCGGCGCAGGGGAAGCCGGCTGTCCGGCCAGCTGCTGGGGTCCGGACGCCTGCTCTGAGCGGTAGCTGGTATGCAGGGTGGGCGGGGGGGGCCGTTATTTTGCCCCACTTTTCACCACAGTGTGAGGGTTACACAAGTTGCTGTGTACAAAGCCTTTAGAACAGGACACTGATTTATTTTTGCCTTTAAGAAATATGTATTTATTTGAAAGGCAGAGCGACAGAGAGGGAGGGACAGAAAGACTCTTCCCTCTGCTGCTGCACCCCCAAATGCCAGCAACACCAGGCGAAGTGAAGAGCCGGGAACTCTGTCCCGTCTCCCTGTGCGTGGCAGGAATGGAAGTACTTGAGCCGCCAGCCACTGCTTCCCCCGGTGCACGCTGGCAGGAAGCTGGCAGGAAGTGTAGCCGGGGCTTGAAGCCGGCACTCGGATGTGGGGTGTGGGCGTCCCCGGGGCCCCGGGGCCTGCCTTTTAAAGAGCTCGTGAGCCGAGGGGTTAGGATGCCTGCGTCCCACGTCGGAGCACCGGGTCGGAGTCTGGCTGTGGCTTCTGCCTCTATCTGGCCGCGAATGCAGATGGGGAGGCAGTGAGGGCGGCTCACGTAGTGGGGTTCCTGCCGCCCACGTGGAAGACCTGCCGTGTTCCCAGCAGCTCTGTCCCCAGTCCAGCCCTGCCCCTTGTGAGCATCTGGGAAGTGAGCCGGCAGGTGGGAGCTCTGTGTCTCAAAAAAACAAAAATAAGGTTTGGCGCTGTGACATAGCGGGTTAAAGCCCTGGCCTGAAGCGCTGGCATCTCACATGGGCACTGGTTCGAGTCCTGGCTGCTCCTCTTCTGATCCCGTTCTCTGCTATGGCCCGGGAAGGCAGTGGAGGATGGCCCAAGTCCTTGGGCCCTGCACCTGCATGGGAGACCCAGGGGAAGCTCCTGGCTCCTGACTTCGGATCGGCACAGCTCTGGCTGTTGTGGCCATCTGGGGAGTGAACCAGCGGATGGAAGACCTCTCGGTCTCTACCTCTCTGTAACTCTGTCTTTCAAATAAATAATATTAAAAAAAAAAATAAAACCCTAGGCTATTGTAATTATCAAATCAATTGCAAATGTCCTTTCTGACTGCTGAAATTAGCAGGCAGCATGAGTGATCGTGAAAATGACCCATGTCTGTGTGGCAGGTGCTCGGGGCCTGAAGCAGACGGACGGGTGAGTGAGGTGAAGGGGCCTGGTGTCTGAGAGAGCAGGAGCAGAGACGCCCCGCTCCTGGCTCGCGGCAGCTCTGGCCCCCAGAGAGGCCCTGGTGGTTCTCGTCCTGCAGCGTGGAGGTCTTCTGTCCAGGGGCTTGGCCCCAACTCGCAGTGGGGGCCCGGACTCAGTGTCCATGTCCCCGCTGATGAGGAACTTCTTTTTTTTTTTTTTTTTTTTTGACAGGCAGAGTGGACAGTGAGAGAGAGACAGAGAGAAAGGTCTTCCTTTTGCCGTTGGTTCACCCTCCAATGGCCGCCGTGGTAGCGCGCTGCGGCCAGCGCACCGCGCTGATCCGATGGCAGGAGCCAGGTGCTTCTCCTGGTCTCCCATGGGGTGCAGGGCCCAAGGACTCGGGCCATCCTCCACTGCACTCCCTGGCCACAGCAGAGAGCGGGCCTGGAAGAGGGGCAACCGGGACAGGATCGGTGCCCCGACCGGGACTAGAACCCGGTGTGCCGGCGCCGCAAGGCGGAGGATTAGCCTAGTGAGCCGCGGCGCCGGCGAGGAACTCCTCAACTAGCATTTAGGCCAGTTCCGTGGGGATGGGCGAGAGCCCAGTCATCGTGTGCGTGCTGGAGAGAAGCGCGTTGGCTTCTGGGGCCGGGTGTGGTTTCCTCGGGAGAATTACCCATTGTCAGTGTCAGTTTAGCAAGGCGGGCAGGTGTGCCCCTGCCGGCGCAGGACTCGGGGCTCCCTGTGTGTGGCTTTCGGTTTGGCATTGTATCTGTGAGGTCCCTCCGCGGGGCTGCACGAAGTCCGGGGTTTGTCCTTTGTAGCCAGGGGGCTCTGACTGAACGGGCCCGCCTCCGTCGCCGTGCTCACTGTCACTGGCGCTGGGGTGAAGTTGTGAGTCACCTCCAGCAAAGCTGGGACCAGCATCTGTGTGCAGAGCTTCGCATCGGCGTGTTTTCCTTGTCCTGGGCGGTCAGAGCAGTGGAGCCGCAGGCCACCCTGTGTGTCGAGGCGCCTGCGTCCCGTATCCCAGCACTGCTGCAGGTCCCGGCTGCTCCGCTTCGTCCAGCTCCCTGCTGATGGCCCTGGGAAGGCAGCAGAGGATGTGCCCCCGCCACCCACGTGGGAGACCAGGGTGGCGTTCTTGGCTCTTGGCGTCAGCCTGTCGCAGCCCTGGCTGTTACGGACATGAAGGGAGTGAAGCCGCAGAGAGAGAGTTAGCACACGTCCCCGGGTCTCCTCTCCTGCCGGCCCTTTGTCCTGTCCACAGCGTGCTGCATCTGTCCTCGCGCACCTGCCTTGGCTGCGGTTCGACTTGATAGTCAGTCTTGAAGTGAGCCGTGTAGGTTCCCCGAGTCTCTCCTGTTCAACCCTGCCGTGCCCCTTCCAGGTCCTTGGCATTTCCTGATACATTTAGACACTAGTGCGCCAGTGTCCACGAGAAAAGCCTGCTGGCGTTTGGAGTGCCATGGCTGTGGCTCTGCTTCGGACAGCATCCTCGTGCCGGACCGCTGGTTCCGCACTGCGCATTCACTTGGGCCACGTCCTGCGTCTGCAGGGCTAAGCCAGCTTCCAAGGCGGAGCCCTGCTGTTTTAGAATGGCGTAATTGCTGATAAGCTAAGCCTGTGTGTCACATCCAGCAGCCGACTAGTCTTGTTACAAAATAACCAGCCGTTAGCCACCTCCTTTGCAGGAGCTGGGAGGTCCCGCTGATGCTTTCATACCTTTGTTCCCCAGCTCTCCAAAGCCACAGAGTGAAACACGAAAGTCTGGCCTGTATGCAAAAAAGTTCCTGGCAGCTTGACTCGTACTGGCCAAAAAAGAGGAAACAGCCCCGAAGTGCGCCGACGGACATAGTCATGCGGTGAGACTTCTTACCAGCAGTTTTACAGGGGAAATTGTGCCGAGGCAAACAGCGGCTCGGGTGGGTCTCAGAATCACACGGCCGCACAGAGGAGCGACACGCCCTAGGTCCCTGACGGCCCATCCCAGAGGAGGCCGCCTGCCGGACGGGGGCAGATCGCGGGGCCCGGAGCAGGGTGCTGGGAGGGACAGGGAGCTTTCAGGACCGGTGTCTTAATGGTCGTGTGTGTTTGCCAGAACTCGTCAGACTGTACGCCTAATGAGAGAGAGAGAGAGAGAGAGTGAGCGCGCGTGCAAGAGGGAGCCAGCGTCCCCTGCTTCATTCCCTGGGTGCTCACTGTGCAGGCCCAGGCCTGCCTCTGGGTACCTGAGCTGCACGGGGCTGCAGGTGCCCATGCGGCTTCCTTGCCACGGGCCAGGTGCGCTGGTGGCCATTTCTGGGCCTATACGGCCCCTTTCCGTCTGGTCACTTCTGTGACATGCAGAGACACTCAGCCCCAGAGCAGGTGACAAAGCGGGTGTTCCTGTTGGGCTTCCCGGAGGCGCAGAGCTGAGGCACGCGTGCGTATGTGTGTGTATGTCTGCAGAGATGGACGGTGAGGAATTGGCCGACAGGTTCCGTGGGCGGAGAAGTGCAGCCAGGAGAGCCTGTGGCGTGAGCGCAGAGGCAGGGGAGTCGCCATGCTGGCTCGGAGGAGCAGAGAGCAAGTTCCCTCCTCGGATTGGAGGGGCCGTCTGCTTTCCTTGTGTTGTGTTTGGCTGTCGGTCTCTCCCAGGAGCAACCCCACCCACGGGCACACGCAGAGGGAGGCCTGCCAAGCGACCCCTTGGGCCGTCGGCTCTCCTTGTGCCCGTGTTTGGCTGTCGGTCTCTCCCAGGAGCAACCCCACCCACGGGCACACGCAGAGGGAGGCCTGCCAAGCGACCCCTTGGGCCGTCGGCTCTCCTTGTGCCCGTGTTTGGCTGTCGGTCTCTCCCAGGAGCAACCCCACCCACGGGCACACGCAGAGGGAGGCCTGCCAAGCGACCCCTTGGGCCGTCGGCTCTCCTTGTGCCCGTGTTTGGCTGTCGGTCTCTCCCAGGAGCAACCCCACCCACGGGCACACGCAGAGCGAGGCCTGCCAAGCGACCCCTTGGGCCGTCTGCTCTCCTCATCCCGTGTTTGGCTGTCGGTCTCCCAGGAGCAACCCCACCCACGGGCACACGCAGAGCGAGGCCTGCCAAGTGACCCCTTGGGCACGTTGGACCGGGTGGTGGTTCTGCTGTAGAAAGTGGAAACCACACAGGGGCCCGGCTCTGTGGCCTCACCCGTGCAGCCAGAGCTGCCCTTGCTCTCCGCGCTCCTTTGGGCAGCGGCTTCCGTGGGCCCCAGTACCGGGCGCTTTGCCTCCTGGGCTGCCAAGTCTGCCCTTGGCACCCTGCCCTGCGTCAGCCTGGGTTGGACCCGCTGAGTCACCAGGAGTGTGTGCAGGGCGTTGGACGCCGAGGTGCTGGGCGGTGAGCCGTCTGCACCCGCGCTCTGGGCGGCTCTGGGGAGGGGCCGCCACCGATGTCCGGGAAGCCCCTGTCTGCTGTGCTTCGGAACACACGGGGCTTTCCTCTGGTGGCTTTTCAGGGACAGTGGGAGAGTGACGTGCGGAAATGACACCCTGCTCTCGGAGTGAGAGCTGCCTGCCCCGGTCAACGTGGGCCCCTCCCCGTGTGCGTGGGAAGCCGCCGTGAGCGGGACCCCAGCCCTCAGCCCGCTGTCCTCCCCCGACTTTCTCTCGCACTGCCCGCTGCACGCAGGTGGTGAGGGTGCCAGGGCCAGCAAGGCGTCCTGTCCAGACTTCGTGTGCTCTCTGGCTCTCTGCGGAGCTCAGCGCGAGGCCCTCCGGCCCACGCAGGCTCCCGGTAGCTCTCACAGCAGCCCGTGTGCTCATCCCGGCTGTCTCCACAGCTGCTGTTTATGTGGCTTGTTTGAGGTTAGAGTGACAACACAGAGGACGGCACTTGGTGTCAAACATGAACCCTGGGGGCCGGCCCTGTGGTGCAGCAGGTAAAGCCGCCGCCCGCAGTGCCGGCATCCCACATGGGTGCCGCTTCCAGTCCCGGCTGCTCCACTTCCAATCCAGCTCTCTGCCGTGGCCTGGGAAAGCAGCAGGAGATGGCCCAGGAGCTTGGGCCCCTGCACCCACATGGGAGACTTGGAGGAAGCTCCTGGCTCCTGGCTTCGGATCCGCGCAGCTCCAGCCATTGCGGCCATATGAGGAGTGATCCAGTGGATGGAAGACCTCTCTCTCTCTCTCTCTCTCTCTCTCTGTGACTCTGCCTTTCAAATAAATAAATACAAATGAACCCTGGCCTCCTGGACACGGGAGAGTACAGTGCAGCAGCCGGGCCCGGGGCTACAGGAGATGTCACCCCGTGGGCAAGTCACCCCGTGGGCACGTTACCCTGTGGGCACGTCACCCCATCTATACATCACCCCGTCTACATGTCACCCCATGGGCACGTCACCCCGTCTACATGTCACCCCATCTACACATCACCCCGTGGGCATGTCACCCCATCTACACGTCACCCCGTCTACATGTCACCCCGTGGGCACGTCACCCTGTCTACATGTCACCCCATCTACACGTCACCCCGTGGGCATGTCACCCCATCTATACGTCACCCCATCTATACATCACCCCGTGGGCACGTCA
The DNA here is from genome assembly GCF_033115175.1 of Lepus europaeus. Taxonomy (NCBI): domain Eukaryota; kingdom Metazoa; phylum Chordata; class Mammalia; order Lagomorpha; family Leporidae; genus Lepus; species Lepus europaeus. Next base: position 58,976,120 of record NC_084847.1, on the reverse strand, counting down.
CCCCGTCTACATGTCACCCCATCTACATGTCACCCCGTCTACACGTCACCCCGTCTACACATCACCCCGTGGGCATGTCACCCCATCTACACGTCACCCCGTGGGCACGTCACCCCATCTACATGTCACCCCGTCTACACGTCACTCCGTGGGCACGTCACCCCATCTACATATCACCCCGTCTACACGTCACCCCGTGGGCACGTCACCCTGTGGGCATGTCACCCCATCTACACATCACCCCGTGGGCACATCACCCTGTCTACACGTCACCCTGTGGGCACGTCACCCCATCTACACGTCACCCTGTGGGCACGTCACCCTGTGGGCATGTCACCCCGTCTACACGTCACCCCGTCTACACATCACCCCGTCTACATGTCACCCCATGGGCACGTCACCCCGTCTACATGTCACCCCATCTACACATCACCCCGTGGGCATGTCACCCCATCTACACGTCACCCCGTCTACATGTCACCCCGTGGGCATGTCACCCTGTCTACATGTCACCCCATCTACACGTCACCCCGTGGGCATGTCACCCCATCTATACGTCACCCCATCTATACATCACCCCGTGGGCACGTCACCCTGTCTACATGTCACCCCATCTACACGTCACCCCGTGGGCACGTCACCCTGTCTACATGTCACCCCGTCTACACGTCACTCCGTGGGCATGTCACCCTGTCTACATATCACCCCGTCTACACGTCACCCCGTGGGCACGTCACCCTGTCTACACATCACTCCGTGGGCACGTCACCCCGTGGGCATGTCACCCTGTCTACATATCACCCCATCTACACGTCACCCTGTGGGCACGTCACCCCATCTACATGTCACCCCGTCTACACGTCACTCCGTGGACATGTCACCCTGTCTACATATCACCCCGTCTACACGTCACCCCGTGGGCACGTCACCCTGTCTACACATCACTCCGTGGGCACGTCACCCCATCTACACGTCACCCCGTGGGCACGTCACCCCGTCTACATGTCACCCCATCTACATGTCACCCCGTCTACACGTCACCCCGTCTACACATCACCCCGTGGGCATGTCACCCCATCTACACGTCACCCCGTGGGCACGTCACCCCATCTACATGTCACCCCGTCTACACGTCACTCCGTGGGCACGTCACCCCATCTACATATCACCCCGTCTACACGTCACCCCGTGGGCACGTCACCCTGTCTACACGTCACCCCATCTACACATCACCCCGTGGGCACATCACCCTGTCTACACGTCACCCCGTGGGCACGTCACCCTGTGGGCATGTCACCCCGTGGGCACGTCACCCCATCTACACGTCACCCCGTCTACACGTCGCCCCGTCTACACGTCACCCTGTGGGCAGGCGTGACGAGGCCTCTGGCTGTCCTGGGGAAATCTTCAGGACCTATTTTCTTGTCCCCCCTGGAGTTCATATACCTCTTATCATACATTTTTTAAAATGTTCCCTTAGGGGGCTGGCACTGTGGTGCGGTAGGCTAAGCCTCCGCCTGCGGCGCCGGCATCCCACGTGGGCACTGGTTCTAGTCCCGGCTGCTGCTCTTCCGTTCCAGCTCTCTGCTGTGGCCTGGGAGGAGGGTGAGGTGTGACGTCACTGGCAGGCTCTCAGCTTAGCCGTCTGTTAATTCCATTGCGTATTTAATTCCTGCCTTAAAAAAGAGAGAGAGAGAGGGAGCTCCCAGCACGCCCACCGCTGGCTCACTCCCCAGATACTTGAAACTTCTGGGACCCAGCTGGGCCGAAGCTGGGAGCCAGGAACTCAACCCAGGTCTCCCACGTGGGTACTCGGCCCTCGTGTACTTGAGCCGTCACCGCTGCTCCCCAGGCACTCCTGTGGGGCTCGGGCGTCAGCTCTGGGCCACTCGCCCCAGTCCCTGAATCACACCGTGGTCCCACATGTGACTGTTGTTTCATTCCTGCAACCTCACGCTCCACTGTTGCAGCTCCGAGTCGTCCCCCCCGCCCCCGTTTTTGTTGTTGTTGTAAAATACACAAAGCGTACAGTGTACCATGGGGACTGTGAGGGCGCACGGTTCTGGCGCTCAGCGTGTTTCCATTGCTGTGCACCCGTCTCTGCGCCTGCCTCCAGCCCCTCCGTGCCCCCAGGCCGGAACCCGCACCCGTAGTCTCTCCGCCGCCTTCTCCCTCCCAGCCCGGCCCCCGCCACTGTACCTCCTGTCTGTGTGAACGAGCGGTCACCCAGTGTCCGGCCTTCTGTGACTGGCCTGCTTCATCCAGCACAGGGACCGTTCCGGGGCTGAAGAACGTTCCATCGAGGGGGCGGGCCACGTGTACCTGTCTGGCGTCGTGAGCCGTGCCGCTGTGAAGGCAGGCGTGCGGGGGTCTCTCCAAGACCCTGCTTTCAGCCGCGTCTAGAAGCGGGGTGGCTGGGCCGTGTTCCGAGGGGCCCGCCGTACTCTCCACTCCCACCAGCCCTGCACGCCCTCTCTGGGTTTTGCTGTTTGCCATCCCATGAGGCTGCAGCCATAACTCGCTGTGGGCCCTGCGGTCCCCTGATGGCCAGTGGGTGCGAGTGTCTTCATGTGGCTATCGGCCGTTCGTAGGTTGTCACTGCGCAGATGCTATCCATGTCCTGTGCCCACTTTTGAATTGTGTTCATTTCATTTATTTTTATTTTTTATTTTTTGACAGGCAGAGTGGACAGTGAGAGAGAGAGAGACAGAAAGGTCTTCCTTCCATTGATTCACCCCCTAAATGGCTGCTATGGCCGGTGCATCTCGCTGATCTGAAGCCAGGAGCCAGGTGCTTCTTCCTGGTCTCCCATGCGGGTGCAGGGCCCAAGCACTTGGGCCATCCTCCATTGCCTTCCCGGGCCACAGCAGAGAGCTGGCCTGGAAGAGGAGCAACCGGGACAGAATCCAGCGCCCCGACCGGGACTAGAACCTGGGGTGCCGGCGCCGCAGGCAGAGGATTAGCCTAGTGAGCCGTGGCGCCGGCCTATTTTTTATTTAACTTTTAGGAGTTCTTTATATATGAGCACTCCGGATATTAACACCTTGACATATACATGATTCACAACTGTTTTCTCCCCTTAAATGTCCTCTTGCTTTGTAGAGGGAATCTTTTCGTCTAAGCTTTGTGTAACACAAAAGTTTCCAGTTACACAGAAGTTTCTAATTTTCACGAAGTTGAATTGGTTTTTTCTTTTGCTGTGATGCCTTAGTTTTTTGTTGTCTCGTTTCCTTATTCTGCAACCTGATAGTTTGTTGCTTTTGAGATGACATCTTAGTTTACCTCATAGTCAGAGGCTTAGTGTTCCATTAGAAGGGCTCTGTGCATCTTGGTGAACACAGAATCTCCCCGTGGTAGTGAAAGCAGTGAGAGCTTCATACAGATACAGAAGACCGTTCAGGCAGGCCGTTGTCCCCGCCGTGCCCACGCCCGGGCACTCGCAGCCGCTCAGCGAACGCTCACCCAGACAGATGGGTGGTCAGGGGCTGTCCTCGCGTGGCTGTGGCCAGCGCCAGGCACTCGGGGCACCCTGGCGTGCAGTGGACCCTCCTGGCCCGAGGCTCTGCCCACTGCCTCTGTCCCCTGGGGCTCCCTCTGTCTTAGCTGTGTCCCGAGGGAGAACAGTGACGCCACGTTGGCAAGTGTTCAGGAAAGGAAGGGGGTCACTGCTCCCACGCCGAGCTGTGCCGTCCACTGCCCCATGAGGCTTCACCAACGGCAGTGACGCTGCTCCCCTGGACAGGGGCAGCCGGGCCCGGGCACCTCGCTTCTCCCCCTTGGGCCCCTGTGTTCAGCGGAGCGCAGACCCACGGCCATCCTGCCTGTTTGATGTGACCCCTTCCAAGGCGCCACAAGGCCGCCCCCCCACTTGCCCTGTGCCGCGCTCCACCCGGGAGCGTCACTGTTTTAAACTCGCTCCTGCCTTCAGGCGTTTGTGCAGATCTGGGCGTGAGTCAGACCTGACCTGTCACTCGCCGTCTCGTCATCTTGTTCATTTTCTTCCCGGCACACGTCAGCCAGCCCGACGCTGTCGTGTGCACGGTCTCTGTGCCTCTGTCTCCCCTCTGGAGTGTCAGCCCCAGGGAGACAGGAGCCGGTCTCGCTCCCCGCTGTGCCCTTAGCACTGAGAGCAGTGCCTGTCCCGCGTGTTTAGTGTCTCTGCACACATTCCCTGAGTGCATGAATGGATGGACGTAGAAGAGGTAAACGCCGAGTGGTGTGGGTGAGCTGCAGGCGGGGTGTTGGCGGGTGCTCTGTGAGCCACGTGGTGCCCAGCGGCCTGTGCAGCACCAACTGCAGGAGGAGGTGGCCAGCGATGCCGCCACGTGACAGGTGCGCAGGTGGGATCAGGGCTCAAGCAGATGGGGGAACGACAAAGCCCCGTCTTCAGCAGGGTGAGGTCGCAGCCCTGAGGTAGGTTGTAGGTGGACCCAGGTGCCTGCTGGTGGAGGGGTTTCCTAGTGAGACTGGCTGGTGAGATGGGGACCCTGCCAGCAGGACTAGGGGCGTTGAGGTTGGCGAGGGGGGAAACTTTAAACTGGTGATGCTGGAGTTACCAGGGAAGCCAACAGTGAGGCGCTTCGAGTGGTTTTCCCCGGAGCCAGGTGTGCAGAGCTGTGGGTAGTCAGCAGTCCTGGTGGCGCCTCGCCACGGGCCGTGCTGACCACACCATGGGTCCCTGTCCCCTTGCCCATGTCCACACCCACTGCATAACCAGACCGTAGCCGGCTTTTCCACGTGGCTACCCAGGGTGGAGAGTACCGGTTCCTGCTGCGTGGCGTAAGTGATCTTGCTATAAACTGACTGTCTCTCTGCTTGGTTATTACTTATTTGAAAGGCAGAGAGAGAGAGATCTCGCATCTGTTGATCCACGCCCCAGCTCACAGCAACCTCCGGGGCTCAGCCAGGCTAAAGCCAGGAGCTGGGAACTTCATCCGGACCCCCTGTGGGTGGGAGGGGCCCAGGACTTGCTCTGTCACCTGTGGTCCCCCAGGAGGAAGCTGGAACTGGAAACAGAGTGGGGGAAGAACCCAGGCACTCTGATAGGGGGTGTCGTGTCTTGTCTTTTTTTAAAGATTTATTTTATTTGCTTGGAAGGCAGAGTTAGAGGGAAAGATACATAGAGATCTTCACCCACTAATTCAGTTCCCAAATGGCCACAACCACTAGGGCTAGGCCGATTCGGAGCCAGGAGCCAGGGGCTTCATCTGGGCCCCAGCCCTTGGGCCATCCTCAGCTGCTTTCCCAGGCACCTTAGCAGAGAACTGGATCGGAAGTGGAGCAGCCGGGACTCCAACCAGAGCCCAGACGGGATGTCAGCATTGCAGGCAGTGGCTTTACCTGCTAGGCAACAGCGTCAGTCCCTTAGCTCACCTTTCAAAGGGAATTAACGTGCTCAGACCCAGGGAGCTGCTGAGGTGCGCGCCGCCCTGCCCCGGGCGTCCCTCTGGGGCCGGCTGCAGAGTGACGGCGAAGCTTCCGTGTGAAGCCGTGATCCTGAGGTGATAGTGTTGTAGTGCAGGACTCCAAGTGAGGGGGAACTTTCGTTAAACATCTCTTATTAAGAGAGGACACGTTCTCTTTGAACTTGACACTGGTACTCAGAACCGTTAACAAAGACCTCAGTGAGCCAGATCCCCCTCGGCCGGGGCGGGGGTGGGCGGGGTGCCAGCTGGCGTTCACGGTAAATTTCAGTTGACTTAAATCCTGCTCTGAGTCACAACTGGCCTTGGGGTTGTGTTAGGGACACTGTCAGTCAGGGACCAATGCCTACAGCACCGTTTTCCTGCCCACAGGGGACAGACGTCCAAGATGCTGGGACCACACCTGTGCCGGCGTGTGTGCTGGGGTCACACCTGTGCCGGCGTGTGAGCTGGGGTCACACCTCTGCCGGGGTGTGAGCTGGGACCACACCTGTGCCGGCATGTGAGCTGGGGTCACACCTGTGCCGGCGTGTGAGCTGGGACCACACCTGTGCCGGGGTGTGTGTTGGGACCACACCTGTGCCGGGGTGTGTGTGCTGGGATCACACCTCTGCCGGGGTGTGTGTTGGGACCACACCTGTGCCGGGGTGTGTGAGCTGGGGTCACACCTGTGCCGGCGTGTGAGCTGGGGTCACACCTGTGCCGGCGTGTGAGCTGGGGTCACACCTGTGCCGGCGTGTGAGCTGGGACCACACCTGTGCCGGCGTGTGAGCTGGGACCACACCTGTGCCGGCGTGTGTGCTGGGGTCACACCTGTGCCGGCGTGTGTGTTGGGACCACACCTGTGCCGGCGTGTGAGCTGGGGTCACACCTGTGCCGGCGTGTGTGTTGGGACCACACCTGTGCCGGGGTGTGAGCTGGGACCACACCTGTGCCGGGGTGTGTGAGCTGGGGTCACACCTGTGCCGGCGTGTGAGCTGGGGTCACACCTGTGCCAGCGTGTGAGCTGGGACCACACCTGTGCCGGCGTGTGAGCTGGGGTCACACCTGTGCCGGCGTGTGTGCTGGGGTCACACCTGTGCCGGCGTGTGTGTTGGGACCACACCTGTGCCGGTGTGTGTGCTGGGATCACACCTCTGCCGGGGTGTGTGTTGGGACCACACCTGTGCCGGGGTGTGTGAGCTGGGGTCACACCTGTGCCGGCGTGTGAGCTGGGGTCACACCTGTGCCGGCGTGTGAGCTGGGACCACACCTGTGCCGGCGTGTGTGCTGGGACCACACCTGTGCCGGGGTGTGAGCTGGGGTCACACCTGTGCCGGCGTGTGAGCTGGGGTCACACCTGTGCCGGCGTGTGAGCTGGGACCACACCTGTGTCAGTGTGTGAGCTGGGGTCACACCTGTGCCGGCGTGTGAGCTGGGACCACACCTGTGTCAGTGTGTGAGCTGGGACCACACCTGTGCCGGGGTCTGTGTTGGGACCACACCTGTGCCGGCGTGTGTGTTGGGACCACACCTGTGCCGGCGTGTGTGCTGGGACCACACCTGTGCCGGCATGTGAGCTGGGACCACACCTGTGCCGGGGTGTGTGCCGGGACCACACCTGTGCCGGGGTGTGTGTACTGGGACCACACCTGTGTCGGTGTGTGAGCCGGGGTCACACCTGTGCGGGAGGGAGCTTCGGCAGTGAGTCCCCTGGCGAGGGAGGAGCTATTGATTCTGTCACCGCACGCTGAGCTACAGGACAGCTGTGTTGAGTGACGGAAGCCGGAGTTCAGGAGCAGATCCTGTGTGGGTCCACCCCTGCGCCGCTCTTCAGACGCCAGCTCACTCCCAGTGAACCGGCGGTTGCTGGCGGGTGGAGTGGGGGGACTGCCTGGGGCACAAGTAATGCCAGAACCCTGACTGTGGTGGTGGCCTGGTGGGCTCCTGCCTTTGTATACAGATCTCTGGTGTGTGCCAGCCAGACCTGGGACACGTGTGTGTGTGTGTGCAGCTCCCTGGTGTGTGCCAGCCAGACCTGGGACACGTGTGTGTGTGTGCAGCCCCCTGGTGTGTGCCAGCCAGACCTGGGACATGTGTGTGTGTGTGCAGCTCCCTGGTGTGTGCCAGCCAGACCTGGGACATGTGTGTGTGTGTGCAGCCCCCTGGTGTGTGCCAGCCAGACCTGGGACACGCGCGTGTGTGTATGTGTGCACAGCCCCCTGGTGTGTGCCAGCCAGACCTGGGACATGTGTGTGTGTGTGCAGCCCCCTGGTGTGTGCCAGCCAGACCTGGGACACGCGCGTGTGTGTATGTGTGCACAGCCCCCTGGTGTGTGCCAGCCAGACCTGGGACATGTGTGTGTGTGTGCAGCCCCCTGGTGTGTGCCAGCCAGACCTGGGACACGTGTGTGTGTGTGTGTGTGTGCAGCCCCCTGGTGTGTGCCAGCCAGGCCTGGGACGTGTGTGTGTGTGTGTGTGCAGCCCCCTGGGTACCAGCCAGGCCTGGGACACGTGTGTGTGTGTGCACAGCCCCCTGGTGTGTGCCAGCCAGACCTGGGACATGTGTGTGTGTGTGTGCAGCCCCCTGGTGTGTGCCAGCCAGACCTGGGACATGTGTGTGTGTGTGTGCAGCCCCCTGGGTACCAGCCAGGCCTGGGACACGTGTGTGTGTGTGCACAGCCCCCTGGTGTGTGCCAGCCAGACCTGGGACACGTATGTGTGTGTGTGTGTGTGCAGCCCCCTGGTGTGTGCCAGCCAGACCTGGGACACGTGTGTGTGTGTGTGCAGCCCCCTGGTGTGTACCAGCCAGGCCTTGGACATGTGTGTGTGTGTGTGCAACCCCCTGGTGTGTGCCAGCCAGACCTGGGACATGTGTGTGTGTGTGTGTGTGCAGCCCCCTGGGTACCAGCCAGGCCTGGGACTTGTGTGTGTGTGTGTGTGCGCGCAGCCCCCTGGGTACCAGCCAGACCTGGGACATGTGTGTGTGTGTGTGCAGCCCCCTGGTGTGTGCCAGCCAGACCTGGGACACATGTGTATGTGTGTGTGCAGCCCCCTGGTGTGTGCCAGCCAGGCCTCAGGGCAGTTCCCTAGCAGAGAGCTTGGAGCAGAGGGAGGCGGGGGCCTCCTGCAGGTGCACTGGGTTTGCTGTGGGGCCTCCTCAGCTGTGACCAGGACGCTGCCGCTCCCCGGCACGTGTGTCGAGCGCGTGCTGGTCCAGCAGTCCGGACGCCACTTGGGATGCAGCACCCCCTGTGGGAGTGCCTGGTTCCAGTCCTGGCTCTGCTCCTCACGGTGCTTCCCTGTGGGCACACACCTGGGAGTCCCTACGAGGGTCCCTGCCGGCCATGGGGGACCTGCATGTGGTCCCCAGCTCCTGGCTTTGGCCTGGCCTAACCCTAGTTGTTGTGGGCATTTAAAATAAAAAAAAAATTCCTGTAGAGTACAGAAGTGTTGCACATACAATACTCCTCTTAGCGTGGGACTGAGCAGGAGCTCGGTGCACGGGAGCTGCTGTTGAAGAGATGTTACACACACACACACGTGCACACTCGTGTGTGCACACTGTCTTCAGAAAGTTCACAGAAAATACATATCGTGGAAACTACCCCAAAATAAACTTGCATTTTTATTCCATTTTTGCATGAACTTTCTGAAGTAACCACATACATTATTGTCCTAAAAATATTTTCATCAATTCTTTTCCTTATAACTAAACTGAAGTTTCATTAACGCATCAATAAAAAGACAGGGTCCCGCATAGCAGATAAAGCTGCCCCCTGCGACACCGGCATCCCATATGGGCGCCGGTTCAAGACCCAGCTGCTCCACTTCAATCCAGCTCTCTGCTATGGCCTGGGAAAGCAGTAGAAGATGGCCCAAGTCCTTGGGCCCCTGCACCCACGTGCGAGACCCAGGAGAAGCTCCTGGCTTCGGATCGGCGCAGTTTTGGCTGTTGTAGTCATTTGGGGAGTGAACCAGCAGAAGGAAGACCTCTGGCTCTCTCTGCCTCTGCCTCTCTGTAACTCTGCCTTTCAAATACATAAATAAACCTTTGAAAAGAAAAAACATGTTTATTTATTTAAAAGACAGAGTGGCAGAGGTCTTCCATCTCCTGGTTCACTCCCCAAGTGGCCACAATGGCCAGGGATGGGCCAGCCTGAAACCAGGACCCTAGAGCTCCCTCAGGTCTCCCATGTGGGTGCAGGGGCCCACGTACTTGGATGATCTTCCACTGCTTTCCCAGGCGCATTAGCGGGGAGCTGGATCAGGAGTGGAGCAGCCCGGACTTGGCCCAGTGCTCTGATGTGGGTAGGATGCCAGCACTGCAGGCAGCAGCGTAGCCCGGTGTGTCAGCGCAGGCCCTCTGTGATCCACTTCTAGGAACAGACTGTAGACACCTGCGTCCCATCTCAGGGTGCCGGGTCCGGGTCCCATCCCCAGCTCCTGACGGCAGCCGGTGACGGCTCAGTAGTCAGCTTTCTGTCCCCCACGGGGGGACTGCAGTTCGTTTCCAGCTGCCGCCTGTGGCCGTGGTCTGACCGAGCCGTCAAGGAGATTGGAGAGTCCGGCGGCTCTGGTTTTCCGCCCAGCTATCTGCGCCTCACAGACACCCGTCAGTTGCAAGCAGGCGGTGACATCTGCGTGTGGACGGCTGTGAGCCGCGCCGAGAGCTGCGGTGTTTCCTGCTCCTCCTCCCGCCGACCCCAGGAGCACAGTGCGGGGAGGACTCCCGGCACCGGCGGCGAGGGGCCCCAGTCCCGGCAGTGTTCCCTGACCTTTCCTCGAGGCTGCCGTTGGCTGCGAGTGCGCGTACCAAGCGTGTGGAGCAGCCGCGCACCACGCAGGGGCCCCGGGTGCCGGCCGCCCCCGGCGAGGGCTCCGCCAGCTGCCGGGCCGCCCTGCAGTTTGGTTGGATTTCCTTTCCCCTAGTGGTGTGCCGAGAACTCCAGGGACCCAGGAGACAACCAGTGAAGGTGACGAGGGCCAGAGAACATTCTGGGTGACACCGGGTGGTTATTTTAGCAGCCCCCCGTGGAAGCCCACCGTGTGTGCGCTGCCCTCACTGTGCGCATGTGAGACCCCGTGAGAAAGGCGCAGTGCACAGCAGGTGTCCACACGGCAGCTGGGAAAACCTGCCAAGAGCCAGGGTAGGAGCTCTTCTCTTTATTTTCTAGGTTTGTGTATCTGTTCCAAAGGCAGAGGGACAGAGAAAGAGGGAGACACAGACAGGCAGCGCTGTCTTCCATCCTCTGGTGCAATCCCCAAATGTCACCGCACTGGCCCCGGGCCAGGGTGAAGCCAGGAGCCAGGAACTCCCTCCGGGTCTCCCCTCTGGGTGACCGGGACCTAAGTCGTGGGCTGTGGACTGCTGACTTCCAGGAGACTAGATCCGAAGTGCTGAGTAGCCAGCACTCAGACCTGGGCTGTGGGTGTCCCAAGTGGCACTCAGCCTGGCCCGCGGTAGTAGTGGCACAGGAAAGAGTGTGTTGGGAGGGCGCCTTCAGCGTTTGCAGACTGTCCCTGTGTCTCCCCTGGCCCCCAGGGCTGCCCCCTGAGTGACGGGCTCCTATAGGCCTGCCCCCTTTCAGCACGGCGGTGGAAGGGCCCTCGCTGGCCTCGTGGGTCACACTCGACGCCTTTGGGTCCCGCTGTGTGGCGTCAGTCACGTCACACGAGAAGGGAGAGTGCTGACCGCGAATCCAGGGCACGTGGAGGTGGGGTGGGGGACGGCCAGGGAGCAAGCACCTGCCCCCCGCCCCAGCCGTGCACAGCAGACGCGCCCGGGGGAAAACGCTCGCTGGGCCTGGCTCTCTGATGTCGTCTGTCCTTGCCCCCCCAGGCTCCTCCACGCAATGTCCCCCCTCCCCGTGAAGCTGAAGTGAGAGAGGTTCCAGGCGGGCGGCCCGGCCCCCGGCCCAGGGCCAGGATGGCCAAGACCCGGCTCTTCCGGCTGTGGCTGGTGCTGGGCTCCGTGCTCACGGTCTTGCTCATCATCGCCTACTGGGACAACGTGGGCGCCGCGCACTTCTACCTGCACACGTCCCTGTCCAGGCCGCACCCGCTGGAGCCCCTCCCCACCGCCGGGCAAGGGGCCGAGGAGCTCGGGCCGGGCGTCCACGACTTCTTCAGTAAGCTCCTCGGCTCTGGCGCAAAGCCAAACGACCCCTCCCCAAGAGAGACGGAGCGGCCGCCGGGGCCGGGCTCCCTGGAGGAGAGTGTGCGGGGCTACGACTGGTCCCCGCACGGCGCCCAGCACAGCGCCGACCAGGGCCGGCAGCAGGCCGCCCGGAGGAGCGTGCTGCGGGACTTCTGCGCCAACTCCAGCCTGGCCTTCCCCACCAAGGGGCGCTCGTTCGACGACATCCCCAACTACGAGCTGAACCACCTCATCGTGGACGACCGCCACGGCGTCATCTACTGCTACGTGCCCAAGGTGGCCTGCACCAACTGGAAGCGCGTGATGATCGTGCTCAGCGAGAGCCTGTCGGACCGCGGCGCCCCGTACCGCGACCCCCTGGCCATCCCCCGCGAGCACGTGCACAACGCCAGCGCCCACCTGACCTTCAACAAGTTCTGGCGGCGCTACGGCAAGTTCTCGCGGCACCTCATGAAGGCCAAGCTGAAGAAGTACACCAAGTTCCTGTTCGTGCGCGAGCCCTTCGTGCGCCTCATCTCGGCCTTCCGCAGCAAGTTCGAGCTGGAGAACGAGGAGTTCTACCGCAAGTTCGCCGTGCCCATGCTGCGGCTCTACGCCAACCGCACCAGCCCGCCCGCCTCCGCCAGCCAGGCCTTCCGTGCCGGCCTCAAGGTCTCCTTCGCCAACTTCATCCAGTACCTGCTGGACCCGCTCACCGAGAGGCTGGCGCCCTTCAACGAGCACTGGCGGCAGGTGTACCGCCTGTGCCACCCGTGCCAGATCGACTACGACTTCGTGGGCAAGCTGGAGACGCTGGACGAGGACGCCGCCCAGCTGCTGCGGCTGCTCAAGGTGGACACGCGCCTGCACTTCCCCCCGAGCTACCGGAACAGGACCGCCAGCAGCTGGGAGGAGCACTGGTTCGCCCAGATCCCCCTGGCCTGGAGGCAGCAGCTCTACAAACTCTACGAGGCCGACTTCGTCCTCTTCGGCTACCCCAAGCCCGAAAACCTCCTCAGAGACTGAGCGCGGGACGCCCCGGCACCTGCTGCCCGCCCCGCCGCACCTGCGCCGTCCGGAGAGCCGGAACCCAGCACGCTCGCTGCAGCCTCGCCTAGCCCGCGCCCTGCGGGCCGGACGCGCCGTTCACTCCGCTGCCTAGCCACTCAGTACTGTGTCGATAATGTTTTTTTTTAAGATTAATATATTTCAGATATTTAATACGAGAGGGGAGGGGTGCTGGATAAAGTGTGGCGGCTGCCCTTTCTGCCTGCTCCGCCGTGGTTCTGTCTGAGCGACCGGGGCCCCCAGGGGCGTGCCGAGTCATTGAGCGTCTGGCCCCGGGCCTCAGAAACCGGGCGCGGGAAGGGGGTGTCGTGGTGGTCCTCCGTGGGGGCAGGCCGCACCTGTGCCTTTAAGAAGGGTAGCCGAGGAATGCTTCGGGGTGAAAGCTGTCTAGGCAGTGCCGCCGCCGCAGGCGAGATCCTGAGTTCTCCGTGAGCCGGAGCACAGCTAAGCACGCCTGGAGGTCAGGGCTGTGGACACGGGGCTTCCGACCCCTCTGTCCCCCGGGCCCTGGCTTGGAGGACCGCGGTGGAGCGTCCCGGCCCACCCGAAGGCGGGGATCGGGCCGTCAGGAGAACGCGTGGCTGCTGTGCTGGCCTGGAGGGCCCTGCTGGCTGGTGCGGCGCCAGTGTGAAAGGGGCCGGGCTGGTCCAAGGCGGCCGCGGAGCCGAACTCCTTTGCGGTTTTTGCTTCTAGCCCGTGCTTAGGCGTTCGCACCACGCTTGGCCATCCCTGTTCGTCTGCTGTGTGCCCTGCTCACACAGGACAGCCCAGCTCTGTGTGGCGGCCTTGCCTCTCCCAGGTCCCTGGGGACTGGGGCCCGTCGGGGCCGTGCCCGGTGCTCAGTCTCCCAGGGTCTCCACCCCGTTTTGAACCTTCCCTCTCCATACCGTGGGCAGCAGGATGCTCCCGCGTGAGAGCCCAGTGTTGAAACCTGGCACAGCAGGTGGGACGCCTCATCCCGCGTCACAGTGCCTGTGCTGAGCCCCAGCTCCGCTCCCGGTTCCAGCCCCAGCTCTCCACCCTGGAGGCAGCGGGCGGTGGCTCAGGCCCTCGGGTCCCCTCCCAGGCTCCTAGGTTTGTCCTGGCCCAGCCTCGGCTGTGGTGGGAATTCTGGGAGTGAACCAGCGTGTGCGAGTTCTCTGTCTACCTCCAAAAAAAGGAAAAAAAAAAGTTTTCCGAAGAGCAGTTGCCACTGTGGCGTCTGTCGGGCCCCTGCCCAGCGGTGCTTGTCTTGGGCACTGAGGTGCCAGCCACGTGCTGGTCACCAGGCAGAACTCTGGCCTTGGAACCCCTGCTCCCCGGCCAGTGGGGGCCGCCACGCTCAGGACAGGGCGTGTGCAGGGCGGCACTGCCGTCTGAGGTCGGGCTCCTTGCGGGACGGGGGGGTGAGGGTGTCTCGGTGCCGTCTCGTCTCCACCCCTGCCTGCGGGCTGTGGGTGCCTCTCTGGTGAGGCAGGGGCAGGGTGGAGGCCACCAGGACGTGAGTCCCGGTCCGACCAGAGCCTGTGTTAGACAAGGGCCAGCTGCATGTTAGCGTGATTCACGGGCCGCACAGAACCATCCACCGGAACCCAGCGCGCTGCAGCTTGTGGGATTGCAGGTCCCCCCTGCAGTTGCCTTGGCAGGGCCAGACGCAGCGACAGGAGCCGGGGGAGGTGCCCCCTCTCCCCGGCTGCGTTGTAGGCAGGGTCTGTGGGGCCGGGGGGGCCAGGCCCTGGACACACACCCACTCCCCTCCCCGGAGCGGCGGTGTGGAGGGAGCAAGCCAGGGCCATGCCCAAGCGACAGGGGCTCCCTGCACTTTCTGTGCGCCTGTCGGCAGCTCCCACGTCTTCCTAGGGCGCCTCCCGAGCTGTCTCCATGCCCTCGCTTGCTCCATTGCCTGCAGCAGCCCAGAGCTCTCTCCTGGCTTTCCTGATGCGAAGCCTGGTGCCCTGCCGGGCTCCTCTGCAGGTGCCCAGCCCTGTGCTGGCAGGGGACGGCAGCTCAGGGGAGTACCTGATGCTTCCGGCAGAGTGGCAGCACCCGGAAGGGTAACGGGCTCCCCAGCTTCCCACAGGGACGCCAGCACAGGGCCGGGGAAAGTCACCGGGCCACACACGTGTTGTCCATCAGAGAGGAGTTCCGGGGGACGCCGTGCAGGGGACGGCCATTGTATTGCCCACATGCACTGCCCTCTGGTCACACAGCCCGGCCTCCCTCCCCCACTCTTAGCCCAGGACAGCTGGGTGGGCCCGAGGGTGGCCGTGCCCAAGAAGCTTCACCAAGGTGGACTCCTCACCCAGCCAGGACCCCTGCGACCCAGTGTGCTTTGCTGGGAGTCTTTGAGAAGGGGCTTTGCCCAATGCTCGTGACCCCCAAGCCTACCCCGGAGTGCGCCCCGAGATGCCTCCAGCTGGGGAGGAGGGCACGGGCCGTGGGAGCACGTGACACCCCACCCACCTGTGCAGGCCCACAGGTGCCACCAGCTGAAGCCTGACACACAGGCTTCTGAATTCACACGCTGGTGTGTGATACAGGGGGTGGAGGACGCTCCATTAGCTGAGAGACACCCCACGGCCCCCTCTCCGGGTGTAGACCATTGTTCCCAAGGCACCAACAATTTCTTAGCAGTATGAAATTGTTTTTAAGGTTTTGTTTATATGAAAGGCAGAGTTACAGAGGGGGAGAGAGAGAGAGAGAGAGAGACAGACAGACAGACAGACAGACATAGCTTCCGTCTGGTGGTTCACTCCCCCAATGGCCACTACAGCCGGGGCTGGGCCAGGCTGAAGCCAGGAGCCAGGAACTCCCTCCTGGATTCCCATGTAGGTGGCAGAGGCCCAAGTACTCGATCCATCCTCCGCTGCTTTCCCAGGTGCATTGGCAGAGAGCTGGATTGGAAGTGGCGCAGCTGGGACTGGGCCGGCGTTCCGATACGGGATGCTGGCGTGGCAGACGGTGGCTGACCGCTGCGCCACCACGCCGGCCCCCACGGAGGGTTCTCCTGCGCTGAGCAGCAGCTGGCCCTCCGGTGTGCCTGGTGGAAGCAGCCGTTGGTCGAGGACCTGCAGGCGGCCGCGCAGTGCCGAGCCTCCTGGATCTGTCTCGGGGCAGGGGGCCGACGGGATGTACTGTGCCTTCATTTCCGCGGTGGAACAACCACCCGCGAGCGGGACTAAGTCCTTCCGTCTGTGTGCGCGTTGAAACCCTTGGATGACGGCCGGCGCCGTGGCTCAACAGGCTAATCCTCCGCCTTGCGGCGCCGGCACACCGGGTTCTAGTCCCGGTTGGGGCACCGATCCTGTCCCGGTTGCCCCTCTTCCAGGCCAGCTCTCTGCTGTGGCTAGGGAGTGCAGTGGAGGATGGCCCAAGTCCTTGGGTCCTGCACCCCATGGGAGACCAGGAGAAGCACCTGGCTCCTGCCATCGGATCAGCGCGGTGCGCCGGCCGCAGCGCGCTACCGCGGCGGCCATTGGAGGGTGAACCAACGGCAAAAGGAAGACCTTTCTCTCTGTCTCTCTCTCTCCCTGTCCACTCTGCCTGTCAAAAAAAAAAAAAAAAAAAAAAAAAGAAACCCTTGGATGAAAAGGCGAGCACCACTCAGAGCCCAGCCTTGCCTAGCCGCGACCCGGCCGCGCTGCTCTGGAGCCGGGCAGTGCTTCCCGCCTCGATGGTTTCAGGAGCGTTGACGCACGGAGGCGCCACGCTCAGTGAGGGCTCCCACTGCCTGCCCGGCTCGGCTCAGGAATTCTCGGGCTCATGGGATGTGAGAGCGAGGGCGGGAGCCTGTGGTGCCATGTCAGGGCCAGAGGCAGGGGCAGGACAGGGCCGCCGTCCCGCACAACCCGGCTCCCCAGGGGATGGGCGGGCCCGGGCTATGATCATCTCTAAGCAAATTCGGAGCAGCCCTTGAGAACGCTGTTTGCACTGGTAAAATGATCGGGCGTTGTGGTGCTGCGGGTTAAGCCGCCGCTGGCAGTGCCGGTATCCCCTGTCAGAGTGCCAATCCCAGTCCCGGCTGCTCCACTTCCGATCCAGCTCCCTGCTAGTGCACCTGGGAAAGCAGCAGAAGACCCAAGTGCTTGGGCCCCCGCCACCCACAAGGGAGACCCAGATGGGGTTCCTGGCTCCTGGCTTCAGCTGGCCCGACCCTGGCTGTCGCAGCCATCCGGGGAGTGAACCAGCAGGTGGCAGGAAGAAGTCGGTCACTCTGCCTTTCAAAACTGACAGGCAAACAAGTCGTCTTGAAGAACTAATGCTGTCAGGAAGGTGGTGGCCGTGCCGTTGATAAGACCGTGTCTCTCGGAAGCGGAAAAAGCCGACTTTGCAGGCACATTTTCTGGGGTGCAGTGGGGGGGGGGGCTGTGATGGTCTCACTTGGTCCAGCCTCAGTTCTGCTGAAGATCAGGGTAGCGCACACGTACCCGCGCGCGTGTGTGTGTGTGTGTGTGCACGCGCACTCCCGTCCTCCCCTCGCCCCCTGGTACCCACCCTTCCCCCTGCCTCCGGGGTGCCTTCTCCACAGACCCCCAGAAGTGGACTCCTGGCCTTGTTCCTCAGTGCGGGCTCACCCCCCCCCCCAAGCCCGCGCCCTGCGTCCCCTGCGGGGCAGCAGGTGTCAGGGTCACCCTGCTTTGTAAGGCTGCTGTGCTGGTCCGGCACCCTGGGTGGCCGCCACCCTGCGGCTGTGGTGATGCGGCGTCTCGCGGCCCTGCCTTTGGTTCTTTGGGGTCCACAGCCAGGGGTGGAACCCAGGATCCGATGGAAGCGGCTCGCTTCCTTCAGGAACGGAATTCTGGTTCTTTTCTGCCCAGAGGCTCACTCAGCGCTGAGACGGAGCTGCTGCCTCCCGGCGGCTGTGCCGGGTGGCCCCGTGCGGCACTGCCCGGGCGTGCAGCCGGTGCCCTGTGCTGAGCCCGGGGCGGGGCACGTCCTGCAGGGCCTGCCGTGGTCTCCCCTCCACCTGCAGAAGGCAGACCCGGCGTCCCCGTGAGGAAGTGCCATCTTTGCTCCCACGCGGGGAGAGGCCACTCCTGAGTGGACATCAGCTTGGGAAACCTCGGTGCTCGCCGGGCCAAAGGGGACAAGGGTTTGTGTCCCTGCCCTGTGGCTTCAAGCGAGACGACAGTATCTCTTACCCTGCACCCGGGGGCCTCCTCCCGCAGGGCTTCCACCTGGTGTCCTTGCTCCTGCACAGGGCTGGGGGTGGCAGATCTGGACAAAGCCCCCACCCCACCCAGACCAGGGCTCCATGGTGCTCGGTGGGCCTTGTGGGAGGAGTGAGCACACGCAGGGTGAGAAACCACACCTGGCCAATCCCAGGTGGGAGGCGGGAACCCGAGCTCTGCTCCCCGCCCCCACGGTCACAGTGCTTCTCGCTGGAGGCCCGAGGAGCCCGCGGGGACGCTGGAAAGAGGCCGGTAGGCTCAGAAGCCCACGGCCAGTCCCTGGTCAGGACGGGACCCTGCTGCCTGGTGTCAGAGTGGGGTCCTGCCCCGGGTCTCTGACAGCCAGCAGTCCTGGGCACAGCCGGCTGGGGGAGGGGCTGAGAGTCGCCCACAGAACAGGGCTCCCCCGGACCCTGCCGGCTGCTGAGTGCCGGGACTGTGTCCCCTAGGGAGGTTCTTGGGCGTGGATGAGACTGCCTCCCCCCTCCTTTTCCTTACTTGAAGGGCAGAGTTACAGGGAGGGAGGGAGAGACGGACACAGAAGTCTTCCATCCGCCGGTTCACTCCCCACGTGGCCAGGAGCCTGCAGCTCCATCCGGCTCTCCACGTGGGTGGCAGGGTCTCCAGCACTGTACACCCCCCCTGCCTTCCCAGGCGCCTGGCAGGGAGCTGCCCGGGGCTGCCGGTGTCACAGGCTGCGGCTCAACCCTGCGGGGTTGCTTTTCTTCCTGATGGCGCCGAGGGCCTCAAAGGCCGTTGTGTGAAGCCGTCTCGCCGCTTCGGCCGGTCTGTGTCCATGTCCAGAGCATCGTGGGGGCACGGATCCTCAGGTGTCAGGTTTCAGAGTGGGTTGGCTCTGGACGGTGTCTGGGCTTTGAAAAGGTTGGGTTGAAAAGCACTTGGCTCTAAAGCATTCCAGAAACCTCTCCCAGAGCCAGAGCTGAGCCGGGGCGGGGGGGGGGGGGTGAGCTTAGGGCAGATGGGGCCGTCCGCCACCCATGGGGGGGAGGCAGAGGGGGCCTGGCTGCCAGAAACCTTCCCCCACGGGGCATTCCGGAAGAGGGTGCTTGTCTCAGCAGGGAGCCTTCCGCTCCCGACCCCGTGCTCCAGGGAGAGAGCGGGCCCGGGCCTGCCCAGCCGTCTCTGAGCATCCACTTCAAAAGCCACGAGCGGAGCGAGCAGGAGTTGTGGGTTTGTTCCCATTTTCCATTGGGGTAGTTGAGGCCCAGGCTGGGACAGCTCACTGAGGTCCCTCTATTGCCAGGTACCCAGACGTTCCAGTCTTGAACCCCTGCTCTTCGCAGATGTTTCCAGAGCACTCCGTGGGCGCGTCACCCGCCACTGTGCAGCCGGACGGGGCACTCGCACCCGGCCTGTGCCTGCCCAGGCGTGTGCTGGCCCCAGCAGGCCCTCGGAGTGGAGGAGCCAGCCCTGGGGCTGCGAGGGAGAGGACGGGCCTGGCCTGGGGCTGCCTTGGACCTCAGACTGCTGGCCGAGGAAGTGAGGAGTTGGCAGGGGGGCGAACAGCAGGGAGCCAGCCGCAGGCCCGCGGGGGTGACGTGGCCGGGGAGGAGAGGAAAAACCCAGCCACTTGGGAGGGGCTGCTGGCCGGGCCGCCCCGGGCCGCCCCACACACGCGGGTGTTCCAGGGCCGCCTCCTGTCCGCACGCCACAGGCCAGCGTCTGCGGAGAGACCTGGGCGGCCGTGCCAGGGCTTCCGGTTCCTCATTTGTCCGGCGACGGCCGTGCCCGTGGCCTTCCCTGCCCCAGCTGCAGCCCCAGGGCTGTGTCCACTGTCCTGAGCAGATTCACCTCTGACCCCAGGGGCGGAGCACAAGGGTTCGGTCAAGGGGTGGCACCCACGGGGAGTGGGCGCGGTAGCCACGTGCCCCCCACCCTGTGTCCTACAGCCCACGCTGACCCCTGACCAGGCGGCTCTGGCACTCATGGAGGGACCGTGTCCGGCGTGGCTGACCCACTCCAGGAAGCTGCTATGCCGCAGGGCCTGGGACGTGGTCAAGACGGGTCCACGAGGCCTGTGAGCCGTGGGGAGCCCACACACCGAGGGAAGGGCCTGGCTGTACAGCAGCTGCGAGCCGCCTCCCCCCGCCTGCCAGCCTCCTGCAGGCCACGGCCTCCACCCTGCGCTCCGGCGCGCCTGGGCTGCTGCCCGCAGAGCTGCGAGGGCCTGGTGCGCCGGCTGACTCGCTGGCTGGGCCGCAGCGGCCAGGCTGGGCTCTTTTTTTTTTTTTTTTAGATTTATTTATTTATTTGAAAGTCAGGGTTACAAGATCTTCCATCCTCCGGTTCACTCCCCCAGAGGGCTGCAACGGCCAGGGCTGGGCCAGGTGGAAGCCAGGAGCCAGGTGCTTCTTTGTGGTCTCCCACGAGGGTGCAGGGGCCCAAGGACTTGGGCCATCTTCTACTGCTTCCCCAGGACATCAGCAGGGAGCCGGGATGGAAGTGGAGCAGCTGGGTCCTGAACCGGTGCCCATGTGGGATGCCGGTGCCCCAGGTGGAGGCTTTACCTACTATGCCACAGCGCCGGCCCCTGGAAAACCAGTTTGTTCGCGACTTGAACCAGAGGCCATTTGGGATGCGGGCAGCAGCTTTACCGGCTACACCATGGCACCGGCCCTCCGGGCTGGGCTTTCTCAGGGGACCACGTGGGCACCTGCGAGCCGGGCACCTGCGAGCCGGGCACCTCCCATCATTAGTGACTGCTGTCATCAGAGTGCCCCTGGCCGGCTTCATCCTGCTGTGTTGCTGCCTGCCCCTGGGGACAGGAACCAAGGTGCAGGCCACAGACAGGGTGGTGGCCGGGCCCTGGGGCCATTCCTGGGTGCGGGGGGCATGGTGGAAAGGGCAGGGGGGCTCCAGAGGCATCCGGCCAAGGGGGGAGGCCCAGTGGCTGCTGACCCTGCCCCCGCCCAGGCCCACGGTCCCAGCCCGAGTGGCTGAGGTGCCCTCTGTGTTTCTCATGGCCACGGCCGCCTCATGGTCTTTGCCCTGTCCACTTAACCTGCTGCCTTACCAGGCCAACAGAGACAGAGATCTGTCTGGGGGTGGGGACGTGTGCATGGGAGTGTGGGTGTGCACGGACGTGTGGACTACACGCTTGTGCACATAGGTGTGCGTGACTTCCTGATGGGCAGGTGGCCAGGGGTCCAGCTGGCAGTGCAGGCAGCGGGCACCTTGTGCTGGCTGTGTCCAGGGAAGCAGGAAGTGGACAGTGGCTCGGGCATAGCCCACGTGCAGAGATGAGCGTGGAAGACCCTCCCCCGCCCCTGTCCCCTCCCTGTGCCTTGAGGAGAGCCCTGGGGCCCTCACCTGTGGAAGCGGACAGAATTCCCTCCCGAGTGCAGCCCCTGCCTATGCGTCGTCCACATCGCGTGGAAACGAGCGAGCCCGCTCACGTGACTGCCCCGGGAGGGGCATCAGAGGCTGGGAGGTCCGGTGACGTCTAGGGGGGTGGCGACTTACACTGTGGTGTCGCGGCTCACGGCCCCCGTGCCGCGGGCGGTGCCGGCCGTGTGTTCTCAGACCAGAGGGGTGATCTCCAGTCCTGGTCACGGGTCCGGATGTGGTCATGAGCCCCAGAGCAGGAAGGAAAGCATTTTACACGGCGCTGGGAGGGCCCTGGCCTCTGAGCCAGGCCGTCGCATCACAGCCCTGCCCCAGGGGTCTCCTTGTCCCCTCCTGGGCCGGGAGCCGCCCGCACCCTGTGGCGGGGCGGGGGCGGGGCGCACACAGTGTCCTCTGGCCTGGGCGGGTCAGCGCTGTCCCCTGCCCTCTGCCAGATGTGCTGTGACGTCTCCACACACCCTTGTCCTGCAGCCAGCACTGGCTGAGACCCTCGCCCTCAGGCCCTCCTTGGCCCTCCCAGGCCTCGGGGACGCTGCCCCAGCCCAGGCCAGGCAGGGTGAAGGGGACCCTGCACTTCAGTGTCCCCTGGGGCTGTCCCCTGCCCTCGCGTGGCCTAAGAGGGAGAGAGAGCAGGCCTCTGCCGTGGGAGGCCGAGCGAGCCTCGGCTGCGGAAGGGTGTGGGTGAGGACCCTCTGGGGACGGGGGCCAATGGTCCCTCTCCCAGTGACAGGCGGGGGCCTGCAGCCTCAGCTGCCCTGTGCGCAGGGCCACCTGGGAGGCAGCTTCCTCCAGGGCAGGTCCAGGCTCTCCAGGCCAGAGTCCAGGCCCTGGCTGGTGGTGTCAACCGCTTCCCAGCACTGTCCACCAGGGGGCAGCCTCAGCTCAGGAACGCCGCATGCCGGGGCTCACCCTTCCCTAGTCAGAGCCCAACCTCCAGCCAGGGGAGGTGAGAGTGCGAGTTCTCCGGAAAATTCTGTGGCCCACTGAGTCCAAGAGCCCCGGGACCACCTGGGCCGGCTCCAAGCGTCCGTGGAGGGTGGGGCTCCCGACCTGGCTCAGCGGCGAGGCCCTGCCCCCGTGCCTCAAGCTTCCGCAGTCTTGGCACAGCCAGGAGACCCCGGGGACAGACCTCCCCTAGCTGTGCCCACCGTCTTCCTGCACGCCCCCCCCCCCCCCCAGAGATCCAGGGCCACATCTGAACCTCGTCACGTATGGGGCCAGTGGGCTGCCCTCTTGGCTCCTTGCTGTGTGGTGGGTTTGGAAGCTGGGTCTTGAAGTCTTGCGACCTTTTCCTTCTCTTCTAAGGTTGTTCCGTGCCAGTTCTCACCTCTCACAAAGCCTGTTGACTGTGGCCAGGGGGTCGCTCGTCCGTCTGTGCCTCGTGACCAGTGGGTCATCTTCGCCGGTGACATACCGGACCGCGTGTCCATGAATAGATAGTTTTGGGGCTGGCCTTGTGGCGCAGCGGGTTAAGCCGCTGTCTGCCAGGCTGGCGTCCCACGTGAGCACCGGGTAGAGTCCAGGGTGCTCTGCTTCGGATCCAGCTCCCTGCTGATGCCCCTGGGAAAAGAGCAGGAAGTGGCCCAAGTGCTTGGGCCCCAGCACCCACGGGGGGACCGGAATGAAGTTCCTGTCTCCCGGCTGTGGCCTGGCCCAGCCTCAGTTTTGGAGGGTATTTGGGGAGTGAACTAGAGGATGGAAGGGCTCTCTATATCATCTCCCCATCACTCTGCCTTTCAAGTAAATACAAATAAGCTTTTTTTTTTTTTTCCCAATGTTAAAAGCCCCAAGTCCTGGCAGGCTGGGCCAAGGCGCCTCTCCGTGGCTCGTTGGGAGAGAGGGGTCCATCAGAGGGCCCCTGGGGCCCACAGGCTGGGGTCCAAGGAGAAGCTGGGCTGTGCGCACCCCCCTTGCTGGTGCCTCCGTGAGCAGCGTCCCAGCGCTCCTGTCTGCCGGGCGGTTGAAGACCTCTTCCGGCCCCTGGGCATTCCTGCCGAGCCACCTGCGGCCCCAACTTCCTCACTGAAGCCTCTCCAGGCCTGAGTTTGGCCCGCCAAGGCGGCTGGGAGGCGGGAGCGTGGGAAAGGGCTCCCCGTGCCCGGCCTGAGCGGCTGTGCCAGTGGCTCTTGGGCCTTCGCCACTTGCTGGCAGCAAACAGGGCCCACCCCATGCAGGGCCGTGGGTGGGCGGTCGCCATGGCGAGGGCCCCCATGCAGCACAGCCAACTGCCCATCCGGGTCAGCCAGGCCCGCCGCCCTAGTTACAGCTTTGTCCTCAGCTGGCCCCGGGCCCGAGCACACGGGCTGAGTGGCGCGCAGGCTGTCGGGGGTCCGTGTGTCCCAGCGAGGAAGGGGCTTTTCTGGGTGGAGGGAGGGGTTGTGGGACGCGGTGCGGCCCCTCCGGGATCCTGCCGTCATTGGGAAGGGGCCAGGCCCCGGGCGCCCCCAGCCTCTGGGGACGGAGCCTGGTGTGCTCCCGGAAGGAGGCAGCCCTGTCTCCGAGTTCCGAGATGTTCCCGGCAGTTGGCCAGAGCACAGCGGTCCCTTCCAGGCCTCGCAGCGGGAACACAGCTCCATCCGGCCCCCACCTGCCCCCACCGAGGCCCAGGTGACCAGTCCATCTCCAGCCGCGGGCTCAGGGTCCCCCAGAAGTTGTATTTGCAAACTCAAGAGGGCCTCTACCATCGAGCAGGGGGAAATGACATAAAGGTGCTGCAAGCACGCGTTTCCCGCCAGGGCCGCTCACGCGCCCAGAAGCCCGGGTTCAAACGCAGCCCTGCTATGGCCTTGCCATGCGTCCGCCCTGCCACGGAGACCTGGAAGCTGGGGCCAGACCGGTCCCCTTCCCCGGGGCCCCTGCGGTCCGCGGGCCTGTTTCTTGCAGGGGACCCTCCCCAGCCACACGTGCAGGACGCACCTGCCCACCTGCCCGTGGGGACGGCCCCAGGGTCAGGCAGCTGAACCAATGGGGCCATGGGCAGGGGTCCTGGCAGGGTGGGGAGCTGCCCTCGCGGGCCTGGGGGGTGCAGAGCCCCCTCTTCCTTGTGCCTGGGGGGTGGTCTGTGCGGCCACTGTGCATGAGGCTGGGGTCTCATCCCGCGAGCCTGCAGCAGGGGCTCTGTGTAGTGCTGAAAAGACAGCTCCTGCCTGGTGGCGGTCCCTGGGCAGGAAGGGCCCGGGGAAGGGGCAGGCGTGAAAGAAAGGGGGCCGGCCAGAGTTGGGGGGACTTGGCTCAGAGGGCACAGGAGCCCGGTCTCCACGAGCCAGGCGCCGTCCAGGGGCAGCAGCGCTGGAGGCCCCAGGCTCATCCGGGTGCTTGTCCCCCCCTGAGCACTCCCCAAGGGGAACTTTCCTGCTGCCCCTGCAGCCGCAGCCGAGCTCTGCGCCCGGGCCTGGCGGGTGGCCTCTGCCTCTCCCTTGGACGGAGCAGGCTTCCTGTTTTGTCACTTGGAGACAGATTCTGCTCACAGAGGGGTTTCAAAGCCGCTGTGGCGCCTCGCGGGGCTGGCCGGGCTCTCACCTCCGTGGCCAAGCTGTGTCCCCTCTGCAGGGCTGCACGCGTCACCCGGGCTCCCGTGCCCGCCTCCGTGCCGCGTGCGTGAGTCGCCATCTGAGAAGCCAGCCCAGGGTCCCCGTTCTGCTCCAACCGCCCACGGCGAACTTGGCCTCGGAAGGGCTCCCAAGTGTGCAGCGGTAGCTGGCCACTCACGCCGCCGGCGCCCCTCTCCAGAACCTGTTCCCTCCCACACCTGAGACTCTGCACCCTAAATGCCGGCTCCCCGTCCCCCTCCCTGCCAGGCCCTGGCGCCCACCAGGGGCCCCTGGAAGTGGAATCTCGCAGTGTGCGTCTTTCCCGCCCTGCTCTTTCCCCAGCGAGGCGTCCGCGAGGCGCTCCTGGGCTGCAGCAGGTGCAGGCTTCCAGTCCCTTCCCAGATGTGCCAGAGCCTGGGCAGAGACACGTCTCTCTGGTTTGTTCCTCCATTGCTCCACCGGTGGCCGGGGCCCCCACTGCTTGGCTGCCGTGATCGCGGGTGGACAAGTATCCCTTCTGAGCCCTGTGCTCAGAGCCCGGAAGTGGACTTACTAGGCCAGGAGGTCGCTCCGTGCTTCACCCGC
The DNA here is from genome assembly GCF_033115175.1 of Lepus europaeus. Lineage (NCBI taxonomy): Eukaryota > Metazoa > Chordata > Mammalia > Lagomorpha > Leporidae > Lepus > Lepus europaeus. The sequence continues at coordinate 58,950,881 of NC_084847.1, read as the reverse complement.
TCTGCTACAACCCGCCCGTGGCACACGCTCCAGCCCTCCCGCCACCCTCGGCGCCCAGGAGGCGGTCTCTCTGGGGCTTTGATTTGCATTTGCCCGAGCACGCACGGGTGGTAAGAAGTTTTCATTTTACTTTTAAAAATGTTTAGTATTTATTTATTCGAAAATCAGTGTGACACAGAGAGGAAAGAGAGAGACAGAGAGAGAGAGAGAGAGAGGTCTTCCATTTGCTGCTTCACTCCCCACATGGGCTGGGCCAGGCTGAGGCCAGGAGCCGGGAACTCCATCCGGGTCTCCCACGTGGGTGGCAGGAGCCCAAGCCCTCAGGCCGTCTTCCGCTGCTTTCCCAGATACCTTAGCAGGGAGCTGGGTGGGAAGTGGAGCAGCCAGCCGGGACTCGACCCTGCGCCCGTCTGGGATGCTTAACGGCCACAGTGCCCGCAGTCCCTCCCACCGTGTTTTCTTGGTAGAGTTTGAAGGTTGGACTTTGACCCCCGCTGAGCTAATGCCCGCACCTGGTGCCAGGCAGGAGTCCCGAATCATTGCTGCACGTTGGGGGGGGGGGGGCTCCCCTCCCTGCTGTTTGCTCACCTGCTCCTTCGGGCGCGGCGCAGGTGGCTCCCGGCCCGCTGAGCCACTGCCCGTGGGAAGCTGAGGCACCAGCTCTGTCCGGCGGGCGGCGGGCGCCCCTGCTTCCCGCCCAGCCTTGCAGCCAGCAGACAAGACCGTGTTGTGCACCAGCCCGCGGCTGGGCCTCCGTCTTCCGTCCCTTTCACTGGGTGAGGGCACGCATTTGTGATTCAATTGCAGCCCGCATTCCAGCCCGTTCCCCCGGCAGCCTGGCCGCTCTGAGGACAATGCGCACGCAGTGCCGTGGGCTCTCCGCACCGCACGGGTCACTGGCTTGGGGCAGGCGCACAGAGCCTTGCACCCGCCACCGCCCCGGCCCCAGGCGACCCAGCACCCTGACCGCGCCTGTGCCGGCCCGGGACCACGCCTGGGGACAGCTTTTCCCAGCGCACCCGTCTGAAGTGCAAGTGTTCATCACTCACTGAGGGCAAAGGCGCAGAGCGTGCAGCCGCGCTGTGACCGGCGCAAGCAGGCAGTGGGCGGCGGAATCACCTTTGTGCCGCGCGGCAGAGACAGCTCCGCCGTTGCCAAACTTCCTCACCCCCAGCAGAGACTGGTGATCTCTCGTCTTTAAAATTCGTATTTTTTTACTTCATACAGACTAGAGAGACACACAGAGAGAGGGAGGGCTCCCATCGCCTGGTTCATTCTTAGAATGCCCCCAGCTCCATCCAGGTCTCCCATGTGGGTGGCGTCTCTGCTGCCTCCCAGGGTCGCTGGCGACAGAGCCAGAGCCCAGAATCCAACCAGGTCCTCTGGCGTGGGGGGTGGGTGTCTCAACCAGCGCCTTGACACTGCCGCCAACCTCTGCTTCCGTGTGGTCACACGGGAAAGGCAATGATTGTAAGACTTGAGGATTTCCTTCGGAAGAAGTTGTAAAATAGGCATAAAAAGCTCCACAGTTGGGGGTGCCGTGGGGGCTGGGAGAGGACCTGTGTGATTTCTGGGGCCAGCATGGGGTGGATGGAAGATCTCTCCTCTCTCTCTCTCACTTTGAAATATAAAAAAAAAATCTTAAAAAAATATGCGACACAAAAATACATGGGTAAGGGGCTGGTGTTGTAGCCTAGCGGGTAAAGCCACCCACTTGGTGCCGGCATCCCATGCGGGCGCTGGTTGAAGTCTCAGCTGCCCCACTTCCAATTCAGCTCCCTGCTGGGAAAAGCAGTAGAAGATGGACCAGGTGCTCGGGCCCCTGCACCCGCGTGGGAGACCTGGAGGAAGCTGCTGGTTCCGTCCTGGCCCAGCCCTGGCCATTGCAGCCAGCTGGGGAGTGATAGGGAGTGAACCAGCAGAGAGAGGATCTCTCTCTCTCTCTCTCTCTCTCTCTCTCTCTCTCTCTCTTTTCTTGCTGTCCTAGGTGCTGGCCGATTGGGTTTCTGGCGTGGGCTGCGGGCTCGATTCCTGGCTGCATCTCTTAGGAGGCCGGGGTCCGATGGGCCACCTTTAGGGCCTCCTATAGACTCCACGTCCACACACAGCCGCCTGGGGCGGGAGGGCTGAACCTGGAATGAGTAGACACAGTTCTGTCCATCCTAGGGCCCGGGGGGGACTTGCTGGGGACCTGGTGATGTGTGATGCCAGAGAGAGGAGAGAGAGAGAGAGAAAGAGAGAAGTCTTCCATCTGCTGGTTCACTTCCCAAATGGCCGCAATGGATGGGGCTGGGCCAGGTGCAGCCAGGAGCCTGGAGCTTCTTCCAGATCTCCCATGTGGGTGCAGGGGCCCAAGTTTGAGACATCGTCCGCTGCTTTCCCAGGTCATAGCAGGGAGCTGGATGGGAAATGGAGCAACCGGGACTTGAGCTGGCGCTGCCACAGGGAATGCCGGCATTGCAAGCGGTGACTTGTCCACTGCACCACGCGCCATCCCAGGGGGACAATGGTAAATGCCTACCTCGACCCCTGCTCGGGGGCCGCTGCTGGCCCTCCAGAGGGCAGTGGACTACGGTCTCCTTGACCCCCCACCCCCACACGTCTGCAGAGGACCCAGCACTGGCCCGACCCCCGTGGATGGACTCCAAGCTTGCCTCAGGCCTCCTGGCTCCCTGCGTGGGGGCTCTCAGCTGTGCCAGGAGGGCTGGGCACCCTGGGCCAGCAGAGGTGGGGAGGGAGGCAGAGGAGGTGCCTGGCCACACCCTCCCATGCTGGCTCAGCACCATGTACCCCCCCCACGCCCCATTTTGCAGAGGGGCTCAGAGAGGCTGTGACCTGCTGTCTCATCCATCAGGCGGTGCCGGGCAGATCTGGCCGGAGAACGCTTGGATCGTTCTGCCCTGGCCCCCCTGCCCACCTCCCCATTGTGGGTGCAAAGCCCCTGGGCCCAGGAACGCAGACCCCTCCCTGGAGCTGGGGAGGCCAGCCTGTGTGCAGAGCGCCCTCTGCTGGTGAGTCTGTTCCTCGGGGGCAGAGGAGACCTTGAAGGGGCGGGAACCCCAAGAGGGGGCACCGGAGGGCGCCCCCCACCCTAGGGCAACCGTGACCTCTGTCTTGGTGGGGAGGGAGGGGACAGGCCACCCTGGGGGCAGCTCGCTGAGGGATTCCTTCCCCAGAGATCAGACCACATCTGAGCTTCGGCTTTGCACCTGCCCAGGCCCGCCTCTCCCTGGCTCAGGTGGGAAGAGCTGAGCTGCCTGGCTCTGTGTGCTCCTGTGGGCCCCAGGCCCCAACCCCTCCCCTCCCGTGCCTCTGGCCTGGCACTGCCTCCCTCAGCCCCGCCTGCCCCCGGTCTCCGCCTCCCAGGCACCTGACACCCCTGGCCGGTCAGTGGGAAGCAGGCCCTCCCCCTCCCCCCAAGGGCCACAGCCTCCTTGTGCAGTGGGCCCGCACCTCAACACCACACAGGGAACTGGCGGCAGGCAAGTCCCTGGGAGACGTGGGCCGGCCGTCCAGGAGCAGGCCCGCCTCGGCGGCTGTGGCCGAAGCCCAGCACCCAGGCTCTGGGTCTCTGGCGGGTGTGGGACAGTGCGTGGGCTCCTCCCCAGGGGTCAGCACTGGGCTCAGGGAGGGACGCTTGCTTCTGGTCGGCAGAGAGTAGGTAGGGAGCTGCCTGTAGCTAGGAGGGTTCAAGCAGAGTCTGGTTCCTGCGACGGTTAACTTAGGACGTGTTTGTTGGTGCCAGGGTACGCCGGGCCCTGCTCCAGGTGGGGGATCCCATGGGGACGGACGGACGTGGAGTCGCTGCCGGGGACAGGGGCAACGAGGGGAGCTGCGGTGGCGGGGGCTAAGGCACAGCCAAGGATGCTCTGGAGGGGATGTCCAGGCGAGGCCAGGCTGGGAGCCGGGCAGGCGCGTGTGGGGGCAGCAGGTGCAAAGGCCGCCGGGCAGAGACTGGCTCGGGGTCCCGGCCGTCCCCACGGGGCTCCCAGGCCGAGTGGGGAGGGCGGGGGCCCCGGTTCGTCCCAGGGGTCTCCAGGGCCCCCAGGCTCCAGGCTATCCCCAAGCTCCCTCCTGAGTTCATTCAGCAAACGTTCCCAGAGCTCCACGTGCTCTGGCCAGCCCGGGCTGGGGGCTGGAGTAAGACCTGGCCTCCCAGCTCCAGAGAGGCTGTGAGAGGCGAGGCAGGGCCTAGGGGGCGGCAGGAGGTCAGGGGGGGCTTCTGGGCTCAGGCAGCCAGCAGAGGAACGGCACCGCGTGGGGCCCGGTTGGCCAGGCTGTGCAGTGAGGGCGGTAGGGGCCGTGGAGGGGGGAGGGCGCGGCGTGCAGCTCCGCACACACGAGGTCCTAGCCCTGCAGCCCAGGCCTGCAAGCTGGCGTGTCCGAGCAGGTGGAGAGCTGGCTCAGGCCGGGAGGTGGAGGGACGTGTGTGGTGCATGTGTGTGTGCAGTGTGCAAACACGCGTGTGAGGGACTGCGGGTGTGGACCGGTGCCAGCGTGGCTCTGTCTTGCAGGCCTGGCCCAGCTTGAGTGACCCATCCCTCGCTGGGCCACCTGGGCCCCGTCTCCACATGGGTGCTGCCCCTCCCCCACGGTTTGGGGGCCTTTCCTGCTCTGGCAAGGTGCGTTCTGTGGGGGCAGCCGGGGCCCCTCGCAGACCCACAGCCGGGGCCCCTCGCACACCCACGGCCGGGGCCCCTCGCAGACCCACGGCCCCAGGCCCCTCGCAGACCCATGGCCCGGGGCCCCTGGCAGACCCACGGCTGGGGCCCATGGCGAGGCCTGCCCCTCCCGGCGACACAAAGGCCAGGCCTCCCGCAGGGGCGGCAGGAAGGGGCTCCTGGCCAGCCGGGCCCTGGACACAGACGGGGAAGCGGGCGGAGACAGGAAGGAAGCGGTGCAGCTGCAGGCCGGGCCGCCTCTCACCTGGGGAGAGGCCCTGGCCCCAGTCCCGCCCCGCGCCCACCCCACGGCCTCCCCGGCTCCGGGGCCCAGCCTGGCTCTTGCAGGCCTGTGGGGAGTGAACCAGCGTCCATCTGTCTGTCTCTCCGTCTCTCTGCCTCCCACATGTACACAGCAACATCTTAGCGGGTAGGAGCTCTCGGCGCTCGGCCCCCGTCCACTCCCCTGTGGGCTGTGGCTCCCGGCGGCCCCCACGCCACCAGCGCGGGGACCCAGTGGGGGTCACATGGGGAGGGGGCAGAGCTGCCCAGCCCCCAGCCGGGCCGCGATGTCTGTGCGGTCCCACCTGTGACATCCTTGACATCACTCCCCTGGGAGCTGAGCGCCTGGCCCGGCCAGCCCTAAGCCGCGGTTCCCAGCGGGCTGCAGGGAGGTGATGGGTGGAGAGCCGACAGGCGACACACGGATGGCAGCAGACAGATGGTGGGGAGGTGGCAGCGGCCCCCCCAGACGACCGGCACAGGATCACGTCGCACGTAGGTGCACAGGAGAGGCAGGAAGGCCCCCCGCTCCGGGAAGGAAGGGAGGAAGCTGGGGCCTCCTCTTGGACCTGGCAGGATGTGCCCCCCCCCCGGGCTGAAGACCCCTCCCAGGGCTGAGCTCCCGGCCTGGGCCAGCCCCCGACTGCGGCAGAGCCCTGGACAGGAGCCCCATGGAGTCAGTGGACAGCCTGCCCCAGTGTCCTGGGGGCAAGGTGAAAGGTCAGGCGAGCCCTGGCCGCAGCCCCGCACCCCACACCTCCCCAGCAGCCGAGAGCCTGCAGCGTGCTTAGATTTTATTGAGAGGGGAGCCGGCGGGTGGACTCCAGGCGCCCCGGACGCTCCCTCCTGGACCGCCGGCAGCTCAGTAGCCCCCGTCCCTGTAAGCACCGAAGGCACGCGCCTCAGCCCCGCCCCCGCCGGCCACAGACCTGGGGGTGAGTCCGGCGGGGCAGGGCTGGAGGGGTGGGGGGTGGACGTGGCCTTGCCCCCGTGGCCCAAAGCGTGAGGCCTGCTGGGAGCAGGGCAGGGCAGCCACGGGCCCGCCACGCAGTGTGCCCTTCCCCGGCTGAGAGGGTCTGGGCCGGTCACGTACCCCCAGCTCAGGCCCCTCCTGGCCAGCTCCACCTGCGCCAGGCGGTGGTCACTCAGCACCCGCACTCTGGTGATGGCGGCCAGCGGCCTCTGGCGGTGTGGGAACTGTAGCACCTTGTGCTCCTGCACGAACACGTGGAAGTGCTCCTCGTCCGAGCTCACCTCCATCTGCGGGCGGGACGGTCAGCCTCGGCCCCGGGCCCCAGGGCCCCAGCCCGGGAGTCTCCCTCCTCCTCCCCAGAGGGGCTGGCCTCACTGTGCCCACGGGAGACTGAGGAGGGGGGAGCCCGCCTGGACCGCCCACGGGGCACCTGCCCCACCGCCCGGCCCCGTCACCTCGAAGGGCTGCCCCAGGGCCAGTGGGACGACGCTGGACACCTCCTCCTGGCCCCAGTGGCCGCCCTGGAAGGCGTTGCCCACCACGGTGGCGCTGGAGAAGCGGGGCTTGACGTGGAAGGCGATGTCGCCGCCCTCGCACAGGAAGTTGACCTCAAACCTGCGGGCGAGGGCAGTGGGTGGCCGGGTGGCCAGGCGGGCCCTGCCCCAGGACGGCGGGGACACTCGGGGAAGCCGGGCTCCCTTACCTGTCCTCCCCGGAGTCCGACTGTCCCTGGACGAGCAGGCTCCAGCCGGGGGCCAGGCCCCCTGCGCAGAAGGCTTCAAACTGAACAGAGACGGGGCCGCAGGCTCTCAGCTCAGGCCCCTCTCCCCCGGGGGTCCTCCCTGTGTCCAGGAGACCCCCACGGGCCGCAGGCGCCGTCTCTGAGCTGGACACAGCCTGCCCTGTGCGCCCACATCCCCTTGGCTGGGGGTCTGATGACAGCGCACAGCCAGTGCCCCAGCTCCGCGGGGCGGGGCACGGGTGGCTGGGGAGCCCCCAGCCCAGCAGTCTCACTCACCTGCAGTGCCATCGGCTCTCCGCCTCTGCTGGGTGACAGAGCGGCCTGGGCACCGCCTGGGCATATAGGCAGGCTGGGTGGGGTCGGCGTAGGAGCCCCACCCCAGGGGCTTGGCGAGTCCACTGAGCTGTCCCTGCCCCCGCCTCCCCCTCCGCTGTCCATCACCCCTGAACAGCTCTCGCCACCCTCCCTCCTTGGGGTCCTCCCCGCTTCTCCGAATGCTCCCCCCCAGGGACCCATGCTGGCCCGTCAAGGCCTGCCCACCTACCTCGTTGGCCTGCTGGGGTCCACTGGGACTGCCTGGGGCTGCAGGACCCCCGAGCCAGACGCCTGTCGCCCCAGCTCCGCCCCGCCAGCCAGCTCAGCTCGGCCGGGGCTGAGTGGGGATTAGGCTGGGCGCTGGTCAGCGCATTCCTTTCCCACACCCCCGTGCCCCTCCTGGCCTGGAGCCCCGGCCCCCGTCAGCCCGAGTGGGGGGGAGGGGGCCGGGCTGGGGCTCTGGGGCAGCACTGCACGGAGCCCGGCAGAGAAAATCCCCTCTGTGAGGGGCAGCTGTGGGGGCTGCCCAGCTGGGTCCCCCAGGGATGGAGCTACCCCAGAGGGATGCGGGCTGGGAGCGTGGAGCCCCTGGGCTTCTGGGAGCGGTGAGTGGGGTCCCCGCAGCCATGGTCACCGTGACCCAGTGCAAGGAGCTAGGACCCGGGAATGGCCGCCTTGCTCTCTGCCTGCCCCACACTCAGGGTCACCGCCTCCACCAGGCAGACCCCCAGGGGTGCCTCCTCTGCCCATTCCTCACTCCAGGCCCAAGCAGGGGTGACCCGGTGTCTGCCCTGGTCACTTTTGGCAGGGGGAGCTAAGACTGAGGACCCAGGGATGGCCCTGACCATCCCCTGCCCATGGGCTGTGTGTGGCCACACAGAAGCCTAGCAACCTCTCTCCTCCCCTATGCAGTGGGGCACAGCTGGCCGTGGCTCTGCCATGTCCCCTCCTGCCTGCCCCACAGGAGCAGAGAGCGAGGCCCCTGGCCACGGCAGCCCAGCACCAGGGTGAAGCCCAGGCCTGTCTCCCCCCCTGTCCAGTCCCGGCTGCGTTTCCCTGCCCTCTGGGGTCGGTGCTGACCAGAACATGGAGTCAGGGGCCTAGGACAGGTCAGCTGGTCACTCAGAGCTGGCCGGCCCCCGGCTGCTGGCCCCTGGGTGGGTGCAGGAGGCCCGGGGTGGCTGCAGCCCTGGCTCACTGGCACCCCAGCTCCGTCTCTGCATTTGGGGTCAGCGGGCACTGGTGGAAGGCCCTGGAGCTCAGGAGCCCATGGGCTCAGCCCCGGCTGGGCGTTTGTGAGCGGGCGGGTGGGCTCAGCCCCCAGACTCACTGGACCGGAGGCCCACTCTGAGCAGGTGCGGCTCAGGGCTCAGGGCTGTGGCCTCTGTGGCTCCCAGCCCTACCCTTGTGGTCTGTGCAGCTGGTGCGAGCGAGGACCTGCAAGCTCACCCCTTCCGACCGTGGCTTGGGGGCCTCTCCTGCAGAGAGCAGAGCTAGAAGCCACCAAAGTTCGCAGTGACCGGGCAAACGGCCAGGGGCAGGAAGCACGGCCCCGAGCCCCCACTCCGCCCGGAGACCCCGCTCCGCCCGGAGACCCCTCTCCACCCCAGTGCCCTGTGGTCACCGCCCCGCCTGGAGCTGCCAGCCAGCCTGGCCTGCCGCCCCAGCCCATCCTCCCCACTGCACCCCCACCAGGATGTGTGGTTTTGCCCCGGGCTGTTGACGCTCACGGCGGGGGTGGGGGGTGGGGGCAGTGCATCCCCAGCGGCTCAGGATGGGCCTGGGCGCTGCCCCCAGCTCTGCAGGGCTGGCTCCCAGCTCTCTGGGGCTGCGGCCATGGCGCTCAGGCAGGTGCCGGCAGCTCTTCACCTCCCGTGTCAGAGCAGGGCGTGGGGACGCCGTGGTCCCCTGGAAGCAGAGCCCCTCCCCGGGGTCAGCTTCCTGGAGGAAAAGGCCGCTGAGGGGCTCTGCAGGAGTGGAAGGCGTTGGGAGGTGGCGAGGGTGGGTGCCCCGGGGAGAGGGAGCTGCCGGGGGGGGGGGGCGGATGGCTGGGCTGTGTGGGGGCTGCCCTATGTCCATCGCTGTGGCCAACTTGAGTGATGGACGGAGACGCCCAAGGGAGAAAGCACCCCGGGTCCTACGGTGATGGAGCCACACCCGAGCACAGCATTGGACTCCCGGTCCAGGGCTCCCGGCAGGCCCCGCCCACTGCCCTGCCTGCCCCTCGCGTGCACGGCCCCCCTGACTGCAGTGACTCCAGGGGCCTGGGCCCCAGCTCCCGGCCTCTCCAGCCTCGAGCCCCCTCTGTCCCGAGCCCTCCCCGGGACCCCCTCCCCGCCCCCAGCCCACATGTGGAGCCGCTCCTCCGGACGGTGAGGTCAGTGCGGAAGTTCGCGGCCCCCGCTCGGCGAGGAGGCCCCGGGCGGCTCCCACCAGGCAGGGGCAGGCACAGCTGCGGGCAGCTCTGCCCTGGCTGGGCGCTGGGTGGCCTTGGCACACAGTGGCCCATCTCCCCCGCGCCGGCCGGCTGCAGCATGCCCTCTGGGTCACGGGTGGGCAGCGAGCCAGGCGTGCAGAGGGTGAGTGCCGATGGGAAGCACCAAGGGGCTGTGGCTGCATAGACGGGGAAACCGAGCCCCCCCCCCCCAGGGCTGGGAGCGGTGCCAGCGGCAGCAGGGTGGCCCCAGACCCCGGGCGTGGCTGCCAGACTCTCCGGCGGGACCTTGGCCGTGGGTCCTGTCAAAGCCCGGGACGGATTGCGGCTGAACCCAGGGAGGGGGCGGCATGGTCCCTCACCTTGACGCTGTCTCACCTGTCCCCCCCAAACCTGCCGGCAGCCCCCACCTGCCCCCTCAGCACTCACCTGCCCAAGTCCCTTCCTCTGCACATCCTGTCTGGTGGAACCTGCAGTCTCCGAGGACGTGGCCTCGAGGCTGGCCGCGTGAGGAGGACCCAGGGCACTTAGCACGTGCTAAGGTCCTGGGGCATACGGGGCCCAGTCCTCACGGCCCCTCTGTGGCCTCCCCTGCCAGGCCCTGCACTCTGTGCTCAACCCCCACAGCCAGCATTGCTCCTGGGCTGGTGGCCACCCAGTGCCCGGCCGCCGGCCGTGTCTGCAGCCTCCGCCCGGGCCTCCTCTGCCCGGAAAGGCGGCCTTCCTGGGGGCACTCTTCTGGCTAAGAAGCTTCCCGAGCCAGGGCGGGCGGGGGCCACCTGTCCCGAGCAGGGGTCACCTCTCCTGGGCAGGGGTCACCTGTCCTGAGCAGGGGCCGCCCGTCCTGAGCAGGGGCCGCCCGTCCTGAGCCAGGGCGAGCAGGGGTCACCTGTCCCGAGCAGGGGTCACCTCTCCTGAGCAGGGGTCACCTGTCCCGAGCAGGGGTCACCTCTTCTGAGCAGGGGCCGCCTGTCCCGAGCAGGGGCCGCCTGTCCCGAGCAGGGGTCACCTCTCCCGAGCAGGGGTCGCCTGTCCCGAGCAGGGACCGCCCATCCCGGGCAGGGGTCGCCTGTCCCGGGCAGGGACCGCCCATCCCGAGCAGGGGCCGCCTGTCCCGAGCAGGGCCGCCTGTCCCGAGCAGGGGCCGCCTGTCCCGAGCAGGGGCCGCCTGTCCCGAGCAGGGGTCGCCTGTCCCGAGCAGGGCTGCCTGTCCCGAGCAGGGGTCGCCTCTCCTGAGCAGGGGCTGCCTGTCCCGAGCAGGGGTCGCCTGTCCCTAGCAGGGGTCGCCTGTCCCGGGCAGGGGCCGCCTGTCCTGAGCAGGGCTGCCTGTCCTGAGCAGGGCCGCCTGTCCCGAGCAGGGCCGCCTGTCCTGAGCAGGGCCGCCTGTCCCTAGCAGGCGTCGCCTGTCCCGAGCAGGGCCGCCTGTCCCTAGCAGGGGTCGCCTGTCCCGAGCAGGGCCGCCTGTCCTGACGCTGCTGCACACTGTGGCACGGGTCGAGGTAGAGGCCCAGGAGGCCTCAGGTCCGCCCACCTGCTCCTGGGGACTCTGTGGGGGCTGCGACCGACTGACCATCCCCCAGCTGACCCCGCTGAGCCACGTGGAGACCTGGGCAGCCTCTGCCCCTGCCTCCCCCGGCCCCGAGCAGGGAGCACCTGCCAAGGCCCCGTGGCCTCAGCTTCTCCATCCAAGGGAGCACGGTGCTCTGCCGCAGCGGGGCTGGGGATGGAGGCCCGGCTGGCCCTGGCTCAGAGAGGCCTCACCTCCGGGTGAGGGGCCCAGGGCCATGTACAGAGCCCCCTACTGGCCCCAGGTTCCTGGCACCCCCAGGAGGAGCCCCATCTAGCCCTGTTTGTGTCACCTCCCATGTTACAGATGTGCCAGCTAAGGCTAGGGGGCGTCAGCGGCACCCAGGGCCACAGGGACGGGGGGGGGGGGGGTGGCAGCAGGGTGGGGGCTTTCCCCGCTGCCCTGCAGACGTGGGGCCCGGTTGGGGGCCAGGACAGCACCGCCCCCTTTCCCAGGTTGCACGGCTACACCGCCTGTGTGTCAGCAACGGGCCCTCACCACGCAGTCCTCACAGCACTCCCATCTGCCCACCCCACCCCGCTGACGGATGAACCCAGGCCACGGCGAGGCAGGGGGCCTGGTCCTGGTGTGCAGGTGCTGGAGCTGGAGCTGCCTCCAGGGGGCAGTAGGGAACGGGGCAGGAGAGTCCCAAGGCCCTCGCTGGCTGGGCCACTTAGGGGTGGGGGACTGAGGGGGAGGCCCGAGTGGGTGGTCCAGGTGGAGTGTGGCACACGCCTGCCGGGCCGAGAACGCCCTCCTGTCCTTGACCCAGTGCCAGCAGCGAGTGGACGGAGATGGCGGCCATCTTTGAGGATGCTCAACGCCCACAGGCAGGCCATCTGGCGTGAAAGTCCTCGCGGTGGGGCCGCCGGCCAGCGTCGGGAGCGGCCGTGATGAGCTCCCCAGATGGGCTCCAGGGCGCAGACCGACCGCGCCGGCCCGCAGCCCGGAGCGCAGGAAGGAAGCACTGGGTATCCCATTAGGTGGGAGAGTGGCTGGGGCCGCCGGAGCTGGCCCGAGACGGGGATGCTGTGACGTGTGGCCGCCACCCGCCGAGGGAGGGGGGCCGGACCCCGTGGCCCGAGCCCACTGCCCGGCCCACTGGGGTGCAGCAGGACAGCCAGGCCTCCGTAGGGGGGGTGGGCAGGCAATGCGTGACAGGCGGGTAGAATGTTCTAGACCACGGTGCGTGCTGGGAAGGACAGGGACCGCGACGGGGGTGAGGAGCTGTGCCCTCCGCGGCGGCTGTGGCCGCAGGGACCCAGGTGCGAGGAGGATCCGTGGACCCGTCGGCTTACACACGGTGGCGAACTTGGCCTCGCCTTCTTCACGAGACGTCTGGAACGGCACCAGGACGTCTCTCACTGCCGAGCACAGCCGCGGTGCACAGGCTGGCGGGCGGCGGGAGAAGGAGCCCCTGACCCTGGAAGTCGGCGCTGTGCGTCCTCTCCCCCCACACCCCTCAGGCGACCCCGGCTGCTTCCCGGCGCTCGGCTCTGGCCAAGGCTGTTGGGAAAGGACCCAGGGGAGCCGCCAGCTCCCGAAATAGCCTCACACCAGCTCCAGGACATCTGCGCCGGGCGGGGGAGAGAAGCCCGGAGCTGGACGCAGCGGGGGAGGGATGGAGACAGAGAGTTCCCAGAGCGGGGGAGGGCCTCCATCAGGGCAGAGACCCCGGAGAGCACGGCTTGGCCTGGGCAGCCCCCAGCCCCCATGGGAGGAACCCCCTCCAGCCGACCAGTCAGGGCGGGGGGCAGCATCTCTGAGTCGGGGTCCGGCGGGTGGGGCGGGCTGGGCGGCAGGGGTGACCAGAGCCTCTGAGCTCGCCTTCCTGGCCTGTCCCCTGCTTCCCCAGAGGGAAGGCCACGCCTGAGAGGCCAGGAGGTTGTGTGAGGAGCCGTGAGGATGGGCCTGGCAGGGCGCCGTCCCTCTGCCCCTCAGACGTGGTCACCGCTGAGCCGGCCAGCACTGGGCGGAGCCGGCAGAGTGTCCCCAGCAGCGAGCGCCTGGGAGACCAGGCAGAGAGGGCAGGGTGCCTGGGGCTCGACCCTTCTGTCTACGGATGCTCCAGCTCAGAGAATGGACGTGGGGGGCTTCTAGGGGAGGGAGGCCCGAGCAGGGGCGAGTTGCAGGAGCAGACAGAGTGACAGCCGGCACAGGGCAGAGGGGCAGGCTGGACGCCACCTGCCCTGTGGGTGAAGAACAGCTGGGCTGGGCAGATCCCAGGAGCACCTTTAGGGCCAGGAGAGGTGGGAGCCCTGCAGGCTCCGGGGACAGGATGCCAACGCCCCCTGTGAGGCCCTAAAGGGCTCAGCAGGAGCCCCAGGTGGGGTCACAGGGGGGCTGCGCAGTGGGGAATGGGGACCCTTGTTCCCCAGGGCTCCCCAGGACCTGTGCCCTGAGGGAGTCCTCAGTGCCTGCTGCCCCGGCCACCAGGGCGTCCCGCCCTGCCTCATCGGCAGCCCCCACTTCCCTGGGCTGGGACGGGACATGAGATTTTCAAAAACATTTCCTTTGCAAAATAATCCTTCGAAATGTGTTTTTGGAAACGGACTCCCGCTCTGAACAGGAAGACGTTAATTACGGTCCTGGGTGGGGGTGCGGGGGAGGAAGCCTGGAGCTCAGATGCACTCTGCGGCCAGGGCCGGCCCCTCCATCCCCGGCTCCCTGCGGAAGGGCCCAAGCCCCTTGGCCCACAGGGGAGCCCAGGGACCCGGGGCCAGGTCACAGGTCGGGTCAGAGGCGGGGGTGTGCGGTGAGTCGTGTGCCCGGCAGGACAGAGTGGAGGTGACCAAGAGCCAGGTGGGGCAGGAAGCTCCTGGGGCCTCTGCACTTGCTTGGCTGGGTGCCAGCCGTGCCAGGTCGCCTCCCCCGAGCACCCTGGTGCTGGCTGGACTTGGGCTGTGAGGTGGAAGTGAAAGGGGCCAAGGACCCCCTCTCTGCTCCTGCTCTAACCCCCCCCAACCCCGCAAAGTCACCAGGGTCCTGCTGGTTGTTCGCTGCACACTCCCATCCTGACGGCCACCTTGGGAACGCGGGTGCTCGTGCCATGTGAGTGGCAGGAATCGTGGTCATCTTGAAAGCTTGACGTGTCTGACCCTCGGCCTTTGCCTCACTGTCTAATCAGAGGTCCCACCCCCCAGCCTGCAGCGCCAGGGTTCACCTGATGCAGGTGTGAGGTGCCTGGGACCACCCTCCCACCCCTCAGCTCATCCATCATCCATCCACCCACGATCCACCCACCCATCCATCGACTCACCTGCCCATCCGTGTATCCACCCATCCACCCGTGCGCTCATCCTCCCATACACCCGTCTGCCATTCCCACAGCCTCTAGCCGTCCCTCTGTCCACCCCACCCACCCCTGTGTTCATTCTGTGTCCTACCCGTCTTTATTGGTTCCCTAACACCGCACTTTGTTGTCTGCAGCTCTGTCGGTCAGAAGGGGACCTTGCAGGCCGGGGTTGGGATGCGGCAGGGCTGGTTCCCCACAGGGCTGGCAGAGGAGGACCCGTCGGCGGCCTTCTCCAGCGGGGCAGGCCCCAGCACGCCCGGGGGCGCGGCCCTTCCTGCACCAGCACAGCCGGCAGCAGCCTGCCGCTGAGCTCGGGCCCTGATCTGATGAAGACCCTGTGACTCCACGGGGCCCACCCCAGGCTTCCACCCACACCTGCCAGGCCCCTTGTGCCGTGCAAGGCGGCAGGATCCAGACGTGGCCATCTTGGGCAGAGGAGGGGCATTTCCCACCTGCCACGCCCTCCTTCCCTGTGGCCCCCCACCCCGTCCATCCGCCACCCACTTGATTCCCCGACTCACCTGCACGGGGCTCGCCCACCTGTCCAGCCGGCCAGCCAGACGTCTCCCCCGGTGCCTTTGTATCCGTCTCTCCAGCCACCGCCACCATCTCCATCCATGCTTCCCGACTTCTGTCCATCCATCCATTTAGCCTGTCCGTCTGCACGGAGGACGTGGTGGGGGTGGGGCAGGGCGACCTTCCTCTGGTCTCTCTTCCCCACAGCTCCTTCCCCCAACAGCCAGTGGCTTCTTCTGCAGCCCCTCCCCAGAGCCCGGCCCTGCCCCCCTCCCCAGAGCCCCCCTGCCCCCCCATCGCTGTCTCTAGCTAGAACAGGATAGCCCTGGGCAGCCACAGAGGGGACTCGCCCTGTCCCCTGAGTTCCTGGGCAGGCTATGGGAAAGGCCCCCCGCAGGCCCCAGGGCGTCCGGCAGGGGGGCGCCTGCCTCTGGGGCCACGGAGAGGGCCCTGGACCGAGCCCAGGATGATTCGATGGGGAAAAAATGCCCCCAGAAGACTGCGGCCAGGGCCCGCCCTTATCACAGTCTCATCCGCGTTGTTCCCGCTGGGTCACGGAAGGGGGCTCCAGTCTGCTGGCCACAGCCAAGGCCAGTGGAGGACAGCGTCTCCCGTGTCCCCCGCCTCTCCGACAGGGTCTCTGCACGGCCCCTCTGGCTTCCCTGCCGGGTGTCTGGTGCCTGCAAAAGAGCCGTCTGGTCCGACGGCCCCAGCCCCGGGAGGCCTCCGGTGGCCGCTGTGAGTGGCCGTGGGCCACACGGCCACTGGGGCTTGCATTCCCCTGCCCGGAGTGCTGGGGGCCAGGCCCGGATCCTGGGACAGGACGCAGGTGTGGCTGGGGCTGTGACCTGCGTTCCTGAGGGGCAGAGCGGGGCCATGGGAGCGCCAGGGGAGCATCCCTGTGTGTATGGGGGTGTGGCCAGGAGGCCCTGCCCCCAGGCCCCGCAGGGCAAGGGTGGTGCCTGTGCCCAGAGCCCACCTTCGCCGTGGGCCTGCCGGTGCCCCCCCCAGCCCCCACATGAGCTCGGGCGGCGCTCCTGGCACGCGCCTGCAGCAGCCAGCAAGCGCAGGCATGCCCGCCCCTTGGGCCAGGCCTGAGGAAGAGGCGGGGGCAGGAAGGGAGGCGACCGGGCGGGCGCTGCGGAGGTCGGCGGCAGGCGGGAGGCGGAAGGGCAGATGGTGGCGCGAGGCTCTCTGTGGCCCCGGCCCCTGCGGTGGACGTCCACCGGCCTCTGTGGCCCCGCCTGAGAGCCTGGGGCTCCCGTGTCCCCTGCCCAGCTCCGACCAGCCCCCATGCGTGAGGGGGATGGGTCATTTTCCGGGAAAGCCGGAGGCTTCCAGCCGGTCCCGCCCCCACCCCATCCAGGGCGCCCCCATCCTGGTCTGGTCCCGGAACCGATCCAGTGCATTGCTGATGCCCGACCCGGCAGGTGCGCTGTCTCTCCAGGTCCACAGTGGGGCCAGAGGCCTCAGGTCGGCCAGAGGGGTCGTTGTGTTTTTTATATGGTTAGAAAAAGATTGATCGAAGAGGCAGAGGGTGAGAGCTCCCATCTGGAGGTTCACCCCCAGACGCTGCCCCACCCCCTGCCCCGCCCGGGGGTCTTCCAGGGGAGTAGCCAGGGCCGCCCTGGTCCTGAACCTGCACCCATGGCTGTGGAGCCAAGGAGCTGGGTCCCCTGAGTTTTGGGGTCTCCTGGGGTGGGGGAAACTGGGGTTGAGACACAGAGCAATGGGTGGGTGGGGACCGGAGGCTGCACCCATCGTCCGTACACGTGACCACGTGAGCACGCCTGGCACGGGTGTCTGGGGGGCACGCACACGCCCCCAGCCGCACCTGCAGGCCTCGCTCTGTGAGTGTTGGCGCCCACCGTGAGCACCGATGGCAGGCTGCGCCCCATGCCAGGGGCAATGAGGGGAAGCCCCTCACTCAGCCCCCCTGCCCTCCCAGCCAGCCCCTGCCCATGCTGCCGCACCCCCGGTCTGGCCTTCAAGGCGGCGAGCTGGGCTCAAAGGGCAGCTCCCTGCACCTGCTGTGGGGACATCGGCTGGGCATGCGGCGCCCCCACCCCAGTCCCAAGTCTCGGTGGGACAGGAGGGTGCTGGGGGTCCCTGAGGGTCACACCAGTCGCCCTGGGGCTCCGGCAGGCTCAGGGCTGCCTCCTGTCTCATGGGCCATTGTTCCTACGGCCACCAGGCCCCGACCCCTCACCCCCACTGCCCAGCTGCTGGGAAGAGGCACTGGCGGGAGGCAGAGAGGAGAGGGCTGCGCGGGCGGTCACGGCTTCTTCCCGGAGTCCCGCCCTCTGCTCCCAGGCGGAAAATTCAATCAGTCTCGAGCAACTGCTCTGAGAAGAGAAAGGGCCCAGCCCCGGGGGCTCTGGTGTGGGCTGGGGGAGGGGAGGCAGCTGGTCCCCGGCTCTGTGGCCCGGGCAAGACTCTGCCTCTGTCCCCTGCACAGGCGGCCTCCCAGTCCTTCTCGCTGCAGTCTCGCGGCTGGATGCCTGGTGGCCCTGTTTGCAGCCTGGGTGCGGGGCTGCACTCCGAGAATCTGGGGCTCCCGTGTCCCCTGCCCAGCTGCACCAGGCCACCCCCTCTCTCAGAGCCCCCACTGGGCTATCAGACCCCCAACTGTTGCACACCGCCTCTCGTCCAGCCCTCGAACACTGTCCTGGCCATAGGGCCTTTGCACGTGCCACCCCATGCTTGGCCAGCTTGGCCAGTCTGTCAGGCCTCTTCTGCCCCCTGCCATTGCCCCAGGGTGCCCAGCTGGAGGGGGGGCAGTCCCATGTGGATCGTCCTCCTGGCACACGGCTGGTGCTCAGGAGAGGGAGTGCCAGGCTCGGGCCTGCCTTCTACGATGCCCCAGGGAGCAGCTAGCACTGAACTCTGCCCTCTGACTGGGGGCTGTGCTTTCCCCTGGGACCGCAGGGAGAGGACCCGGCCCCGTGGCCCAGCATCAGGGCTCCCAGTGCCCGTGCTGGGTGCAGAGGATGCCTGGCTGGGCCCTCTAGGTGCCGGGCAGCTAAGGCTCTGAGTGCCCGGGGGCCCACGGAAGCCTCTGGAATTTGGCTGGGGGCCACCCCCGAGGGGCAGGGGCAGGAGAGAGGCTGCATCTCAGGGCACTGCCAGTGGCGGGGCTGCTGCCTGCGTGGCCCCTCCCTGACGGTACTGGGCCAGTGGGCCAGGCGCGCTGGGGGGAGCGGGACAGGCGGACGCCGCGTGCAGGGAGAGTGGGCCGCCAGCCTCCTCCCTGGGAAAGACAGAGGCAGGTGGCAGGCGGGGGCGGGGCTGGGGGACGGGAGGACGGGGTGGGGGCCGCGGTGGGCGCACTGGGCATCTCAAGTTCCAGCACCCCTCCCCCGCCCGCCAGCTGTGTGCAGCTGGGGCCATGCTGGGGAAACCCAACACCATGGGGGTGCCAGGGCCGAGGCCCTGCCAGCTCCCGGCCGCCGGCTCCGGCACCCAGGGCCCCGGGGTCGCACTCGTCCCCGTGGCTGCAGCCAGAGGCGCCAATCCAGAATCCTGAGCACAGGCGGCGGCAGGGCCCGGTGGGTGCGGGGCCCTAGCGCCTCCCGCGTGGGACAAAAGACTGGGCTGGGGGCTGGGGGCTGCGGAGGGGCCTGCACCCCACCCCCAGCCTCGGTTTCCCCGCCAGCGCCACGCTCTCACTCAGCTCCTGGCTCCCGGAGGAGCCGCCCCCCACGGGACACACCCCCTCTCCGGATGGGGAGACCGAGGCCCTGCCCAGAGGCGCCCCGGCCTCTGCTCCCCATTTCCCGCCCAGACTGGGGGGAGGGGCAGCCAGATGGCGGTGGTCTTGTGTCAACAGGGGCTTAGACACCTGCTCAGCCCCCTCGCGGGCCTGCACAGCCCGGCTGCAGGGGGGCTCCAAGGCCGGGCCTGGGTCCTGAGGAGCGGCTGGGCGCCCGAAGCCTTTTCTGCATGGACTTGGGCATGGAGACGGCGGCATGGGGCAGGGCCGGGAGGCTGCGGGACGCCAGGGCCCGGACCTGGGGCCAGAGCTGGGGCGGGGGGCCTTGGAGGGGTCCCAGGGCTGAGGCTCAGGGTGGCGCGGCCAGGCAGGCAGGGCTGGCGGGGGCAAGGGGACAAGGAGGGCGGAGTGGGCAGAGCTCTGTGGGAAGAGGGGTCACTTCTGGAGCCCGGGGCGCGGAGGGAAGGGGGTGCTGCACCTGCTCCGGCCCCGCCCCACCTGCTGCGTGGGTTTCCCTGCACCCCGGGGGTGAAGGTGGGAGCTCTTCCCGGCCGGCCCTGGCCCTGCACCTGCCCGCTGCTCCTCCACCCCCCACCTCAGGGAGCCCCTCCCCAGGGCAGGGGGAGCTGGCCTTTCAGGGCTGACAAAGGGGCTGGCATTTCCATGTCAATGGGCCGGCCAGGCTGCCTGGTAAGCTGGTTAACAAGCCCCCAGCCCCATCGGTGTTAACACAGACCCCATTCTCCGAAGCTCGGCATCTCGCGGTTGCCATGGCGCCTGTGCGGCCCGTTTGGGCCCCGGCTAATCCTTTCCCCGGGCCTTTCATCCCGGCCGTCCCACCCCGGGCTGGTCGCTGGTGACTTGGCCATGCCCCGACAAGGCTGGTTTCTCTGCCGGGGTCATGGGAGGCCATAAATCCAGCTCTCAGCCCAGCCGCCCCGCTGGGAGCGCCATGGCGGGACGGGACTTCACCAGCCTCTCCTTGGCTCCCCACTTCTCAACCTTCCTGCAACCTGCCTGGCCCGGGCTTTGGCGCCAGCTGTTGCCCTGAGTGACAGCTCTCCCTTGGGGGGCCCCACTGCCCCACCCCCCTCCTGCCCAGCGACCATGCCCCCACCAAGGGCAGGTGCTCGGGCACCAGGGAGCAGGGACGGGGCTGAGTCTGGGCTGAGCTGTCACTTCTCCCTCCGCGGCCCAGAGCCTCACCACAGGGAACGCCACCAGGAGGAGTCCTGGGATCTGAGAGTCTGGCTACTGGCACACCTCCTGTGCCAGGACCTCATCACCTGGGCAGCCCGGCCGGGAGACGCCTGCTCCCGGCGGGGGAGGGGTAACGACTCCCTCTCAGCTCCCAGAGCCCCGCCGTGGGCGGCCACTTCCTGCCCGTGGCCACCATTCGTCTGAGCCATCACCAGGCCCCTGCTGCTGCTGCCCCACAGCAGCCACGGCCCTGGGAGTCACACGGCCACGTCCGTGTGATGGACGGGGGGCGGCAGAGATAACAGTCCTAGGAGAGGCAGGGCCTACTTCCGACCCCAGGGCCTCCTCCGAGCCTGTCAACTCGGCTCCTCACCAGGGGACCTCAGGGACCCTGAGATGGGCACGTGGGCCCTGCAGGGAGGGGCCAGCAGGTGCAGGGACAGAGCCAAGGCTGCCCAGAGCCTGGGGCACAGTGGGGAGGGGTCAGAAGGAACGGTTAGGCAGGGGCTGGGGGAGCAAGAGGGGCCAGGGACCAGCCGGGGGCTGAAGATGGAGCAGGAAGAGCCCCCAGCCCCCCAGAGCAGGAAGGAGGAGGAGGAGGAGGGGTGGGGGAGGCGGGGAGCTTCTCCCTGCAGCGTGGGCGAGAGGGAGATTCCAGAACCCTCTGGGGAGGCCGCGGACAAGCCGCCCTCCAAGCCGCCATTGGCTGTCTTGCCGGGGCCTGGGCTGCTCCGACCCTGGCCTTCCTGTCCGGCAGCGGAGTGGTGAGGGGCAGGCGGGCTGGGCGCCTTCATCACCCAGGGCCACGTGGCAGAGCGAGGGGGTGGACGATGGCCCAGTGCCCTGGGTCTGGGCTGCTGCTGGGAGCAGGGAAGCCCTGGGCAGGGAGGGGCCCGGCCCGGCCCTGGGCGTCAGATGCAGCTTAGTCCTGCCCGCTGGACCCGGGCCGTCATGTCCAGGCGCTGGCACAGGCCCCTGTGAGGCACAGGAACCTGCCGTGTGTGGGCGCCCCTGCCTGGAGCGGTGCCAGCCAGCGAGTCGGGGCAGGCCACCCCCTGGGACCAGGCCCAGCCTCACGTCCGCGGGGGGCCCGAGGCCCCCCAGCCCCCAGCCAGCTCCGGGCCAGCACCAAGGCCAGCCGGCCGCCCTTGTGCAGAGACTGGCCCTCGGAGACTGCTCCCCGGCCCACGGCGGCGCAGACGGAGCTGCCCGCGTGGGGCATGGTGGGTTCGGAGCGGGTTCTCACAGGAGAGGCCAACACGTGGGCAGAGGGCACTGCGGCTGGGGTGCCCGGCAGGAGGCAGACGGGGCCCCTTTGAAGCCGGGGCTAATGATAATGATGGCAGTGATGCAATCAGCCCGTGACCACGCGGCTCGGGGGAGGCTCCCCCGGGCCTCTGGATTCTTCTCATTTCACATTCGGAGAGACTGGGCACAGAGGGGCGCTGTGACTCCCCGGGGGGTCTCCTGGAGGCAGCTAAGCCGCCCAGCCCCTGTCCACCTGCTGCCGGGCAGGCCCCGCCGCGGGGAGGCCTGGGAACCGTGAAGGGCTGGGCGGCCCCTCGCGGGGCGGCTGCAGCCCGTGGCCCACCTGGACCTCCCCGAGCTCCTCCGGGAGCTCAGACGGCGGTGCCCTGCCCTGGTGAGCTGCAGGCTGCAGAGGCAGGACCAGGTGCGGGTGCCCCGAGGGGCAGGCCCAGGGGTCGTGGGAAGGGGCCTGGGGAGGTCGCTGTGGACACACCTGGACAGCCCCACCCCTCCCTAGGGGCTGCGGAAGATGGCATCGGAGACAGTCCAGCCCGCCCGCAGCCAGAGCCGTCGGAGGGGCCAGAGCTCCCGCGGCCCCTGGGGAGTGACCTCCGCACAGAGGCAGAGGAACCGGCTGTGCGGGACACCTGAGCCCGCTGCCCAGACCTCCCAGGGGGCGGCCGCCTGCGGGCTGGGAGGCCGGGAGCTGACTCGTTCCCATCGCTGCCCCCAGACGGCCAGAGGAAGCGGGTCAGCAGGTGGTGGGCCAGCTGGGCCTGGGGCCTCTGCGGCTGGATGTGTGACCAGGGAACGCCTCTCCCCTCCCTCCCCACCCCGTGAGCCAGGCAGGCACACGGGGCCACGGCCATGGAGGCTGCTTCTCCCCTGTCCTGTGTCACGGGGGAGCCGCCAGGCCCGGCGGGGCTCCCAGGTGGGAAGAGACTCTGGAAGTTTCCCTGCGCCACCGGCTGGAACGAGCCACTGTTGGGTGGAAGGCGCCTTCCGGCTGGCGGGGCCATCCCGGGGCAGGCACGGGGGAACTGGCCTTACTGGCTACTCTGGGGACAGGGCTGAGCCCTGGGCAGGCAGCCTGGGCTGCTCTGGCTCCCGTGTGAGCAGGTGCCTGGGGCGGCTGCAGCCAGTGGGGGCACGGGGCAGGGCCCCCCTCCCTGGTGGGCAGGCCCAGAGGCTGCCAGGTTCCTAAGTGGTTAGGCCCCGCCACCCATGTGGGAGACCCCGATGACGGCCCAGGTGCTTAGGCCCCGCCACCCGTGTGGGAGACCCCGATGACGGCCCAGGTGCTCAGGCCCCGCCGCCCGTGTGGGAGACCCCGATGACGGCCCAGGTGCTCAGGCCCCGCCGCCCGTGTGGGAGACCCCGATGACGGCCCAGGTGCTCAGGCCCCGCCGCCCGTGTGGGAGACCCCGATGACGGCCCAGGTGCTCAGGCCCCGCCACCCGTGTGGGAGACCCCGATGACGGCCCAGGTGCTCAGGCCCCGCCGCCTGTGTGGGAGACCCGGATGGAGCTCCTGGCCCAGCCCAGCCACTGCGGCCGTTTGGGGAGTGAACCAGCAGATGGCACGTCTCTGTCTCTTTGCCTTGGACTAACCAAATAAATAAATAAACACATATTTTTTAAAAGAAGGGGGGGCACGGCAGCCCCGGGAGGAGCTAGCCCTGCCCACACCTCCACTGGGGTCGGGGTCCCGAACCGTGGGGCACGGGGGACGGTGGGAAAGGCTCATCTCCCCGAAGGGTCCGGGGCAGGGGCCTGGCTGGGGCGCCCCATGGGAAGCCCCCCCCGACCTGACCCAGGCCCCTGAGCCCCAAGACAGTGCCCCCCTCGGTCCTGGAGTGTTGGGGCTACACCTCCGTCCGGGGGCCTTGAGCTAATGGGGACCGCCCTCCCTGAGAGACAAGAATAGACTGAGCCGGGGCTGGGAGGGCTTCCTGCCCGCCCCCGCCCCCGCCCCCCCGCCAGCCCACCAGGAGCCCTGGCTCTCGGAGGTGTCACACATCCCCCTCTCCCAAGGCAGCCAGCGAGGAGCATGGTGGCCCCAGTGCCTTCGCACCTGCCGTGGCTGCCCCCGGCCTGACGTCCCCTCCCCATGTCAGTGCACACAGCCACCTGCCCACCGCTCTGTACCGCCGCCAGTTCTCTGGTTTGACGGCTGCTCCCGCTCTCCGGCGGGCCCGTCCTGCTCACGGTCTGCGTCCAGCGTCCAGCAGCCCGGCAGGCACCTTGGCAAGATTCCAGCTATGGCAGGGAAAGCCTGGGGGGGGGGGAGGGGGCACGCAGGACCTGCCCATCCACCCACCCTGATATCAACAGTCTATACCGCAGGCACCTCCTGCAGGCTCTGCCCACAAGGCTCCCCTGTGCCTGCAGGGGGCCCTAGACCTGGCCCTCGGCGGGGCCAGAGTGGCCGCCAGCCACAAAGTCCCAGGAGTTTTGTGGCTGCCGCAGCTGTAAACACCCTGATCCAGGAGGGGCCTCCGTGGAGTCCTGCCCCGCCCTGTGTGCCCGGGAGCAAACCCCCCTGCCTCGAGGCCCTGACTGCCCTTATGGGCAGTCCCCATATTGGGGAATATGGGGGCCCAGGGGTCTCCAGGGAGCCCAGGCACGACTGCCCCCAGTCCAGGGAGTGGATGGAGGCAGCACAGCTGGAGGGCTCCCTGGAGGAGGAAGTGTGGACTTGTGCAGGGAGGAAGCTGACACAGCCCCCAGGGTCCGCCTCTTCCGGTCGTGCCTTCCTGACGGGCCCACCTCCAGCGCAGGCCCTGCCCCCAGCCAGGCCTGGCCTCAGCCTCCCACCCTGGCGGGGCCACCCCTCTGGGGGCCACGGGCGAGGCCAGTGCAGGACGCCTCCTGCTTCCGGATTCTCCAGCTGTGCTGTGGGAAGAGCCGTCCGGGGCTGGCAGGACAGGCACTGGGCGTGCACACGCGAGGACACGCGTGGACACACACGTGCACATGAGCGCTCGCCGGCTGGCACGCGTCCCTGGGAGGCTCTGTCCCCGGTGTGACACAGCCGGTTTCCTGCGACTGTCCCCACAGTTGCTGCTCACGGAGCTTCCTCACCCTCCCGAGTGTCCCTGTGCAAACAGCCCGCGGTCACCTCTGTCGGGGGCACAGGGCTGCGCCGGGGCGGGGGGCTGTGAGGACAGGTGCGGCCGTCCGCCTGCCCGCCTCGCACCACGGCCCGCTCTTCCCACGCTCGGCCGTCCAGGGGAGCCAGTGCCAGGCCTCGCAGCCGGTCCTCTGCCGTCTCCCGGCCAGCAGCGACCGCCGCCTTGTGCTCCAAGCAGGAGCTGTCGGAGGACGCTGCCCGCCGCCGCGGGGAGTGGGAGAGGCAGAGAGAGCCCGGTGGGAGCTGGGGCTGGCCAGGCTGCTCGGGGCTGCTGTGCACAGCGTGACCCGAAATCCAGCTGCCCTGCGCTCCCTGAGTGGTGGGCGAGGCACCCCCAGAGCCCCACGCACTGCAGGGCGCTCACCTGCACGCACCTGTGTCTGCCAAACCCCGCCCCCAGACAGCCCAGAGGGAGCCGGGACACCAGCGCCCAGGCCAGGGCTCCCGCGGGCAAGGTGGCGCATCCCGTCTGTCCTGCGTTTCCCAGGCCGTCACAATGGCCACACAGCAGGCGCCCCACCCCCACCCCCAGGGAAGGAACCCAATCTTGGGCTATTGAAGACCTGAAAGCCGTGGCCCCTGCCCTGAGCAGGCAGACGCGCCTGCCGGCCCCACCCGGGACATCTGATCCACTGGCGCCGCCTCAGAGGGGGACACTGTCCCCCCAGGGTCCCGGCACAGACAGCGGAGAAACTGGGTCGCTGGGGTAGAGTGACGGCCCCGGCCCCAGCGGGCAGGACGAGCCGGGAGCGAGAGCCGACGCTTTGAGGATGGCCCAGGCCTGAGGCCTGAGGGAGAGCCGTGGGGAGGGGGCCCTGGAGCCCCAAGAAGGGCTCAAGTGGCTGCTAGTTCTGGGGGGCCCAGACTGCAGATAAACAGGCCGAGATCCCAACGTGGTGGGACACACGTGGGACAGCCCCCTGCTGAGCGCCTGCGCGGGCCTGCGGGGGTGGGCAGTGGGGACAGCAGGGCGGGCAGCCTGGCCAGGTGCTCCTGGGCCTGCGGGGTGGGCGGTGGGGACAGCAGGGCGGGCAGCCTGGCCAGGTGCTCCTGGGCCTGCGGGGTGGGCGGTGGGGACAGCAGGGCGGGCAGCCTGGCCAGGCGCTCCTGCGGGACAGTGGCTGCCCGAAGGCCCCCACCAGCAGGCTGTCTCTGGCTCAGGGCCACTCCCACCAGTGCCCCCTGGGGTGTCCCCAAATGGGAGCCCTGGCACCTTCTGATGTCCTAGGGTGCGAGGTGTGAGCCCAGGCAGGCCAGAGACACATGCCACTCGCTGCCCGGCCTGGGCAGGCCTCAGTTTTCCCTTCTGTGAAGTGGGACTTTCACTCGCTGAGCAACGGCTGCCTCCAGCCAACTCCTGGCCACCGCGTTGAGCACCTGCTAGTGCCAGACGGTGCTGGGGACGGAGCAGGTGCAGGAGTCATCCCGGAGGACTTCCGGGAGGAGGTGGCAGCTGAGCAGACAGGCCCGGTGGAGGTTCTGAGCCCTCCCCAGAGAAGCTGGGAAGGTGTGGGGAGCCCAGGGCTCAGCAACACAGTCAGGAGATTGAGGGGAGGGGGGCTTCTCTGGGATGCTCGGGACAAGGGACATGGAGCCGGCAGCGCGTTCTGGTCTGGGGATGGAGGCCGCGGGGCTCCAGCTGGGGCTGACTCCTGTTCAGGAGCAGAGGCCACCCAAGGACTGGGGTGGGGGCACCAGCGCAGACCCCCGCCCCCTGTGACCCGGGCCTGCTCCCCCTTTTCTGAGTCTTGGCTCCACTTCCTCATTTGCAAGTGTGGGGGGGGGCAGAGCAGCACCCTGCTAGCCTAGGGTCCTGGAGTCCCCCCTGTGCCTCCCTCCGCCCCCCACCTGTGCCCTGCCTGCAGGGGGCAAGTATGGCTGTGGGATGGGGGGGACGTTGGTCCTGGGGGCGGGGCGGGAGGTGGGGTCTGGTGGTCAACCTGCTGGTGGTGGCAGTTCCGATGGCTTCTGTCAATACACACTTCCTGTTCTGGAGCCGAAACCCTGGCTCAGCAAACGGCCCCGCCCCGTCCCCGGGGCGGCGACCACCAGAGGCTGCGAGGGGAGAGGGCACGGCTGGCACCCCTGCCCTGCCCAAGCCCTGGACTGAAGCCCAGGCAGCCCTGGCCTGCCCCGCCCCCTCCCAGCCCCGGCGAGGCGGCCACCGGACGCCCCGGGTGATCTTTCCGGCCGGACGCCCTGCCCGCCCGGGCATCCTCTGCCCTCCCGTGACCTCCTGCGGGAAGACAGGCCAGCCGGTCCCGGGGCCATGCTGCCCGGCACGTGCCCAGCTCGCACAGACCCCACGCGGGGCAGGAGACCCACCCCCGAGAGCCCAGGGAGGCTGCTGCCTGGGGAGAGCCCACGGGGCCTGCTCCGGGCGCACGGGCAGTGTCTTTGGCATCTGCCCACAGACACCCCCGGTGTGGCTCACCCTTCCGCTGTGAAGTGTCCCCCAGGGACCAGGGTCACCCCTCCTCCGAGACCGCCTGGGCCCCGTGGCCAGCAGTGCAGGGGCTGCCTGGGGCTGCCCTGCCCTCCCTCGGCAAGCCCTCCCACGCTCAGCTCTAAGACTGGCAGGGCCTCCCCAGGAAGAGAAGGAGAACAAAGGCTTAGGCAGCCCCCAGGCCTCTGCCAGCTCCCTCCCTCCCTGGCCACAAGGACAGGAGGCCCAGGGGACAGACGGACGGCCAGCCAGGGAGGGAGGAGGCTCTGGGTTGGCGCGTGCTACCGGAGTGGAGCTTCAGAGCTGCGTCTCCACTTCCCTCTGTTTCATATACAAATTTATTATGATTTTTTATTTGAGAGACAGAGAGAGCTCTGGTTGCCAGTGCCCCCCACCCCATGGCCGCAGCAGCCAAGGCTGGGCCAGGCCAAAGCCAGGCACCGGGATCTCTGTCGGGGTCTCCCACGCGGGCGGCAGAGGCCAAGCGCCTGGGCCGTCTTCCGCTGCCTTCCCAGGTGCACCAGCAGGGAGCTGGATCGGAAGTGGAGCCGCCGGGGAGGCAGCAGGCTCTCTGATACGGGCTGCCAAGCGGCCGTTCACCTGCTGGGCCACGGAGCCTGGCTCTGGCCACCACTGCCGCCGCCCAGGAAGCCGAGCCAGGGCAGGGGCTCCGGGACACAGGCGTCACAGCTGCTGGTCGTACTGCCCCGTCCCTCACTGCCACACCCTCTGTGGCTCCCCTCTCCAGCCTGGTCTCTGCCCACACCCCTGTCCAGCCCTCAGTGTCGCTGGACCCCCCAGGCGGCCGCACACCTGCCAGCCCCTCCCCCCCAAGCCCTGGAGCCCCAGAGAAGTTTTTCCCAGGACCCTTCCTCCCCCCCCCCCCCCGCCGGCAGGGTCTCCTTGCTCCGGGCTCTGGACACCTGAGGGCTCAGCCCCTTACCCAGCCCTCACCACCCAGTGCCCATGCTGGGGACATCTGGGCGCCTGCTGAGGCTGTGAGCTCCCCAGGGCCAAGGCTACGGCTGTCACCCTCGGATGCGCCCTGTGTGCTCCGAGCACAGCGAGGGGTGAGTCGGGTGGGAAGGACAGACGGACAGGTGGGTGGGCTTGGTGCACTAACCCTGGGCCATCTCAGGTCCCCCTGTGCAAGTGACCTGCTCTCGCCAGATCCATCTCCACGCCAACCCTCGAGGGCCATAAGGAAGCCACTTCCGGCCGCGTTAGGATGAGGAGCCTGCCGAGGTCCGGGGAATTCAGACACGAGCCCGGGGCCCGCGGTAAGCAGGGCCCCTGTGGGCCGTGAGCCAGGCTCAGACCCCTGCTGCCTCCATCTGGCCGGGGGCCCCCTCCCACTGTTCCTGGGATCCTGTCCCATTGACACGGGCAAGGGGTCACCGGAGAAGGCCCCCTGCCCATCGCGGCCGCCACACAAGCCGGCCATTCTTGGCAAGACAAAGGCAGGCTGGGGCAGGGTAGCTCTGGTGCCTCCCTGGTGGGCGTCTGGTCTCCGCAGGACGTCAGGAAGTGGGTGCTGGTGGCCGGGCTCTGCTGCTGGCGGCCGCAAATCACATTAGGCTATGCAGCCTCACGGCCCAGCTGCCCCGGGACAGAGCCACCAGGAAGAGGCGCAGCTGCCAGCCCCGGGCCTGCCCAAGGCCAAGAGACCCTTCCCTGCCTGCCGTGAGGCGGAGGATGTGCCCGCCCTCTGTCCGGACCCCCAAACGTCCTGAACCAGTCTCCTAGCCCGAGACCCCTGGTCCCCGGCTGGGTGCTGGGGGCACAGAGGCAGGGAGCCGTGCCGGTAGCCCTCTGCATGTCTGTGTGTCTGCACGTTCACCTTGCCTGTCCATCCTAACAGCTCACTGAGCACCAATGCCAGCCACTGTGCAGGCACTGGGGCCCAGCTGCTCCCACATAGCCGGCTTCTAGCACCTTCCCTGGTCGCCACACGCCTCTCTGAGCATCCACCCATCTATCCATCCATCTGCCCACCCGTCCACCTGTCCATAGGAGAGCATGTGGGGTCCCCCATCCTCCCGGGGGGCAGACAGGTAAGCGGGCAGTTGCAACCTCACGTGGTTGGCATCTGCTCAGGGCATCACACAGGGGCTGGTGGCCGGGGTGGAGGGACTTCCTGGGAGGGCTGGCTTTGCAGGGTGTCCCCAAGGGCACCTTAGCTGTCCTGAGCCAGCTCAGAGGTGGGCTCTGACGGGCCCGGCCGCTCTGTCCACACCGACACCCAGGCAGCTCGCTCCCAGAAAGGTCTTTGCTTGCTGTGGGCATTGTGCCCACCCCAAGCCAGCCCTGGCCAGGGCCGGAAGGCGCCAGGCCCACCGTGATGACAGAAGCCCACAGCGAGATGGGAACAGGCCCAAGGCCTCACAGCCTGAGAGCCAGGGCGCGGGGGTGCTGGGCAGAGCAGGCGGGCGGGGCTCGGCGAGGGGGGCGCCCCTTGCAGCTGGGCGCTGCCTGCTTCTTCCCTGGGGCGGTGCCTGCCCCAGCTGCCCTCGCCCACTGCACCCCTTCCTGCCTGCCTCGCGACCTGCCGGGCTGGGCGTCCTGGCCACCCTGGGCCCTCCTCTGTCAGCGGTGACTGCACCTCCCTGGCCCGCCTTGGCCTTGCCACTGCCCCTTAGGAGCCTGGGGGCAGTCATCCCGGCGACCCTGGGCTCTGCTGCTGGCCTGCAGGGGGGCGGCTCCCGGCTGCAGAGCAAGGGGCCGGCGGGGTCACCCATTAGGTCTCCAGCCATCTCACCAGCTCCTTGCAGGAGGGCCTTCCCAGAGCCAGCCTGAGGCGGGCAAGGAAGAGCCATCCTGGGCTTGCCTCTGGCAGAGACAGTGGCCCGAATTCACAGCCGGCTGGAGACTGCGGGCCAAGGGCCAGGCTGCCTGCTCCGTCCACCCATCACCCCAGCACTTCCGAAACTGACGGTGAGGACTGAGACTCAGAGGAGCCGGGAAGTGTCCCTGGGGGTGGCGGGCAAACAGTCCAGCTGGCCCTGGGCCCCGGACACCCCCAGCCCGGGGCAGCCTGCTCCGCTCTCTGTAGCCCCTCCCCAGCTGCTGTGCTGCCCTGAGCTGCTCTCATCACATCGCCCTGGAGTGTACTGGGGGAGGGGGCTCTCGGGGGATCCTGGCTGGGGGGAGGGGCGCAGCTGTGGCTGGAGCTGGCGAAGGGGGAGGGGGCGGCCACGACCCACCCCCCTCCCGGTTCAGACCTCGAGGAGTCACCACGAAATTCCATTCTCCTGACAGCAAAGAAACCCAATCAGTCTTGCCAAAGCCTGCGGGACACCCAAGAATGCTGCCAGCCGCGTCCTGCGGCTCCCAGACGGGCAGCCACAGCCGGCCGGCCGCCCCGCCAGGCCCTGCTGCGGGAGGAGGAAGCCCCCGCCCAGCTCTGCGCTCCACACGGGCGGCGGGGCCGGGGGCCGGGCTCAGCCCCTCCGATTGCTGTCTGCGCCCTGGGAGCCTCTTCCCTCCCTCTAGGCTGAGGTCCCTGCTGGACTTGCTGCAGGGTACAGGAGGCTCAGCACCCACCCTCGCGGCCAGCGACTGCGCCTGGCCCGCTGGGGCGGGCGAGAACTGCGGGGAACAGCAAGGCAGGGCAGGGACCAAGTCGCAAGGTTCCAGGAGTGGGGAGCCTCGGACACTTCCACCTGCACACGTGTGCAGGTGCCACAGCATGGGGACGCAGGCCAGGGACTCCAGGCCTCGTGGCCCAGGGAGGAGAGGCCAGGGATCTCTCTGGAATAGCAGAGGCACGGGACAGGTGTGGGGGACGGACGCGGGGCAGCTGGGCTGGGCTCTGCGGCCTGGGAGCAGCCAGCCTGGCGGCCCGGCCCTTCTCTCTCCTGCACACCTCAAGCCCTCCAGCGTCCCCCAGGCTCCAGGGCAGGGCTCTGGCTGGTGGGGGAGGGGTTTATGGCAGGAGGTGACGCCATGGGAGACTTGTCACTTGGGCACATCCTGCACCATCTGCCTGCCGAGGTGGTGCCTGCTAATTACCTGCGGCGTGTTGTGGGGGTGGGGAGAGGCAGGAAGCGGCCTGGGAACCACCATCCCCCACCCCCATCACTGGCGAGCTAGGGGAGGGGCCCCCACCCGCGGCAGCCGCAGGAGCAAATGGGCCGCGGCGCGGGTCTGGCGAGGGGATCAGACATGTATCCCAATAAATCTTTGTAGAGGCCCCTGGTGCTGCAGGCCCGGAGGACGCTAGGGCGCGCCCGGCTGTCGCTCTGGGCAGGCAGCTCACGCACTGGGATGACCGTGCAGCGGGCAGTGAGCACGGCCAGAGGGCAGCCCAGCGCGGTGGTCGCGGAGCGCCTCCCCAGGAGCGGTGCAGCCAAGCGCAGAGCCGCTCCCAGCCGCGCTTCCGGATGGCGCGGCTGGGACCCCGTTCCCGCTCCGGGGGCCCCGGCCACTTCCGGGCCCTCAGCCCCCCACCCTCGGCCCCAGGCGCGCATTCCTAACGCCCCCGCTCGTGCAGGGGCCCGCCGGGACCCGTGGGAAGGGCCGGGGTGGGCGCCGCGGGATGCGGAGGGCGCACAGCTGGGCTACATCTGGCCCGCGCGCCCAGCGACCAAATGGGACAGAGGGCGGCCTTTCATCCTGCTCGCCACGGGGCGCCGGTTCGGGTTCCGGGAGGGGGAGGAACCAGCCTGCCCGGCGCGCGCCCAGGAGCTCGTGCTGGGGCGCGGAGCGCGACCTGGCACAGGCGCTGTCTCGCCGCAGCCTGGTGTGCGCACCTGCGGCACAGGTGGCCAAAGTTCCCCACAGCCACGACGGCTGCCCGGAGCCCAGCGCGGGCGACCCAGACCCTCCCCAGGGGAGGCTGGGCTCGGCGAAGTAAGGGCCTCCCCAGCCCTCAGCCTGGGGTCGAGGACCCCAGGGCCCAGCCCCCCGGGCGCGCCCCTCCGCGGGCCAGGTGCCCAGGTGCGCCTCGGCGGCACGGGCCTGCCCGGGTTTCCCAGCCCAGGCCACCGGCGCTGGCCCGCCCCAAAGCCCCACGCCCCACGCCCCTCGGCGGCCCACCCCAGCGGGCGGGGCGTGCACGTGCGCGCGGGGGCGGGGCCCGGCGCCCGCCGGCCGTTCCCAGCCCCCCGCCGCGGCCCCACGTGGGCGCTGCCCGGCTGCGGGGCGCCGCGCGCGAGGCTCCACCCCCGCGCACCGGAGCCAATGAGCGCTCGGGGGCGGGCCGGGGCGGGGCCGGCGGGGCGCTTTAAGGGCGGCGCGCGCGGGCGGTGCCCTGCTGGACGGCGCTTCGGGAGCCGAAGCGGGATCCGGGCTCGGGCCGCGGGCCGCGGGCGGGCGGGCGCACGGGCAGCGCGGCGCGCGGCCGCCCCCTCAACCATGCTCAAGCGCTGCGGCCGGCGCCTGCTGCTGGCGCTGGCCGGCGCGCTGCTCGCCTGCCTGCTGGTGCTCACGGCCGACCCGCCGCCGCCCCCGGTGCGGGCCGAGCGGGGCAGGCGCGCGCTGCGCAGCCTGGCGAGCCCCGCGGGGGCGGCCCCGGCGGCGGCGGCGGCGGCTGCGGAGGCTCCGGGCGCGCTGGCCCGCGAGGTGCACAGTCTGTCCGCGTACTTCAGTCTGCTGGCCCGCGCGCGCAGGGACGCGGGACCCCCGCCCGGGCGCGCCCCTCGCCCGGTGGACGGCGCCCCGCGCGCCCCCGCCGAGCCGCTGGCGCCCCGCGACGTCTTTATAGCTGTGAAGACTACCAGAAAATTCCACCGCGCGCGCCTCGACCTGCTGCTCGAGACTTGGATCTCGCGCCACAAGGAGTCGGTGAGCCCTGGGGCTGCGGCGGCGTGGGCTGAGGGCGCCCGTCGGGCCCTGCTGCAGGCGGCTGGGCGCTGTCCCGCCCCTGGGGCCGCGGTTGTCGGGCGGCCCGAGGGGCCCGGGCCGAAGCCGAGCTCCAGCGCTGGGGGCCCGCGCCCTGGGCTGCGGCGTGTCCCGCAGGCGCTGACTGCTGCCCGAGGCGCTGCGGTCTCCAGATCTCCCCAGGCAGGCTCTGCCCGTGTCCCCGGAGGGCACCCGCGCTGGGCTGCCAGCCCTCCCTGGCTTTCCCTAGAGGGGAAGTGAGGGGTCGGGCCCTTCCTCCTCCGCTGCTGGCTGCTGGGTGCTGGACATGCGTTTGGAAAGAGAGACGGCTGGGCTTGTGGGTCTGTGTGGAGACCCCTCGCCACTGCCTGCGGCCCCCAGGCTGGGGGTCCCGCCGAGACCCTCCCTCTCTGGGTCTCCCCCAGGCTACGGCAGGACCTTGGTTTGGGGCGGGTGGGCCAGTCCAGGCGCATCTCCCGTGGGGGGGCACCCACGCCTCTTCCTTTCTGTCCCGACCCCAGGGACCCAGGGCCCCTGGCGTGGCTGAGGGACTTGGGGAGGGGGCCCTGGGCAGCCCACAGCAGCCCCTTGGGAACGCAGCGTCCCTTTCTCAGGGGCTCAGCGGGCTGGCAGGCGGGGGCCGCGGGGGCGCGGGTTTTGTTTGGCGGCCGGGCCGTTAGGATTCCCAGCGCCTGGCGGCTCTCACGCCGGCCCTTGGCCAAGGTAACAAAGCCCCTTTCTCCAGCCCAGAAAGGCGTGGGCCTCTGTGTGCCGCTTGGCGTCCATGGGAACGCCGCGGCCCGCTGGCCACTCAGGTTGCCTGGCGATGAGAGCCAGCCCCCCCCCATGTCCCTGAGTGACAGCCCTGGGGGCGCTGGCCCGCCCGCTGTGCGGCGTGGGCAGCGCTCGGGCCACTCTCATCCGGGCACTGCCAGGCCTTCGCAGAGGGGCTACGGTTCACCCAGCCGGGCTGCATGGGCTGCACCAAGTCCCGGGGACCCTGGTGGTCTTCACGTCTGGAGTGGAGGGAGTGTCGCCCTCGCGGCCAGCCGGCCAGCCGGCGCTGACGGCCACACGCTGCCCAGGAGGGGCTGTCTTACCCCCGACTGGAACTCACAGAGGACCCACCCTCCTGGCCCGGTGCAGGGGGTCTCATCCAGTCTGAGGGGGGAGGCACGAAGAGGTCAGGATTGTCTTGTGGCAGGGAGGGGGGAGAGGACTTCCTGGAGGAAGTGCCGTTTGAACTAGGCTGAGCGTGAAAAATTGTCCATCCAGGGCCGCCCAGGCCTCCCCAGCACGCGCATGAGGTTGTGCAAGCCAGTTCCAGCCGCAGAGGTGGGGGTGGGGCGGCCTGGGCAGCAGGGGCCACACGGGGACGGGCCCTGCAGTGCAGGATGAAGAGCTGGCCTCTGGCCCACCCCACCCAGCTCCCTCCCCCGCGGCGGGCCGGCCCGCAGAGGCTGCCACCCCAGCAGCCACAATTGCTGGGGCAGAGCTGGGCATCCTGTGTTTCTTTGAACCGTGGCTCCAGGAACAATGCAGCTTCCTGTGGGTGTCCCCCGGCCCCCGCCTCCTGCCCTGGTCTTCCTCCTTCGGGGAAGTCTGGGTCCAGCACCCCCTCTGCCCCGTGGGACCCCTGTGGGCTGGGGCTTGCGCCGCTCCGGGCCTGGACCTTCTGGGAACCCATCCGGCGCTCTGCTGCCCACACGGTGGTTCTGCTGCGCCCATTTCACGGAGGAGGACGCTGAGGCTCAGAACGGCGGGCAGCCCCCTGCCCGGGCTCCTGAGCTCCGTGGTGGGGCCTCTGGAGGCTGGGTGCCCCCACACCCTGCAGCCCCAGCCCCGCCCGCCCGCGGAACAAAGGTGACTTTAATCTCTGTAGCCCTGGGCTGGGTTTTTAGGGCACCACCAAAGCGCGGGAGAGCAGGCCCAGCTCATTAAGAAAGCATTTTCCTTTGAATGCCGCGCGCGCGAGGAGCCTCCGCCTCCCACGGCATTCCTGGGCCGAGCTGCCGGCGGGCGCGGTGGCGAGTCTGTGCGTGCGGCCCGCCAGAGGTGGCCCCCGGGCTCTGAGCGCCTCGTCCACACCTCGCGGCCTCCTCTGGGCTGGCCAGGAGAGGGTGCATCCCCCTAGCCCGGGGTGGGCCTGTGCTGGGACCCGTTCGTACGGTGGGGGAGGGGTGGGTTGAGGCCTGAGGGTGCGAGCTGGGGCCTGGGAGGGGGTCCTGCCTGCTGCTCTTGCTCCGAGCACCCCCCGCCCGCCCCAGGCTCTGTGTTTGCCCTGCCGGGGCGCGGCGGGCGGCACGCGCTGGGCGGGCCGGGCAGAGCAGGGAACATTCCTCTCCGTGTGCCGACGGGCCCAGGCGGGCGCCGGCAGCTCTGGGCCCCGCCCCGGCGGCCCCCTCCTCTTCCGCAGAACAATCCCGGCCGGCAGGGCGGGTGGTGGCCCGGTGCCGGCTCAGGTGGAGCCTGGCTGTGGCCTTGGGCTAGGCTTTGTGGGAGCACGTGGGCTTCCTGTCCGAGCTGCTCTGCCGCAGGGTGCCGGGCGTGGGCTGGGGACACTTGTGGCTTCCCGCCACCAGCCGCCGGTGACAGAGCCGCTGGCTCCCGGGGTCGCCGGCTTCCCGGCCCAGCCTGGAGGCCTGCAGTGCGGGTGGCCACTCCCCTGCCCGGGCCACCTCTCCCGGTTAACCAAGCCAGCTGTATGGTAATGGGCAGTGGCCACTCCCGCTTAACTCGGCCGAGTTAAGGCCGCGGGCACCCCTCGCCGCGCCGCGCTGGCCGAGGCCGGCGACAATGCCTGTTGGGATTCTTCCTCCCTCCGGGTCTTTGTCCCGGGCTTGGCAGCGACCCAGCTGGAGCCTTTGTCCCCTGCCCGGCTTAAGCCGCCGCCTCTGCCTGCCCCCGCCCCTGGGAGCGGGCAGTAAGGGTGTGTGTGCCAGGTGCGCGGGGAGCCGGTTACCTGGCGGGTGGGCGGGGCGGCCCACCCGGCTCGTGCCTCACCGCCCGGGGCCAGTGTGAGCGGGAGGCCACCACCCCGCGGCCTCCGTCCTGAGCCCTGGGCTCAACGCCCCGTCTTCCTTTCTAGGCGTTCATTTTCACCGACGGGGAGGACGAAGTACTGGCCAGGCACACGGGTGAGCCCGGGACCGGGAGTGAGGGTGGGGCTGAGCCCCGAGCACCCCTCCCAACCCGGGGCAGAGCCCGGGGTGGGGGTGGGGGGCTGTTTGCTCAGGGCCCCGCCCCGCCACTCCGGGCCCTCTGTTCTCATGCAAATGAGGCCCTTTTCAGCCCCCAGGGCCCTTTGAGCCAGCGAGCAGCAACAGGTGGCCAGTGCTGGGAAAACGCTGGCTGAATGGGCAGGGGCGGGCCTGAGTGGCGGCTGGACTGGGGGGGGGGGGTCTGCGGGCCTGGAGCCCCGCAGCAGGCTGGGGGGAGGCCCTGAAGGATCCCCCAGGTTAGGTCCCTCTGCGAGCCGCCCCATCCACTTACGGCCCCTCTCCCGCACACAGGCAACGTGATCAACACCAACTGCTCGGCCGCCCACAGCCGCCAGGCTCTGTCCTGCAAGATGGCCGTGGAATACGACCACTTCATCGCGTCGGGCCGGAAGTGAGTGTCGGCCGTGCCGTGCCGGGAGCGCCGCCTGCCCCACGCCTGCTCTCGCTGACCGCCCTGCCCTGTCCCCAGGTGGTTCTGTCACGTGGATGACGACAACTACGTGAACCTGCGGGCCCTGCTGCGGCTGCTGGCCAGCTACCCGCACACCCAGGACGTGTACATCGGCAAGCCCAGCCTGGACCGGCCCATCCAGGCCACCGAGCGGATGAGCGAGGAGCAGGTGGTGAGTGTCCCGTGTGTGTGTGTGGGGGGGGGGGCCCTGGTGCAGCCTGGGCGGCAGCCAGGTCTCACAGCTTCCTCCCCTTCCCCAGCGCCCTGTCCACTTCTGGTTCGCCACCGGCGGAGCAGGCTTCTGCATCAGCCGTGGGCTGGCCCTGAAGATGAGCCCCTGGGCCAGGTGAGTGCCCTGCACAGCTGAGGCCTGGGTCCCTGTCCCCCCGCCCCGGCCCCGCTGCTGAGAGCTCACCCTGGGGTGCTCAGGACCCCACCAGTCCCCACTCACAGGACGATGGGGAGGAGGCAGCCATAGGTGCCAGGGCCCCGTGGCTGGGGACACAGCGAGGTGGCGCCCCGCTCCCAGGGCACGGCCCCTCCTGTCTGAGCCCAGCCTCTGGGGCGGGGCAGGCTGTCTGCGGGGCCCTGCCCCTCTCAGTCCCACGTCCCCCTCCCTCCGCAGCGGGGGCCACTTCATGCACACAGCGGAGCGGATCCGGCTGCCCGACGACTGCACCATTGGCTACATCGTGGAGGCCCTGCTGGGCGTGCCCCTCACCCGCAGCCGCCTGTTCCACTCCCACCTGGAGAACCTGCAGCAGGTGCCTGCCTCCGAGCTACATGAGCAGGTGAGCTACATGAGCAGGTGTGCGGCCGGGGCGGCTGGGCCGGGGCGGCTGGGCCCGGGCGGTGGGGAGGGGGGAGGGAGGGCGGGCCTGGGGAGAGGGCCCGAGCCGGGTCGCATTTTACATGGAGCGGAGTTGTGGCAACACTGCCCCGACCTCTGCCTTTGCCGCCATGGATCCTCCATCCCCTGGCTGTGCAGGCCGGGCCCCCTGCCACGGCCCTTCTCGGCGTCACTCCGGCCTCCCCCACAGGTGACCCTGAGCTACGGCATGTTTGAAAACAAGCGGAACGCCGTCCACGTGAAGGGGCCTTTCTCCGTGGAGGCCGACCCATCCAGGTGAGGGCACGGCCGGGTCCCGGGGGTCCTGGCACAGCTGGCTGCGTGCTGGGGTGGGGTCGGCAGCCCTGCTCCGCCCAGACCAGCCCGCGCTCTGTCCCCGCAGGTTCCGCTCCATCCACTGCCACCTGTACCCGGACACGCCCTGGTGTCCCTCCGCCGCCGTCTTCTAGCCCGTCCCCAGGCGCCCCTGCGGAGGCTGTGCCTGTGTGTGCCGTGTGCCTGCCCGTGTGCAGACTGCTGGGCAGCTCTGCACCGTGAGGAGTGGCTAAAGGCGCCCTGGTCCGCGGCCAGCCCTGCACGGCAGGGGAGGGGGGAGAGGGGAGGTGTGGGTGCAGTGCCTGCCGCACCCCTACAGCCCTGAGCTGTGATGAGTGCGGGTGATGCTGGTTCGAGGGTGAGGGGCCACAGCCCCTGTCCTGGGCACTGTGGCCCCCCCAGCAGCCGCCGTCCGGAGGTAGGGGCTAGCTCCCTGCTGGTGCCCCCGGGCGGGGTCTGCCCAGCCCCTCGAGGTCTGCTTTGTCTCCCCCTGAGCGGGGGGGTCAGAGCTGAGAATCCGCTCTCCGAGGCGAGAGAGTGTCGCCCACAGTGGGCGTATCTGTACATATGGTCGCAGTATTTTTTACTGCGCTGGGTTTGGAAAGTGGGGGAGAAAGGTGGGGTGTTCGGGGGGCTTGTTCTTTGGGGGGTGGGTCTTATTTTGTCTTTTCTGTGGATCAGAAAAAGCAGAAGCCAAACTTGGGGTCCCTGTTGTTTCCGAAGCGGCCGTGGGATGAGAAGGCTGCCCCCCCATGTGTATGGTCCCAGCATCTGGGACCTGGTGGCCGCCCCTCCTCCCAGCGCAGCTGGGCTCACCTGTCCTGGGGGCGGGCTGGTATCTCTCTCTCTCTCTCTCTCCCCCTCTCCCTCCTTCTCCCTCTCTCACTCTGTCTCCCTCCCTCTCTGCAAAGACGTAGCCAGAAAGCAGACGCCAGGGGAATCGTGCTCAGGGAATGGAAGTGTTGTTGCTATGGTGACGTCATTTGCTGTGAATAAAGGTGCTGTGTGCCGCGTGCCCGCTTCCCGGTCTCGGCTGCAGGTGGGGCCTGGCTGGGGGGCGCCGTGCCCGGCCCAGGGTCCGGGTGAGGAGCCATCCAGCGTCATCCCTGTCCCCAGCCCACAGAGCCCATGTCCCCTGTCCCTTTC
Organism: Lepus europaeus; assembly: GCF_033115175.1. Taxonomy (NCBI): domain Eukaryota; kingdom Metazoa; phylum Chordata; class Mammalia; order Lagomorpha; family Leporidae; genus Lepus; species Lepus europaeus. The sequence continues at coordinate 58,912,555 of NC_084847.1, read as the reverse complement.
TGCAGAAGAGAGAGTGAGGATCGGGCTCCGAGGCCAGTGCCAGACCTCCAGTTTGTGACTCCATCTGGGGACAGGTGCTGCCCCACGCCCACCTCCCCAGTCCAGGAGCGGAGGATGGGATTCCGTTCCTTCCTCCTGGAGCAGTTGGGGCGAGGCTCAGGCCCCTGGGCTCCCGCGGGAATTCCCTCCTGCAGCTCCGCTTCCTCTGCCCACCTGGGGCGCCCTCTCCCTCTGCCACCACCTCTCCCAGGTGCCTGGCCCGCTCCCTGCCCGCCGGCTCAGCGGCACAGCCGGGGGAGGCCTCCACCCTCACCACCTTGCTGGTGGCTGCCTGGCCTCAGGGGTACCTGGCCTGGGCCAGACCCGAGTCAGCAGAGTGCAGTGTCCGAAGCCTGGGGCGTGGGCAGTGATGGACAGCAGGGAAGGAGGGCCCCCACCGGCACATGGGCCCCTGCCCCCAGCATCCCGACGTGGCTGCCGCTGTGGGGCCCCGGGTCCATCTCGACAAGGAAGCTGACACTGGCGAGGGTGTGGGGGGGTTCACCGCAGAACAGCTATGGGCAGAGGCGGGGGTCTCTGGGAGTCCTGGGCCCTGACCCCCACGCTGCCTCCTGCAGCTGGCATTGGCCCCACGGAGCTCGAGTGGCCACAGCCGGGGCAGCTGGAGCTGTGTGTGCAACTCACCTGGCCCAGGTATCCCGCCAGGGTGGGGGGAGTGGGGGTGCTGAGCAGGGGCCTGGACTCTCCATCTGAGAAGTGGGGCCAGACGTCAACACGGCTGGGGAGGGCTCACGCGGGCGGCACAGCCTGCGTCTTCCTCCCAAAGCGGAAGCCGCAGGAGGGGAAGTGGGTCCCGGAGGGGCCCTAGGGCTGGGGGCAACAGCCTGAGGCCTTGCACCCACCAGCCTCCCGCAGCTGATGACTCACGGTGTGGGGGGGGGCAGGCGCTCCGTCCAAGCAGGCTCTCCTCTGTGGGCTTTCAGAAGTAACCCCCACCCCACCCCGGAACTCAGCCCCACCCTGGCTTCCGTTCTGCCTACAAGTGCCTGGGTGTGGCCGGCCATGGGAGGGAGGCTGCCCGGCTTCCTGCTGCGGTCCTTGGGGTGGGCTTCCTGGAAGAGGCACCCCTGGGCATCCCTGTAAGGGTGCAGGGGGTGGGGGTGGGGCGGTCTGGGCGCCTTCAGCCGACCTGGACAGGGGAAGCAGGGACAATGGCCTGAGCTTGGCCCCTGGAGGCCGCCCGCGTGGTACTGGTGGTACTGCGTGGTGGCTGCTGGTGGTCACAGCTGGTGACAGCGTCCTCCCGCCTTTTCCAGGGCCCTCACCCAGCTCTAGGGGCAGAGATCCTTGCAGCCTTGTGCTTGTGTCCAAGGTTGGGCAGGACGCTGGACACGATCGCCAGTGTGATGGCAGGGGTCAGGCCCTGCAGCGTCTCCTCCGAGGACCTGGCACCCCCTGCTGGCTGCAGCCGTCCCTACGCCTCACTCCCTGAGCTCGGTGTACCAGGCTTGCACCTGCCTCCTCCCCTGGGACCCTCCTCCTCCCCAGGGTCCTGTGAGGATGTTGCCATACCTGGCGAAGGGGGCGTTCCAGGTGTGACTAGGGATTGGAGACGGGAAGCTGGTTCCCGACCGTGGATGAAGCCGCGGGCCGGAGGGAGGGGCCCTGTGCCAAGGAGCCCAGGCGCCTCGATGCTAGACTGCCCCCTTGGCGCTCCCCAGGGCCCAGGACGCCCTGACGGCAGCCCGAGAATCAGATCCTGATACCCTCATTCATGACGGCCAGCGGCGGGGGCCTCACAGGCGTCCTGTCCACCTCGGCTGCCCCTTTCCGGGGAGGCTTTTCCCGGCCCCCTACTCTGGCACGTGCTGGGTCTCCGTGTCATTGCTGAGCTCCTTGGGGAGGGCAGGCGTTGTCGGGGGTCCTCCCGGACACAGGCATGGGGGAGTGGGGTCTCGCGGTCACGGCTCCTGGCTCTTCAGGGTGCAGGCCCAGATTGTCCCCCTGCCCTGTTCTCATCACAGCCCTGGGGGCTTGGCGAAGACCCTTCCCTGGAGCGGGGCCAGCATCTCCGTGTGCACCTGCGGCCGTGGGCTGTGTGGGCTGTGCTGGCTCTGGGGAGCCGCAGCCTCTTCTCCCACAGCCGGGGGCCCAGCATGGCTCCAGCCTGGCCTCCTGGACCCTGTGCCGGCCCTCACTTCGGCCACCTGCTGTAAGTGCTGGGCCCTGGGCCCGGCCCCCTCCCCACACGCCGCCTCAGTGGGGTGCAGTCCCTGGAGAGCCCCTCCCACGTGGGCAGAGGCCAAAATGAGCCTGGGGGAGAGGCCCGCGCGTGAGGTTTTTTTTTTTTTTTTTGACAGGCAGAGTGGACAGTCAGAGAGAGAGAGACAGAGAGAAAGGTCTTCCTTTTGCCGTTGGTTCACCCTCCAATGGCCGCCGCGGCTAGCGCGCTGCAGCCGGCGCACCGCGCTGATCCGATGGCAGGAGCCAGGTGCTTCTCCTGGTCTCCCATGGGGTGCAGGGCCCAAGCACTTGGGCCATCCTCCACTGCACTCCCGGGCCACAGCAGAGAGTTGGCCTGGAAGAGGGGCAACCGGGTGGTTTTTTTTTTTTTTTTAATTTGTTTATTTTAAAACATGAAATCCAAGCTGAATAGAAACCACAGAAATTACACTGACGAGATTTTTAGTATTTGCCAAGAAAAATAAGGTCCCCAAAGAAATAAAAATCAAACCCCAAACCCAGTCTTAAAAAAAAAAACCCAACAACAAAAACAGCACGGCGACAGTACATACAGCCGCGGCCCCATGGAGCCGGGCGGGTGGCATGGAGGGCGGGGATGGGGGAGGGGCGTCTCGACAGAACCGTGTGCGTGTTCGTTCCGTGACAGTGGCTCAACACGGGGGACGATTCCATGCGAGAGGCCCCGGCCCCTCGCCTAGGGCACAGGGACTGGGCAGGGCTGGGACCTGGGGTTGCATAGTGAGGTGGGGGGGGTAGAGGGAGAAGGGTCAGGGGCTGTTCCCACCCAGGCCCTCCCACCCCCCAAACCCAACCCTGGGGAGTGGGCACCTCGTGCCGCTGGCTGCCCTGCTCCCCGCGAGGCCAAGGACCCCCTCCCCCCATGCTCCACAGTCCAGTGGTGCAAGGTGGCCCTGGGCTGCCACCCCAGGAGGGGCTGGGGGGGGGGCACGGTGAGGGAAGGGGCACTGAAGACTCCAAATGAAAAAAAAAAAAAAAAAAAACCAATGGCAGGAGCCGCTCCTGCCCGGCCCGAGGCCTGTTCTTCCTTCAGCCTTGGGGAGTGGGAGGCCACAGGCAGCCCGGGACAGCACCGTGCACGGCCACGCGTGGCCACCATCCCTGGCCTGGAGTGCGGCTGCTGCCCAGGCTCTGGCCCATGTCCAGGGCTGCTTCCGCCACGGAGTCCAGTCGGGAGGACACCGGGCAGGTCGGCTTTGGCTGGGCTTCGCTGGGGCAGAGCCCCTCCACTGAGGTTTGGCGATGCCCGGGGCCGAGATGCCTGCACAGACACCACCCCACCTGCCTCCCACCCCGCTTGTTGGTCCTGGACACCAGCGTGGAGAGAGGGGCTTGGCCAGGAAGGGCAGGGGCCCTGCTCTGGCTGTCCAGCGGCCCTCTGGCTGCCCCGGCCCGAGCCCACGTGGAGCTGCCGCGGCCGGAAGCACAGCAAACATCACACACAGAACCGAAAGCACCTTAGGAAGCCGCGCTCCCGCTCCACAGGGGCGCCGAGGCCGCAGGGACCCCGGCCAGAGCCCACGGGACATCTGTTCCCGAGGACAGGGCCCTCCGGGGGCAGCACCGGCCCAGGGAGGGGCCTCCGCCTGCTCCCCGGCTCACCCTGCGGAGAGACGGCCACTCCAGCCTGGACGCGGGCTCGCCTGCTGGCTCTGGGCAGCCAGGGGCACCGGTGGAGGCTGGGAGTGAGGTCAGTGGTTAGTCCCAAGTGGGCATCAGAGGCCAGGGGCACAGTCACAGCCGGCTCGGGTCAGGCCCCGGGGAGTCCCCCTTGGCCGAGCCCCATCTGCCCTAGAGATGACAAACATGGTTAGTGCAAAAAAACGAACCGGACAAAGCTGCCAGCTCTCTGGGGCGGGGGAGGGGGTTTGGCACCAAGAAGGCGGCCAGCACCGAGAGGCCGGTGTGCAGCTGGGACTCCGCGCGGCACCTGCTGTCCGTGGAGGGCTGGGGGAGGGAGAGAGCGAGCGGCGGCAGGGAGCCCTCCTGGGAGGAGGGGCGCGCTGTGTCAGGCGGGTGCTGGATGCTGCAGAGAGAGGGGTGCGGGGGACGAGCTGGCGGGCACAGCGCCTGTGTGCCGGGAGGTCACCCCCAGGGGCCCTGTGGAGGGAAGCGGGGGGCTGGCGGCGGGCAGGAAGGCTCTGTCCCGGTGCGTGAGCCGATTCGGGGGTGCAGGCCCAGGGCCCCTGTTCTCATCTCCGTGCCCCTGTCGGGAGGGAGAGAGGGCAAGGGGCCTGCAGGGGGGCCCGAGGCTGGCGTGGCGTGGCGTGGCGTGGCGGAGCTCGCGGAGGGTCCGGCGGCAGCCCTGGGGTGCAAGCAGCCGTGCGAGGGGTGGGGCGGGAGGCGCCGGTGCGGTCTAGTGCCCGCTGCCGCTGGAGTCGGGGCGAGGCTGGCTCGTGGCGAGGTACTTGGCTCTCATGCTGGATGTGTACTGGGGAGACAAGGACGTGGGTCAGAGGCCTCCTTGGCGTGGCCCTTGGTCGGCGGTGGGATGCACCAGCGCGGAGCCTAGCCTGGACCAAGGACCAGCTGGGGCGGGGGGAGTCTGCCTGAGCCACCGACCCTGCCGGGTCCTAGCCGCGCCCCACACACTTGGGATGGAAAGGTCACACAGGCTGCCCACCAGCGCCAGGCGAGGGCTGGGCCAGGCCATGAGCTGCAGGCCATGGCCACAGAAGCAAGGAGACCCTGGCCTATGGCGGCTCTGTGCGGCACTCAGCACCACACCCCGGGGAGGGAGAGCCTGAAAGCCATGCGGCCCCCTCGGTGGAGGACCCAGCGGGGGGTCCTCCAGGGTCTTGCCCTCAGGGCCGGGTGGCTGCAGGGGCAGGCGGCCTGTGAGGCTTGGCCACCGCCTTCCAACAGGAGGTGCACATGCGTGTGCAAGCGAGTGCGAGTGCGTGTGTGCTCGTGGAGGCACGTGCTGAGGCCAGGCGATGTGCAAATGGCTCCTGCCCACACAGAGCGCTTGGCGGCCCTGCGGGGTGGGGGTCCCACAACCCAAGGGAGCCCGGCCAGTCCTGAGTCCCCAGGCCCTCCCGGAGCCCCTGTGCTGTGAGCAGCCAGCTGCAGGGCAAGGCGGTGAGGCCGTGGCGCTCCCCACGCATGCAACGGCGGGCGGGCAGCCCAGACCCGAGAGGCAGCCGAAGCAGGTGCCACACGGCCGTGTGGGGCAGGCGAGCCTGCACACCTGTGTGCGCCTGCACGTGTGGCCTCTGCCCCCAGGCCAGGTGCGCACAGGGGTCTCGCTGGGAGGAGACGGGGTAGAGGGGCTAGGCCCCTGCAGCAGGTGGTACAACCCCCAGGGGCTGTCAGTGGGGCTGAAGACAGGGGAGGGGGGCTCTCTGCCCGTACCGTGGGGCCGGTGAGAGGTCTCGGCGGCTGGGCCGGCCCTGGAGCAGAACAGGGGGACGGCGGCCGTGTGGGGCGGGGCCCGGGGGTCAGTACCTGTTGCTCCCAGGGCACGGCTACCACAGCGTTCGGGCACCGCCCATGGGCTGAAACCGCCAGCCCGCGTGGCTGCCAGAGTCCGAGGCAGCCAGATAGCGCTGGGAGGGCCCAGGGGTGCAGGAGAGAGAGAGAGAGAGGGCGGCCTCAACGCCAGGCTGCGCTGGCCGGAGCAGGCCAGGGGGCCGCCGAGTGTGCAGGGGGGCCTTTGGGACGGCGGTGGCCTTCCCGCGGGAGGGCGCGTCCCAGGCAAGGTGGCCGGCAGCCTCTCGACTCCCGTGCCGTGGCCCGGCCCCGCCAGGAAGCCTGCCAGGCCCCCGGTCCTTCCACAAGCTCCTCCTCTTTGGCACCAAATCCACCCTGTCCCCTCCGGGGGCCAGAGAGGAGGCCAGCCCCAGGCGGGGCCCGGGCGCGCTCAGGACAGGAGCAGTGAGGCCGGGGCCCGGGCACTGCAGTGAAGCTGGGAGCGGGGAGAGAGGCAGTGGGGAGAGCACGTCCCGGGGTCACCAGGGCCCCAGGGCGCCTCCAGGCCAGCTCGGAGTAGCGGCTCCCTCCAGGCCTGGCCACCCAGCCTGGGTGCCCCGGGCCAGGGAGCGCACCCCTTGGCCCCTGGCTGCCCCTGGAGCCCACACTGCCGGTGACAGCCGCACCGGAGCACCTGGGCGACAGCGCGGCCGCCCACCCGCGCCCACCCTCCTGCCCCGAGACTTACTGAGGGCGGTGGGGACTCGCGCCCGATGAGGGGGGTGTTCTCGCAGCGTGGGTTCTGGAGGTTGGTGTTCTGGCTCCTGAGTGGGCAGACAGGCAGTGAGCGCCCCTGGCCTGGGCAGACCAGCCGGTCCCCACCCAGCTCCGCCTGGCATCCCTGTTGTCACTGGGGCCCACGGCACTCACGCGCCCAGCCAGAGCCCACGTGTGGCCTCCCCGTGGCCCCTCTGCTGGCTGCGCCTGGGAAGAGGCTCTGGGTGCCGGGCCCCTCGCCCAGGCTGGCCTGCGGGCTGCCCACGACTCACATGTACTCAGTGACCGGGGCGTTGCTGACGGTGTGGGCCGCGGCCGGGATGCTGGTCTCGCTGCCGTAGCTGCTCCCACAGCTGTACAGGCTCGGCATGTGCACGCGGTATAGGCTGTCATGTGCCTGCCGCGGCCCGGGGGCCGCCTCCTCCTCCCCGTCGTCATCGGCGCCCCTGCAGGGAGGACAGCCAGCCCGGTTCAGGCCCGGGGTGGAGCCGGCCGGAGCGCTGGCACAGCAGCACCTGGTTCTGACCGCGCTCGGTGCCGTGCACGCTGTGGCTCTGTGGGGGCTGGTAGACCACGCGGTCACCGCAGCGTGGGTTCCGCACCAGTACCTGCTGTCTGATGAGCAGAGCGCGCACAGGAGGCCGGTGGCCTCTCGGGGCGCAGGGCCCACATGCACCCCTGGGGGCGTGGACCAGGAGCTCCTTCCCTGCCCCCTGGAGTTCCCGCCCACTCCTGTGGCTGTTGCGGGGGAGGCTTGGGGCCAGGCTGCGCCGACTCGAGCTCCTCCAGGCTCTGCCGGTCTCACAGGGGACACAAGGCCAGGCTGCCTGGTGCTGGGCTGCAGGCAGGGCAGTGGAAGCTGTTGGCCGGGCAAAAGCAGGAGCCAGGCCCAGGGCAGGGGTTCACGCGGAGCGGCTCGCCTGGCCCTGGAGGTGGGTCCTCCTACAACCTCCACAGTCACCCGATAGGCAGCGGTGCCGCGACGCCCCGGCCACCATCGGCGCTAAGGCCACCGTCACCACCGCCGGCACCAGCACCACTACTTCACCACCATCACCACCGCCGGCACCAGCGCCGTCAACATCAGCTCCGGCAGGCAGCGTCCCCAGGGGTGCTGGGGCCTGGCCGTCCAGAGGAGCCCCGGGGGCCTCACCTCTTGTGTTGCCAGGTGTGCGGGACGCTGCAGACGATGGAGCTGAACATGAGGGCAGTGACGAAGGAGAAGAGGGCCAGGTAGACGAGACCCTCGACGCCGTCGTAGCAGAGGCCGGTCAGTGCCTGCACATAGTCCTGAGCCGCAGGCGCACAAACAGGAGACAGATGCCGTGAGGCCGACCTGCCGGGGACCCGCCGTCTGTGGAGGAGCCCCCCCAGCCCCCGCCGCGGCCTCACCAGATGCAAGCTGCGGCAGTCCACCAGGGCGGTGAGGTGCTGCAGGTTCACCTCCGTGCTGTTCAGCACTTCCTGGACACGGAGCAGGGGGTCCTGGGGGCACGCGCCACGCACGGTCAGCACCGCGCTGGGCACCGGAGCCGGCCACACCTCCCAGCACTCCCAGGCCTGCCTCTGCCCCACCACTGGGTCTTGGGCACCCCCAAGTCGTGCCCTGGCCTCCCCGGGGGCCATTGAGGACAAGAGGCCGCCAGACACCGTGCTCACTGCTGTGGACACACCCTCCTGCATTGTGGTGCCGGGGACACGGCAGCCTCCTGCCTGTCCGGACTGAAGAGCCCTTCAGGGAACAGTCACAGGGCTGCAGAGACGGGCAGTGCGTGGGCCTCCCTGCAGAGTGCACCCGGCCCTGCAGTGCCTATGTGTGTGCCCTGCAGTGCCTACGTGTGCACGTGTGCCCTCCAGTGCCTGCGTGCGCACGTGTGCCCTCCAGTGCCTACGTGTGCACGGGTGCCCTGCAGTGCCCACATGTGTGCATCCTACAGTGCGTGCTGTACCCACGTGTGCAGATGCGTGTGCACACAGGTGCCTCCACCCCGCCTCCCTGGGAGCTGCTGTCTGGGCTCACTGCGCCCCTGGCTTCCTATGTTAAGTCCTTGACCTGACCCCTGGTCCTAGGTGTGAGGCCTCTGGGGGCCCTCATGCGGCGACACTGGGCTCCATGTGAGGAGGGGAGAGCACTCGACGTCCCGGCTCCGTCTGTGGCTGAAGCTGCCTGGTCAATGGTTCTCTTATGGTGGGGCCAAGCTGGCGTACACACCTGCCTGACAGTGCAGGCGGCGCCCTGGCTGTGACCACGTAGGGAATCTGGGAAGCGGCGTCTGCATCAGTGGGCGCGTGTGCGGGTGTGTGGGTACGTGCTTGGTATTGGTGCCGTGCAGCATCTCAGAGCACAGAGCTGGAGAACACAGCTGTGCCCACCTGTGCTGGGGCGGTGTGCAAGGGGTCGGGGGCCCCGCAGGGCCGGCTTTTTGCTAGAGCAGGTGGCAGGTACATAGGTGTCGTAGTGCACACGCTCAGAGCCCGGGCGCCACAGCGGGGCAAAGTCACCACCCCTCAAATTTCCAGGATGGCGCGGGGCACCTGGTCTTGTCCTCCAGAGAGAACGCAAACACAGTTCTTCCAGAGACCACCACAAATCCTGGGGAAGAGGGGGGTGGGCGCCCCGACTCCCCACCACGCTGCCCCAGCTGCACCTGCCCGGAAGCCCTCGAGGGGGAGGGGCGCCTCACCTTGGCGGCCGGGTGCTCCCGCGTGGTGCTCCCCAGGAGCTCGGCCACCAGGTCCTGCATCTCCACCAGCGCCTTGTGGCTGCCCGACAGCTTCTGCTCCAGGGAGGCAGCCGGTTCCAGCAGGGCTGAGCCCACCCCATGCCCCCAGCCGGTTCCAGCAGGGCTGAGCCCACCCCGTGCCCCCCAGCCGGTTCCAGCAGGGCTGAGCCCACCCTGTGCCCCCCAGCTGGTTCCAGCAGGGCTGAGCCCACCCCGTGCCCCCCAGCCGGTTCCAGCAGGGCTGAGCCCACCCCGTGCCCCCCAGCCGGTTCCAGCAGGGCTGAGCCCACCCCGTGCCCCCCAGCGGCCCGCATGCCCAGGGAAGGCACAGACCCCAGGTGGTAACAGGGGGGCTGCTCCAGAGAGCAGAGTCCTCAGGACCCCATGGCGGCAGGATGACAGACAGTGGATAGCAGTTGTGACCGGTGGGTGCACCCGAGCAGCCCACGGGAGTCGTCCACGGGAAACCAGAGGCCTCCTGGGGCTCTTCCCGCCCCAAGGCAGTGAGAGGAGCCCAGGCTCAGGGCACCAAGCAGCTCTCCCAGCATGCTTCACCCGGGGCACACAGCACTCACCCAGCTGCCCCCCTCATGGTGCCACGCCCACACAGACGCCAACCCCGCCCCTGCGTCCCAGCCCGGGCTCTCACCTGCTGGAAGGGGTTGGTGGCGCGGGGTGAGCAGGCCAGGTAGTACTGCAGAATGTCTGCAGAGAGAGGGCAGCGCGGGCTGAGCCCCCCGGACCGCTGTGTGTGCACGTGGGTGTGGGTGCAGCTGTGTGTCGGCACGTGTGCCCGTCTGCACGTGCACGTTTCTGTCTACACACGCACACGGGGCCGCTGGTGTGTCTGTGTGTGCTTCAGGTGTGCACCCGGGAGCCCAGCTGTGTCTGCCGTGTGCTCGGGGGGCGGGGCAGGAGGCAGAGCCCCACCTGAGACAACCTGTGACCCTGGGCCCCATGGGCGGGACAGTCCTGGGGCAACCGCGTCCCCCCCACCACAGGGAGGAGAGGGCACAGCCAGGGGCCGGCTCTTCTGCACGGTCACACCGTGCTGGGTCAGGAGGAATTTCCCTACAATCCCAGCCCGGCATCTCTGGAAGAGCCCGGCTGAGGGCACCCGGACGGGCGGGCACCCTCTCCCGCCCAGCGACTGCGGCTCTGGGGCCCTGGGGCCTGGGCGCCCACCTGCCCCTTGCCCGGGTCGTGCCCCCTGGACCCTGAGAGTGGCCTATTCTGATGACAGAGATGCCGCAGGAAGGAAAATCACTTCTTCAAAAGAGGACAAGAGTACGCAGGAGCCTAAGCCGGCACCAGGGTCTGGGGGCATCCCAGGAGGGTGCCGGCTGGGGGCTCCAGCTCACCGCGTGGGGCCAGGACCTAGGACCTGAGCAGTGCAGACTGGAGAGGCTCCCAGATGGGGTCACATGGACCCCGCTGGCCCCAGGCCTCCCTCATCGGGGTCCCCGGCTTTGGCAGAACTGGGCCCTCAACCAAATGGGCTGGGAACCTGGCCGCCGGTCAGTCCCTTGGCTCTGGTGGACAAAAGCAGGCAGGCTGGGCCCCGCCAGGCCACCCCAGCCCGACCTGCACAGGGACAGCCCCTGCCTGCCATCCAGGAACCCCTTACCCACATCGCAAACCTCGCGCACCCGCCCCCGGCCCCCAGTGCCGCTCAGGGAGGGACCCAGGCCCCAACAGTTGCTCCGCCTCCATGCCTGACCCGGTGTCCTCACCCCATTTGCTCAGCGCCCCCCCAAAAGACATCAAGGGACAGCTCCTGTTTGCAGAGGAAGCTGGGACCCCAGCTGTGACGGGCCTCTAACACACTCCAGTGTCTGCCTCGGGGCTTGGCACCTGCTGCCTGTTGGCCAGCCTGGGTCACCTGGCCTCCACGCCCCAGGCCCCTCTCTCTGCTGGCTCGTGAGCCGACCCCGGGGTGCGCACTCACCTCCGCTCAGCACCGAGTGCTCCCCCACCATCTTGGTCACGTAGGTGTCGGGGTCCACACAGAAGTCGCTGGAGCCCTGGGGAGGTGCCGGCGGGGGTGTGTGTGACCAGGTTGGCCCCAGAGGCGGGTCTCTGCCCTCAGTTCCCAGAGGGAGATCATGGCCCCTGGGGTCTGCCTCGGTCTGGGTCACGGAGTCGGAGTTGCTGTGAGCCCTTGGCAGGCCCCACCCTCCAGAGACACAGGGATGACCCAGGGCGCCCCTCCCCCGCTGACGCCCAGGTGTGGGGACCCCTGGCCCTGGGGCACTCACCACAGACACGGCCAGCTCCAAGCCCAGGGCACCCCAGCTGATGACCAGGGCCAGGACCCCCAGCAGGCAGACCCTTGGGGCAGAGACAGCCATCAGCAGCCCCAGGCTGGGGGGTCGGGCTCCCCGGGGGCTGTGCTCTTCCCAGAGCTGCCCAAGGCCGGGAAGGCGGCTCCTCCAGGCCAGGTGGGGCGTGGGGCTCAGAGCCGGGGCAGGGAGGCTGGGTTTCGGCGTGGCCAGGAGCTGGTGGCTCCATGGCCTCTTCTCCTGTGTCCAGCCCCCCGACCAGGCCGTGCTCACTCTGGCCTGCGGTCCACCCGGCGGCCCAGGGACAGTGACCCTGGGCCAGACCAGGTCCTCCTTTGCTCCGAGCCCCCACCATGCTGCCTGTCTCAGAGCCTAGGCCTGGTGTGGCCTGTGTCCCCTCCACAGCCCCCTGCTCCCCCACAGGTCCCAGTACTGGCCCTTGGACAGCACTGCCCGTGAGTCCAGGGCTCGCTCGCGCCCCTGCGCTCCTCTCCCGGGCCCCTGCAGGTCTCAGGCAGGGCAGGGAGCCCGGCCGGCCCTGCCACCTGCACTCCCTCTGCCCTGGTTTCATTCCCCCCTCCCCCCGGCTCATCATCTCTGTCACATTCATTCACCCTGTGCCGCGTCCTCAGGGACACTGACGGCGGGGGCTCTGCACCACGAGCTGCCTGCCGAGGCCAGCAGCCTGGAGGCAGCACCCCTGGGTCTGGAACCCAGGCCGCTCTGAGCCACGGACGAGGGGCTGCAGGAAGGCGACCCCAGCTCTCAGGCACCTGGGCAGGCAGCTCCGGGTCTTGGGACGACAGGTGCTGGCCCCACCGTAGACTCACGAGGGGAAGCTAGAGAGGGTAGGCAAGGCCGCGGGGCCGGGGCAGGAGCAGCAAGGGTCGCGGCACTCACCCCACCAGGATGCCCTTGGAGCTACGGATGAGGCCGACCAGCACCAGGAGGCAGATGCTCACGTCCAGCAGCAGCAGGCCTAGGTAGCCCAGCCACCTGCGGATGCCACGGGTGTGGGCCGACGGCCTGGCGGACCCCGGGGTACCAGGTGCAACCCGGGGCAGGGCCACGCTTCCCCTAGGCAAAGCAGGCTCGGCGGGTCGCACCTGTACCAGTCGTAGAGGTCCACCTGCTCGGCCAGCAGCTCCAGCGACACGCCCGGGTTTCGCCAAAAGGGGATGGCGGCCGTGTAGGCCAGCAGCAGCTCCAGCAGGCCCTGCAGCCGCTGCACGGCCCGCAGCGGCTCCGGCTGCCCGCTCAGCTGCCGCTCCAGGCTCTGCAGGCTGGGCTCCGCCGTGCGGTTCAGGGCGGCGGCCGTATCCCACACCTGTGGCCGGGATGCATGCGGGGCAGTGTGAGGTGGGGGGGGGGCTGTGCTCTGCGCCTCCCTCGACGCCCTCGCCCCGCCCTCCCGGCCACTCACGCGGTCCTGCACCCCGGCCACCGTGCGGTTGGCGTGGCGGAGCGAGTAGGTGGCCCGATGGACGCCGTCACTGGTCTCCCCATTGCCATAGAATCCCACGGCGATGCCGGCGCTGCGAGAGGGCAGAGACCGGTGACGGCGCGGCCCGCCCAGACTGCGCCCACCCCTCTAGCCACGCCCTCCCCTAGGCCACACCTGCCCCGCTGGCCACGCCCCAGCCCCGCCCATCCGCCTTGTCCTCTTCCACACCCACCCCGCTGGCCACGCCCCAGCCCTGCCCTTCCCCTCAGCCATGTCCTCGGCCACACCCACCCCGCTGGCCCCGTCCCCGCCCCGCCCTCCCTCGGCCACGCCCCTCCCGGGCCGCGCCCCGCCGCGCTCACCTGCACACCAGCGTGGCGATGATGACGCACCAGGCGGTGCAGCAGCAGTCGGCGTCCAGGTGCTCCTCGCTCTTGCGCCGCCGGCAGCACAGCCAGAAGGAGTAGAAGAGAAGGAAGAGGAGGTCCAGGGCGAGGCAGGCCAGGGCCGCCGCCCCCAGCAGCAGCAGCGCCTGTGGGCGGGCAGCGGGGAGACGGCGCTGGCGCGGGGGGGTGGGGCCTGGCACGCGCCACTTAGCCGCCACCACCACCACCTCCCATGCCACCTCAGTGACAAGGTGTGTCCCTCCAGACCCGGACTCCACCCCAGCGGAGGGAGGCCCCGCCCACAGGGGGCCACCTCGGGGACAAGGTGTGTCCCTCCAGACCCGGACTCCACCCCAGCGGAGGGAGGCCCCGCCCACAGGGGGCCACCTCGGGGACAAGGTGTGTCCCTCCAGACCCGGACTCCACCCCAGCGGAGGGAGGCCCCGCCCACAGGGGGGCCACCTCGGGGACAAGGTGTGTCCCTCCAGACCCGGACTCCACCCCAGCGGAGGGAGGCCCCGCCCACAGGGGGGCCACCTCAGGGCCAAGGTGTGTCCCTCCAGACCCGGACTCCACCCCAGCGGAGGGAGGCCCCGCCCACATGGGGCCACCTCGGGGGACAAGGTGTGTCCCTCCAGACCCAGACTCCACCCCAGCGGAGGGAGCCCCGCCCACAGGGGGCCACCTTGGGGACAAGGTGTGTCCCTCCAGACCCGGACTCCACCCCAGCGGAGGGAGGCCCCGCCCACAGGGGGGCCACCTCAGGGCCAAGGTGTGTCCCTCCAGACCCGGACTCCACCCCAGCGGAGGGAGGCCCCGCCCACAGGGGGCCACCTTGGGGACAAGGTGTGTCCCTCCAGACCCGGACTCCACCCCAGCGGAGGGAGGCCCCGCCCACAGGGGGGCCACCTCAGGGCCAAGGTGTGTCCCTCCAGACCCGGACTCCACCCCAGCGGAGGGAGGCCCCGCCCACATGGGGCCACCTCGGGGGACAAGGTGTGTCCCTCCAGACCCGGACTCCACCCCAGCGGAGGGAGGCCCCGCCCACAGGGGGGGCCTGTCCCTTACTGGGTCTCTCGGCCAGGTCCAGGGCAGGCTGCGCCCCCGTGCCCCGGGCAAGGGGAGGTATTTTGCCAATGGAGCCCCTCTCCGATGGGCAGGGGGCTACACGAGGGAGTGGCCACTCCCCCGCCTGCTGCTTTTGAGACTTGGCACTGGAGGAGGTGGTGGTGCCAGGGCCCCCAGCCAGGCCCAGCACCCACACAGGCTGTGCGCAGGTGCCTGGGTCCTCCAGTCCCCAGGCCGGGCCCCCCACAGGAAGTGGTCTGCTGGGTGCAGCAGTGAGCACTCGCCACTGGGAGGGGGGAGCAGGCGGCGGGACAGGGCCCCAGAGCTGTACGTGGCTGGGGCAGGCGCCAGCTCCTCCCCTCCACCCCTGCACCTTAGGTTGCCTGGCCATTGCTTTTGCCCCCATATCACTGGTGCAGAGACCAGGCCCCCCAACCTCCTAAATGTGGCCACGTGGCACAGCTCCTCGGGAAACTTGGCACGTCCTGGGCCAGGGCAGGGTGGGGGCTGAGCACCGCACAGGGGGAGGCCCATGGAGGGGCCGGGAAGGGGCACTCAGGGTGGTGGGGTGAGCCGCTGGGACGCACCTTCCCTCCCACACCCGAATGCTCCAGTGTCCCAGTCTTCCCCAGGCTGCCACCGAGGCCCCAGGGACTAGTAGGAGCCAGTTGCCAGGCCGCAGGAGGGATGTGCCTCCTCACCCCCTCTCTCCACCCGACCAGGGCCTGCACGCACAGCCAGCACCGGCCGATGCCACACCGGCACTCCGGGTGGGCGCTCAGGTGCTATGAGGCCGGGCCTGCGCCCCTGTGTAGGGGATGGCACGGGGTCCCCTCCCGCAAGGAGAACTCAGGCACCGGCAGCCGCTGGAGCTGGGCGCCTCCCACTCCTCCAGCCAGGGGCTGCTGCCCACGGCCACTGCCTTGGCAGGAGGGGCCTGTGGGGCCTGGGCACCAGAGCTACCTGTCAGCCCGGGGCGCTCTGGTCCGAGGACTCAGGCCCCGGGGAGGGGGCCTTGCCTTAGCAGCCCGGTATCCTGGCAGCAGGCCCTGCACACGATGTGGGGGGGGGGGGGGGCTCAGTAAACATGCGGGTGCTTCAGCAGCTGTGTCCTCTGGGCTCCCTCACGGGCTGGGCCACGGGTGCTGACCCACAGCTGGTGACCACAGCCTTCAGGTCCCTCCGTGCAGGCCCCAGGCAGAGGGCAGCACACCTGTGAGGGCCGCCGACCCAGGGACCTGCACCTGCACCTCTCTGGCACACGCACGGCCTGGCAGACCAGGCCCACGTGAACCAGGAAGGAGCGGGCCCTGGTGCACCCTCAGACACGGACACGTGTGTCCAGGCCCACACACCCGGCCACGTGGGCTCCCAGGGCCCCGGCATCAGCCCTAGGGCGACACCGACCACTCCCGGCTCACTGAGGGGAGGGAAGGGCAGGGCCAGTGCCCAAGGAAGCCCAGGGCCAGGTCCTTGAGGGTGAAATGTCATTCAAGCCCAGGGGACAGTGACAGGTGCAGAGCTGGGTGCCTGTCACTCCCAGCTCCCTGCCTGCAGGGGCAGCCAGTGTCCTGGCTCCTCCTCCCCCTGGCCTTGGCTGAAACTGGCCTCACTGGCCTGGGAGCCAGAGAGCAGGCTGTGGGGAGGGTGCTGTGGCCAGGGTGACCTCGGCCCCCGTCTCTGGGGCCAGATTCCCAGAGCACAGCCAGCGGCCCGGCCACCTCTTTCCAGGCCTGGCGTCCCTCTGCCTCTCCCCGGCCCATTCAGAGAAAGAATGGGAAACGCTGACCAGCACCTGGCTCTGACCAGATGGAATTTTCCGTCTGTGGGGGAAGTGAGGCAGGGTTCGGCCAGGAGCTGCACTTGGCTGTGCGCTGTGCCTCCCGGGGCCTGGTCGCCCCCTGCTCACCCCGGGGCTCCTGCTTCTCAGCTTTAGCCCTGCACCCCTAAACCCAAATGCTGGCTCCACACAGCACGCCCCCTCCTGCCTTGTGCCCAGCTGCGTGCCCCCTACTCGCCCCCCAAAACAGCCTACTCTGGAAACACCCAGTGAGCACAGGGCTCGGGTCTGAGCCGCAGGCCCAGTGCTGGGGCTGCCAGGCCTGCGGGGACCCAGCAGGGCCTCTGGGTCAGGAGCCCACCCTCGGCGAACCTCTCTGATCCCCAGCTCCAAGCTCCTCGTCCAGGACCCCCAGGATGTCAGCGTAGACCCCAGGCCCAGCCTGGCTGCCTGCGCAGGTGAGCAGTCCCAACACGGCACCAGGTCCTGACGGCAGTGTGGCAGCGGGAGGCTGTGACCCTGCGACAGGGGTGTGGGCCTGGAGAGGGCGGGCCGGTGGGGCTGTGCAGGCTGCACCTCCCGCGGCTACTGCTCCTGTCTGCCCCACTCCTGGCCTGGCCTGGACAGGGTGCTGATACCTGTGTGCAAACACCCCTCCCCCCAGTACCAGGCTCAGCGCCAACACAGGTCACACAGGAGTGGCTGTGTGTGACCCCTGGGCAGGACACAGCGCTGCCACCTGCACAGACAGCTCCAGCTCTGGTGGGGGCGTCACAGGCTCACCTGCCCTGGGTGGGGGCGTCACAGGCTCACCTGCCCTGGGTGGGGTGTCTCACAGGCTCACCTGCCCTGGGTGGGGTGTCTCCCGCAGTCTCACCTGCCCTGAGTGGGGTGTCACCCATGGTCTCACCTGCCCTGAGTGGGGGTGTCACAGGCTCACCTGCCCTGGGTGGGGGCGTCACAGTCTCACCTGCCCTGAGTGGGGGTGTCACAGGCTCACCTGCCCTGGGTGGGGGCGTCACAGGCTCACCTGCCCTGGGTGGGGTGTCACCCACAGGTTCACCTGCCCTGAGTGGGGTGTCTCACAGTCTCACCTGCCCTGAGGGGGTGTTTCCCACGGTCTCACCTGCCCTGAGTGGGGTGTCTCAGTCTCACCTGCCCTGAGTGGGGTGTCACAGTCTCACCTGCCCTGAGTGGGGTGTCTCAGTCTCACCTGCCCTGAGTGGGGTGTCACAGTCTCACCTGCCCTGAGTGGGGTGTCTCACGGTCTCACTTGCCCTGAGTGGGGTGTCTCACGGTCTCACCTGCCCTGAGTGGGGTGTCTCACGGTCTCACCTGCCCTGAGTGGGGTGTCTCTCACGGTCTCACCTGCCCTGAGTGGGATCGAGCCTCCCTCAGTGCAGGGGCGATCGGCGAGCATCAACCTTCCTGGGCCTGCTCGTCTGCCCTGGGCCTGGCGCTTGGGCACAGTGCAGGCCCTGTTTGGGTAGACAAGGTAGCCAGGGCGCCCCCAGCATGTGGGACCAGTAGCAGGGTCACCTAAGCTGCCACCGTGGGGCCAGCGGGCACTGGGCAGCACTGGGAGAGGTCGTGGGGCTCACGTCCAGGTCTGTGTGCTCAGGTCCGCTGGCCACGAAGCCAGGTGAGATCCGGTCTGAGCCTGCGAGGGCTCTGGGGCTCAGGGCAGGGGCAGACAAGAGGGGGGCTCCGCTTGCCTCTGGGGGTGTCCTGCCGCTGCCCTGGAACTGGGACAGGAGGACTGGAGCCCGCATACCCCGGCCCGGGGTGAGGAACGGGGAGCGGCACACGTGGCAGGGACGAGCTCCACGTCACTGCGGCAGCTCCCTGGCCTGGGTTCCCCGGGAAGGGGCTCCCTCCCACCCCATCTCTCCTAGGGCCAGCCCTGCCTGCGCCCACTGTGCAGACCCCGGGCTGGAGGCCGGAGGCAGCAGCCAGGGCAGGCCAAGGGGAGAGGGAACCACGCCCCCGACGCACTCGGCCCGCGCCCCCGGCGACGTGGCCGGAAATGAGAAACAGACTTTCCAGAGGGCCAGGCCGGGGTCTCAGGAATTCCAGGAGGGTGAGCTCGCGGCCGTGGCTGGCGGGCGCAGCCAGCAGTGGCCACGTGGGGACGGGCCGGGGCTCATGTTTCTGCTCCGGTCCGCCCCGCCACTGGCCAAGGTCCAGGTGGCCCGCGCTGCCCACCTCCTGGGAGGCACACACCTTGCCGGCCCTCACCCCCCAGGCATCGCCTTGGAGGAGCCCCACGCCGACGGGACGTGGGCTGGGGCCTCCAGAGAGCCCTGGCCAGCCCTCCTGCCTCGGGGACCAGCTCCCACTCCAGGGGCAGACGCCAAAGAACGTGCAGCCCCCACCATGCACCCTCAGGGGACTGTCACCGCGCACCTGCGAACGCCACTCCATCGGCCTCTGACCCGGCCAGGAACCACCACGTGGGAGCCAGACCGGAGCCCAGTCCTGGGGCTCGGCCCAACCCCAGACCGGGCGACCTCTGTGATGGCCAGGATCCAGACCAGGGCGCAGCGGGCAGAAGGAGCGGGCGGCCTCCTCCCACAGCCGGGGCCACGCAGGCCACAGCGGGGCGTCCCCACAGCACACGTGCCAGCCGAGGCTACGACGGCCATGGGCGCAGGATGTGTGGGTCCCAGGCGTGTGTGGTGGGGTGTGTGTGTGTGTGTGTTGCCTTCTGGGCCATAAACAGCCCAGCCCCTGGGCAGAGGGGCCCCAGGCAGCCCGGCCCGCTCCTGAAGGCACACCCCAGCACACTGGCCTTCCTCCGGCTCCTGTGGCCACAGGCACAGGCACAGAGCAGCCCTTCCCGTCCCTGGCACTGAGCTGGAGGCCTGGCCTTGACCATGACCCACCTCGGCCTTCCCAGCCCCGTGCAGGGCACGAGGGGCGCCTCCTGGAGCGGGCGAGCGCGGGCAGCTAATTCTGGTGGTGCTGCGATCCCGTCCCCAGTGGGGACCCGGGGCCTCCAGCTCCGGCTCGGCTTTGGCCCCCATGCTCCCCACCCTGGGGACAACAGCGCCTGCTCTGTAGCCTCACCCCTCCCCAGGGCAGTGAGAAGCCTCCGAGGGCCACAGGAGCTCTGGCCTAGCGTGGGGTGGAGGAGGGTCCCTGCAGGCCCCAGCAGGCAGGCCCAGGCCCCCCAGTGCCCGCCCTCTGTCCCACAGTGGCCGGATGGGCGCGCTCCCACAGCCTCGGCCCCACGCCCACGGCAGCAGGTTCACTTCCTCTTCTCTCCACAACTGCCTGAGGGGGAGGGGCACAGGCCAGACCCTCCCCCACCCCCACAACCTCCTGGGACCAGGGCCTTCCGGGAGGGGCGCCAGGCAGACTACGCCCCCAGACCTGGCATGGAGGGAAAGGCCGGTGGCAACTTGTGTAGGGGCCACAACGTCTGGCTCCCCCAGCCACATGTGGCTCCCCCGCAGGGCTGCTTGGGACCACAGCACAGGCTGGGGGCTGGCGGCCGAGGTGGCAAAGTGCCCCCTCCCCAGAACTTGACCAGGAGCCCCCGGCCGGTGTCCGGGACGTGTCCGCTCGTGGGCAGCACAGTGCAGCGCTGGGCCAGGCCCGGAAAAGGCAAGGTGCCCGGGGCCGCCCTGCCCCAGGGCCCCGAACCCCCCACTCCATGCCCAGCTCAGCAAACCTCGGCCACACAGGACCTTGCGCCAGCTCCCCAGGGGCGCTCAGTTCACTTGTCACTCTGCAGGACGCTGGGCGAGCACGGGGAACGGGGGCCGTGGACGCCGTGCAGGACCCGGGTCTGTGGCAGAGGACAGCTGGGCCTCGGGAGCGCCCCACCCTGCCAACCTGGAGGCAGGGAGCCCCCCCTCCCCGTGCCTGCCAGGATCCCACCAGCGCCGGGCTTCATGCCCTGCGTGCTGTCTGGCCTTGGCTCGCACACCTCTGGGCCTGGCCCCGCCCCCGAGGCGGCAGCGCTCCTCTGAGTGCCCAGGCGGGAGGGACGCTGCCTTGCTGTGGGCTGAGGTCCAGCTTCTCTGCCTCAGGGCCTTTGCACACTCTGTCCACTGCCTGGATCCCTCTCCCCAGGGCTCTGCACGCTGCTTCTGCCTCCTCACTGGCGTCTCCGCTGAAACACCTGGGTGCTCAGGTTCCCGTGAGAAACAGCCCCACTGCTGGGCGGACCCCAGGCACCAGAGGGCTTCATTAAACAGGCAGCGAGGCCTGCCCTCCAGGCGTGCGCAGACTCCAAGCAGACCGGAAACACCTCCTCCTCCAGGGAGCCTTCCCTGGCTGCGGGGCTCCTGCCGCCCCCATTCTGACCCCACCCAGGCTGTAACCGTTCTTCTCTCCCCCTCCCACCCCTGCCCCGGCAGCTCCCGGCCTGCCCGGACCAGGACAGCGCCTCCAAGTCTCAGGGCAGACTGAGAGCAGACAGCGTGGACGCCATCCCTGCCGGGCCCAGAAGTGCACGGGCCACCCAAGGTCACAGGATGAGAAGCGCCAGGGCTGGGGCCCAGGCCTGGCGCTCCCCACACTCCAACCGGGGGACCCTCAGGAAGGCAGCCAGCACGGGCCTGCCCAACCGGAAAATCAGGACTTCCCCGCACAGCACAGGCCCTGGGCCAGGTCAGGTGCCCGGCCGCTGGTCTCTGGCTCTGCCAGCTCAGCTGTGGGCCCACGCGGCCGCCTCTGATCCTCTCCCGGCCACTCGGGGGCCCCAGCGGAGGCCAGGGAGCAGCACGGGGCGGCCCACAGGCACCGTGGGGCCCGCCACTCGACAACCTCCCGGGCCCAGAGGTGGGCGCAGTGGCCAGGAAGACGGTGGCCGGGACCCTCAGCCCCAAGAGGACACTGTGGGTGCAGAACCCACCCTCGGCCCGCAAAGCCCAGGGCTCTGAGTATCCTCAGAAGGGCCCCATTGGCTCCTGCCCCTCCGGTCTCAACCTCGCAGTGGGGCGGCCATGGGGGCCCAGAAGCCCTGCCCCACGGCTGACCGGCTCCTTGGGGGACAGGGGAAAGAGGCCCGAGCAGGATTCTGGCCCCACCACTCGCTCGCAGGGATGGTGAGCCAGGCCCCGTCTCTCTGCGCCTGTTTGCTAACCTGGACAATGGAGACATCCCGGGGCTGTATGCAAGGGGCTAGTGACAGCCAGCCCCACACGGCCCTGTCCTGGGGCCCTCCCCACGTCCTGGGCAGCCCGAGAGGCAGGAGCCGTCCTCTCCCGCAGGGCCGGCCAGGGCTCCAGGGCACGGGGAGCTAACAGGGTGCCGGCCAGCAACACCGCACCTGGACGGCAGAACGGGCCTCGTGCCAGGCTCCATGCCCACCTGGAAGGGAGCTCCTGGCCCCCGCCCCCTGCAGGAGGCACAGCCAGTCCCAAGGAGCCGAGGGCTCAGGGCGGTCCAGCCCTCGCCCGAAGCACCTGAGCACGGAGGGTGGGGGCCGGACGCACGTGCGGGTGTGGCTCAGGCACAGCCAGCACCGGCGCGGAGGCGGCAGGATGGAGGCAGGCCGGTTTCCACGCTGTGAATTATTCAGTGGCTAATTCTGCTCGGCACAGAGAGGGGGCAGGAGAGTGAGTCAGAGCCGCCCACAGGGGAGCAGGGGGCAGAAACCAGGGCTCCCCAGGGCCTGAGGCTCTGCGGAGCTGGGAGCCGCGGGCCCCGGCGTCCAGCAAACCCGGCTGGGGTGGGCAGCCCCGCCGCCCAGGCGGAGCTGAGACCCGGATGAGCCCTAGGGTCACAGGGCTTCCTGGAGACACGCACACCTCTTGGTGGCTCAAACAGGGCCCTCAGGGGACAGGCGGCAGAGCCATCTCCCTGCCACGTTCCTGGGGCACACGGAGACGGCCCTCGTCTGCACGCTGTCTCTGGGCCTGCCCGGGCCAGTCCCGCTCCCCTTGCTTAGAAAGGCGGTCAGCTGGGGGACCGGCGCCCAGGTAAGCGCCGAGGCCGGGGGCAGCGCCGTGCTCCCCAGCACACAGGAGCCCCCTCGGCTTCCCGTGCTCCGGACAGGCGAGGCCACACACAGCCCTGCTCTGCATGAGTGAGGTGGCAGATTCCCCGGCCCCATCCCCCGCCCCCAACGGGCCCAGCCAGACAGCAACCCAGAGGTGCTGGGGTGACCACGCGCCCCCGGCTCGGGGCTTTCTGGAATCCGGATCCCTGTGCAGGAAGGAAATGGCCACAGCCTGGTCCCCTGCCTTGCACTCAAATGACAGTGGCTCGCGCTGGGGCTTGGCACGGGGCCAGGCCCGGGCTCCCGGGGAGAGGGCTGCAAAGGGCTCCCCGCCACCCCCCAGCTCTGCCCAGGCTCAGCCCCTTCCAGCCTCCCAGACGGGCCCACCTTGCATGCCCACAGCGGCACGCGGCATGCTGTGTGTACATCCCAGCGCCCAGCCACAGGGGGCTGGCGTCTGCCCAGGCCTCTCACCCACCCAAGCCTGGACATGGGATTCCCCAGCTGGGGCGAGGGGGGCGAGGAATCCCCTCTGCCTGCCTCAGGCCTGCCAGCCCCTGGTTAGGAGAGGAACCAGGCAGGCGGCCCCCGGTAAGGAGCGGCCAACAGCAGGCGGCAGGGGGCCCGTGGAGGGGAGGGGGCCGGCTTCCCGGAACCCTACAAAGTGAGGCCTACAGAGCTGGGTGGGTGGGGGTGGCTGCAGCCTGGAGAGGGTCTGGGACCCTTGGTGGGGGTGGGGTGTATTCAGGCCCTTGAAGAGGGGGCCCCCCCGGAAGGAAGGGGGGCTGTGGCCCGCGAGGAGGGGGCCTGATGGGGGTTGGGGGAGTCGAGGAGGCCATGATCCGGGCCCCTGACCCCGCGACCCAGGGGCCCCGTCGCGTCACCTGCTGGTAGTCGCTGTCCTCAGGCCGGAACTGACTGCTGGTGGGCTCCCAGCGCAGGTCGAAGTGGGGCAACCGGTGCAGGAGGCTCACCCACCAGGGCGCCGCGTAGCTGACCCCGGCCATGGCGGGCCCGGCCGCCTCCGGCTGCACGGCCGCTGCACGGGGCTCCCTCGCTGGGCCCGGGCGCGGGGTTCAGGAACCCGCGGACCCTGGCCTGGCAGCCTGCATCGTCCGCACGCTCCTGGGCCCGGCCCGGCCCGGCTCGGCCCGGCTCGGCTGCGCTCGGCTCCGCTCGGCCGCCCGCGCCCGCCGCCTCTTTGTTCGCCGCCGCCGCCGCCCCCTCCGCGCCCCCGCCCGCCAGCCGGAGGCCCCGCCCCCGTCCCGCCATTGGCTGTCCTCCACCCGGGCCCGCACCCTCCCCGATCACCCGCCCACCGGTCCCGCCTCTGAACTGCCATTGGTCGACCTCCCTTAGGGCACGCCCCCTACCCCTGGAGCGCCCTGCTGTCTCTGCACTTCCATTGGTTCTTTCTCTCCTTGGTCCCTCCTCCGAGTCCGCCCGCCCTTTCGTTGCCTAATGGCCCCGCCCCCGAGAGGCCCTGCCCACAAGTTCCGCCCCTGCCCCGCCATTGGACCATCAGACTAGGTTCCGCCCACTCCCTCGCCCAGCCACGGGGCGCGTGGAGGGGAAGGCTGGGAGGACCGGTCCTCGATCGCCCAACGGGCCTCTCTCTGGGGTCTGGGAGCTGGAACCTGGCTGCACGCGCAGCCGTGCTCATCACGCGTCCCCTGCTCGGTTCCACTGCTGCACGTGGGTCACATGTTTGCAGGGGGGCCAGGCTGCAGGTGCTGGTCAGCCTGGAGTCCAGCCTGGGGCAGGTTCCTTGACCTCTCTGTACATGAGGTCCTCGGGCGTAGGAGGGGTGACGGAGCTGTGACGGAGCTGCGCCGTAGCTGCACGGGCGCCAAAAGGCTGTGTGTCTCAGGCAACTAAGGCAAGGCCGTGGCTTTTATCAAAACCTGAGCCCACGTGCTCACCCTGGCGCCCAGGCAGCTGGCAGGAAGGGAGGTCTGGACTTTGGAGCCACGGGGCGGTGCTTCCTGCTGGCTTCCCGGGCAGTGGAAGCCAGGGAAGGCCGGCCGATGGACTTAGGACAGGCGCTCAGCCAGGTGGGGAGAGCGTCCTTGTCATCTCGGCGTGGGTGCAGCCTCTCGGCTCTGCCTGGTCACCGCCCTGGCTGTGCGTGCGGCTCACGGCCTGCCTGCCTGGTCACCGCCCCGGGGCCTTCCTTCTGGACCTCGTGTGCTCTGAGAAGCAGCTCTCCCCCGCCCCGCCCCGGGCTGCTCAGCGGGCGCTGTGGCTGGCGGACGGACGGGCCCTGGCTCGCAGGCCGTGGGTCCGTCCTCAGATCCTGTGACTACCCGGGCCTCCTCGTTTCCTGGGACAAGGCCTGCGGCAGGAGGCCTTTGCAGAGCTGTGGTTTCCTTTCTCTGGACAGCTTAGAGCTCGCCCAGCAGGGACCTCCGATTCCCCATTTGCAAAGTCAGAACTTGGGGGGGAGGGGTTCCCCATTTGCAAAGTCAGAACTTGGGGGAGGGGGGTTCCGCCTCAGGCATCTCTTCCCCAACGCTCCAAGCTGCAGGGAGCTGCAAGGCCACGTCCAGGGGTAGGTGGTACCTGGAGATGTCACTCCTCTCACCTGCCCCAGGTGACTGCTGGGCGTGGCCACCCCCAGCCCGGCAGGACCAGCCAATCCCTCAGGGGCACAGCAAGGGGACAGCCCGGTGCTGCCCCCGTCCCGGGCTGATTCCGGCCTCAGGATCCCACAGGGTGAGGCTCCGAGGATGGGCAGGGTTGTCACGGCCACAGACAGAGCCCACGTTGCCCCCACGGTGGTACCTCCTCTCCCAGGGTCTGTGTCAGGGGCGTGGGGCCTGGGGCTTCCTCCCCCTGTGTCCCGAAGCCTCGCAGAGCTGTGCACTTTCCTCTGACGACGTCCAAACACCACGGAAACACTGACCTGGTGCCAGCGCCTGGCACCTGGGCCTGCAGCCTCATTGGAAGGGGCTCTGGTGGTGCTGGGGTAGCCTGGGCCCTAACCCTGTGCCAGTGGAAGGAGGCCGAGAGGGGATGGAGGTGGAGGCCGGCGAGAGGCAGCCACAAACCAGGAGCTCTGAGGGAGGCTGCTGCCCCAGGGCCTCGGGCGGGGTGGGGGTGGGGGAGCCAGCCCTGCCTTGACGTGGGACCTCCGGCCCCCAGAACCTCTGTTGTCCGAAGCCACCCTGTTGAGGGACTGTGTCTCGGCCGCAAAGTCTCTGACCTTCCGGAAGGAAAAGCACTCGGTTACTGCTTGATACTTGCTGGGCAAACTTTGTTCCTAGGAGGGTCCCTGCAGGACCCTGCAGAAGAACAGTAAAAGGGGGTGCAGGCTGGGCCCAGAAGGGCCCCCCAGGCTGGAACACCACAGCAGGCTCTCTGCTGATGGAGCCTGGGCGCAACCCCTCCCCTGGGGTCTGGCAGCTGAAAAGCCCCAGCCCAGGAGGGCAAGGGTTAAAGGGAGAATGCCAGAGAGCATACCCGTGGCGGAGGCAGGACGGTGGCCTCCCCCTACCCTGCCCTGCACGGCCACAGCAGTGCAGACCGAGGTCCTGCCACGGCTCGGGAGGCCACGAGAACGCCTCCTTCCCCCACGCCTCCCTCCTCCCTGCCTCCCAGGGAAGTAGGGCTTGTGAGCCAAACACGGGCCGAGCAGATCTGTGCGTGAGCCCCCCGAGAATGGCGGTCTGGAAGCATCCGGAGCAGCTGGAGGGGCCAGCCAGCCCAGGAGTCCCAGGTGGGTCTCCCAGGCCAGGAGGGCGGTGGGGCTGAGGCCCTGACCCGGAGCCTCTGGGAGAGCGGCCAGGCTTGGGCCGGGGGCCCCCAGATGCTACGGAGGGGGCCGGAACAGTGGAATTCCCCGCCTGTGGAGACCGTCCAAGGAGGCTCACATGTTCTGTGGCTACGGAGCTCACGAGAACTGGCAGGGAGGGGAGGAAGCCGGAGGCCAGGGCTTCCTGGTGCCCCCTAGGACGTGGCTGGGTGACACTGCAGCCACTTGGCCTGCCACTGCCCAGGGCTCCACGGACACACTGCCATCCTGGCCGCAGGAGTGCGGCTCTCCGGCCAGTCACGGTGGGGGACTCGGCCCAGTGGCTCTGTGGCTGTCCAGGCTGCAAGAGGTGCCGGCCAGCAGGGTCTCCCAGAGGGCCCCAGAGCCAGGCCAAGGCAGCCCCAGCCGTGATGCTGTGAGCGCAGCCTCATGGACGTGCCCGGAGTCAGCTTCCTTACCTGTCCGGAAGGCCGCTGGCAGCCAGACCGCCGGCAGGGGCAGCCTCGGAGCTGCCAGGAACTCTGTCCCGAGTGGCAGCACCCGCGTGGCACCTGCTCAGGGCTTTGGTGTCCTCGGCTGTTTGGCTACCTCTGTGACCCACAGCGGCCAGGCCACGGCAGACCCCATCGGCCTGAGCCTCGCTTAATCCTCACGCGAGATGGGATCGGCCGCTGAGTTAGCTCGCCTTCTGCTGCTGCCCCAGAACTGAGGCTGGGCTCTGAAGAGGCTTATTGGCTCGGGGGTTTGGAGGCTGAGAGTCCGGGAGGCAAAGCCCCGGCTCCGGCGCGGGTCCCTGGCTGTGTCACATCACAGCGGGTGGCAGCACTGCAGGTGTGTGGCAGGGACAGATCAGGGGGAGACGCAGGAAGCCGGGCGGGGAGGGCTGGCCTCGCCCACTCTGGGCCCTTGCCGGGGTCCCAGGGTGGTGACCCCGCCTACATGACCTAACACCCCCCCACAGGCCCCGCCTCCTACAGCTCCCAGCACCCATTATCACCACTGATGCAGGGGCCCCTGGGGACAGGCCACACCCGTGCCTTGGCACACCAAGCCCACTTCCAAGAGGACGAAATGAAGGCTGGGAGAACTCAGTGCAACCGAACACCCCACCCCCCGTGTCAGTGCCGCCCACTGAGTGAGGTGTGTGTAGAAGCTCTGTAGCTGCCACTTCTGTCACACACACACACCGCCCCAGAGCTCAGTGGTTTTAAGCAGATTGGACCATAGTTATTCACCACTCTGGGGTCAGAGTTTGGGCTCGGCTGGGTGACTTTCCCGCTGCCGTCCCCCGGTGTTACTCACGCACCTGCAGTCGCGGTGGCTGGGCTGCGTGGTGGGATGCGGCCTCTTCCGGGGCTGGAGTTGGCCCTGGATGGTGGCTGGGCACGGGGCTTCACTTGGTGTCTCGGGGCAGCTCGCTCCGCAGGCTGGAGCCAGACATGCAGCCAGGCCCAGGGCCAACAGAGGTCAACGCAAGGCACAGACACAGGGCCGGGCGGCTCCCCGGACGCCACAGCGCTGAATTCTCAATGCAGCGAACGTCCTCTCAAGTTCTGCGGCTCCCGAGGTGTGCTGCCAGCCAGGGGGGCATCCCTTTTCTCTGCAGCAGAGATGAGCGGGCGTCAGCGCTGGTGATGGGGGCTGCCCGAGAGGAGGGGTGAGCTGCTTCTCCCACGTCTGTCACGTGCCCCCAGGGCCCCCCCGCAGCAGGCCCACGGCAGGCGGGGAGGGGCCGGGGCCCTGCCTGGTGCCAGGGCAGTGTGTGTATGGGGGTCTGGGAAGGGACAGACCACTTCCCTGTCCAGCCCGGCCAGCTGCTCTTGCAGGCCCCTCACTCGTGGCCAGCATGGGTGGCCTTGGTGGCGTCGTTCCCATTCCGAGGGTGGACGCCCCCAAGACGCCCCGTGGCTAGAGGCCATTTCCAAGGCGGGGCGGGGAGGCCATGTGGGCTTTCTCCAGAACCCTGACACCTAGGAGAACCCGGCTCAGCCCAGGAGAAGCTCTGTGCCAGCCCCCACCCACCTCCAGGGACAGGTGGGGAAGGTTCTGGAAGGTACTCTAGGGTCGGCATTTTTTCTTTAAAGATGTATTCATTCTATTTATTTGAAAGGCAGGGCTGGTGCCGTGGCTCACTTGGCTAATCCTCCACCTGTGGTGCCGGCACCCCGGGTTCTAGTCCCGGTTGGGGCAGGACTATCTGTAGCTCACCCCTGTCTACAGATAGGGAAACTGAGGCTTGCCCGCCAGGATGGGCTGGCTGGGACCCCGGCCTGGATTCTTCTCCAGCTTGGCAGCTGGATGAGCTGTGCGGGGTGCAGGAGGCCCCAGTGAGCTCACTCGCAGCCCAGGAGCTGAGCCCCGATCCCTGCGAGAGCGGAGCTCAGGCTGGTAAAGGGCCCCTGTGCAGCGGGGCCTCCGCCCACTTCTGCCTCTCTGGGCCTGCAGCCAGCCTGTCCCTCGCTGGGGTGCCAGGGGCCGCCTGCGCTGTCTCCCCTCTGGGGGTTCCAGTGGGCACTGGAGGTGGGCGGTCAGCATTCCCACGGTCCCTCAGCCGCCCAGGGACCACTGTGCTGCCTGCTCCCTGCTCCGCCTTCTAAAATGCAAATTTGACCATCCCTGCTGCCAACAGCCTGCTCTGTTCCCAGGCTCCCTGGACCAGACGGGGGCCTCCCCCCTCCTCACACCCCGGGGCCTTTGCACAAACCAACGGGGCATTCCTTCCGGACCCCTTCTCTGGGAGGGGTAGCGTCTTCCTGACCCCCGCGGCCACCGTCCCCTGCCTGGGTGTGCACCGCCCCGGAGGCGAGCGCAGGGCGCCAGGGCTCGGTGTCAACGAACTTGTTCCCTGGACTCAGACGGAGCTAAGCCTGGCTGCTGGCAGACAGACAACCCTGGTGACACGCAGAGTTCCCTCTGCACGCGGGGCCCGGCGTGCTGCGGACGTGCAGGGCATGCCAAGGCAGAGCAAAGGGCCGACCCTGACGAGCTTCTCAGCCGGGGCCCTGTGTGCTGGCTGGACGGGAGGCCAAGGACAAAAGCTAGGGGTTGGAGGGGCTGGAGGCGTGAGGGTGTGGCAGAGTGCTGGCCACCCCACTGGAAACACCGTGCTCGTCCTTGGTAACAGGACCCCTGATGTCTGAGTCCACAGCCCCCTAGGCCAGAGACCTGGTCCAGCCTCCCTCGCAGCTGGGTGCCCACGTGACTGGGTGCTGGCCGGCCTGATGTGAGTGGCAATGGCTCAAGGGAGGCCACAGCCCCTTGCTTCCTGCTGGCCGGAACCTGGGTGCCATGGCCGGAACTCAGCAGCCATGTTGGACCTTGAAGCCTTGTTTTTGTTGTTACAGAGTTACAAAGAGAGGTAGAGACAGAGAGAGGTCTTCCATCCGCTGGTTCACTCCCCAGATGGCCACAACAGCCGGAGCTGTGCCAATGCAAAGCCAGGAGCCAGGAGCTTCTTCCAGGTCTCCCATGTGGGTGCAGGGGCCCAAGGAGTTGGGCCACCCTCTGCTGCTATCCCAGGCCATAGCAAAGAGCTGGATCAGAAGTGGAGCAGCCGGGGCTCGAACCGGAGCCCATATGGGATGCCGGAGCTGCAGGCCAGGGCGTTAACCCGCTGTGCCACAGCGCCGGCCCCATGTTCTATTTTTGCCAAAGCTGAATCCTAATAGTTTAAAAGATGGAGAGAAGAGCTCGGCTTGGAGGATTCTACAGCACTCAGGGAGTGAGAGTGGAGGGCCGAGGCTGCCTCGGAGACCCCCCGGGGGGCTTCTGGAGTCTTCTGCCCCCCACTCGCCAGCCACCTTCCCTGCGCTGGGGACAGAGCTGAGTCCCAAGCCCTGGCCTCAGGGACTTCGAGGACAGAGGCCAGCGGAGGGGACGATCCGCTGGAGGAGCTGGTGGTGGGGCAGTGGGGCCGAGGCCTCCGCTCCTTCGGCGTGCCGCTATTGAGCGCCAGCTGTGTACCGCGCTTCTGTGGCAGAGCTCACAGTCTGATGGGGGAGGCAGGAGACCACGTCTGGGCCGAGTGTCTGCGGACCACCGCCCCGCTCTGCCAGAGGCGTGGGAGGGGGCAGACGCGCCCCAGGCTTCGCACCCGTGCCCACCATTTCCAGCGGAAGAGGGGCCGGAGGACGAGCTCCTAGGAAGGGGAGGCGGCACGGGCCGCAGCACACGCGTGCACTCGGCCATGTTAGCCGTGTTAAGGCGTGCACTTCCGGGGGCTGCCACCAAGGCCCGGACCCTCCTCATCCTCCCGGACCCTCACTGCCCAGCCCCACCCTCTGTCTCTGCGCCTCCTGGGAGTGGGGTCACGGACAGCCTCTGGCCCCGTGCACCCGCGGACGAGCACCCGCGTCCTGGTCACCCCCAGTCGGGGACGCCGACCCCGGGCACGGGAGTGGGGTCACGGACAGCCTCTGGCCCCGTGCACCCGCGGACGAGCACCCGCGTCCTGGTCACCCCAGTCAGGGACGCCGACCCCGGGCACGGGGGGCACGGGAGTGGGGGCACGGACAGCCTCTGGCCCCGTGCACCCGCGGACGAGCACCCGCGTCCTGGTCACCCCAGTCAGGGACGCCGACCCCGGGCACGGGGGGCACGGGAGTGGGGTCACGGACAGCCTCTGGCCCCGTGCACCCGCGGACGAGCACCCGCGTCCTGGTCACCCCCAGTCAGGGACGCCGACCCCGGGCACGGGGGGCACGGGAGTGGGGGCACGGACAGCCTCTGGCCCCGTGCACCCGCGGACGAGCACCCGCGTCCTGGTCACCCCCAGTCAGGGACGCCGACCCCGGGCACGGGGGGCACGGGAGTGGGGTCACGGACAGCCTCTGGCCCCGTGCACCCGCGGACGAGCACCCGCGTCCTGGTCACCCCAGTCAGGGACGCCGACCCCGGGCACGGGGGGCACGGGAGTGGGGTCACGGACAGCCTCTGGCCCCGTGCACCCGCGGACGAGCACCCGCGTCCTGGTCACCCCAGTCAGGGACGCCGACCCCGGGGCAAGGGGCACGGGAGTGGGGGCACGGACAGCCTCTGGCTCCGGGCACCCGCGGACGAGCACCCGCGTCCTGGTCACCCCCAGTCAGGGACGCCGACCCCGGGCACGGGGCTCCCCGGGCCCAGTTCTGGGGGACTTCCGGTTCCCGCCACCCTGGGTTCTTCAGGACAGCGTCGCCCACAGCGGGACGGGCGGACGGGAAGACCCCCGAAAAGACCACGGAGCTCGCCCGCCGGAGAGGGCGACCAGGGGGTCGGAGACCCCGTGTTACGACCCGGAGTCCGCGCGCATGCGCAGCGCCTGCTCTCCGGCGTCGCAGAACGGCCGGGGCAGGACGTGAGGTCAGCGTGAGGTCAGCACGGCGGCCCGTGAGGTCAGCGTGAGGTCAGCGCTGGGCTGGCGAGGTCGGCGTGGGCTCTGCTCTGAGGTAAGCGTGGGCTCGGCCGCGAGGTCAGGGAGGGGGCGGCCGGGGTCTTTGGCCTGGCTGAGGTCTGGGGGTCCGGCTGAGGTCTGGGGTCCTGGCTGAGGTCTGGGGTCCGGCTGAGGTCAGGGGTCCGGCTGAGGTCTGAGGGTCCGGCTGAGGTCTGGGGTCCGGCTGAGGTCTGGGGTCCGGCTGAGGTCAGGGGTCCGGCTGAGGTCAGGGGGTCCGGCTGAGGTCTGGGGTCCGGCTGAGGTCAGGGGTCCGGCTGAGGTCAGGGGTCCGGCTGAGGTCAGGGGGTCCGGCTGAGGTCTGGGGTCCGGCTGGGGTCAGGGGTCCGGCTGGGGTCAGGGGTCCGGCTGGGGTCAGGGGGTCCGGCTGAGGTCTGCGGGCCCGGCTGAGGTCTGGGGTCCGGCTGAGGTCAGGGGGTCCGGCTGGGGTCAGGGGGTCCGGCTGAGGTCTGGGGTCCGGCTGAGGTCAGGGGTCCGGCTGAGGTCTGAGGGTCCGGCTGAGGTCTGGGGTCCGGCTGAGGTCTGGGGTCCGGCTGAGGTCTGGGGTCCGGCTGAGGTCAGGGGGTCCGGCTGAGGTCTGGGGTCCGGCTGAGGTCTGGGGTCCGGCTGAGGTCAGGGGTCCGGCTGAGGTCAGGGGTCCGGCTGAGGTCAGGGGGTCCGGCTGGGGTCAGGGGGTCCGGCTGGGGTCTGGGGTCCGGCTGGGGTCAGGGGTCCGGCTGGGGTCAGGGGTCCGGCTGGGGTCAGGGGGTCCGGCTGAGGTCTGCGGGCCCGGCTGAGGTCTGGGGTCCGGCTGAGGTCAGGGGGTCCGGCTGGGGTCAGGGGGTCCGGCTGAGGTCTGGGGTCCGGCTGAGGTCAGGGGTCCGGCTGGGGTCAGGGGTCCGGCTGGGGTCAGGGGGTCCGGCTGAGGTCTGGGGTCCGGCTGAGGTCAGGGGTCCGGCTGAGGTCTGGGGTCCGGCTGAGGTCAGGGGTCCGGCTGAGGTCTGGGGTCCGGCTGAGGTGGGCGTGGGCCGGCTGAGGTCTGGGGTCCGGCTGAGGTCAGGGGTCCGGCTGAGGTCTGGGGTCCGGCTGAGGTCAGGGGTCCGGCTGAGGTCTGGGGGCCGGCTGAGGTCTGGGGGTCCGGCTGAGGTCAGGGGGCCGGCTGAGGTCTGGGGTCCGGCTGAGGTCTGGGGGCCGGCTGAGGTCTGGGGGCCGGCTAAGGTCTGGCTGAGGTCTGGGGTCCTGGCTGAGGTGGGCGTGGGCCGGCTGAGGTCAGGGGGTCCGGCTGAGGTCTGGGGTCCTGGCTGAGGTCTGGGGTCCGGCTGAGGTCTGGGGGGTCCGGCTGAGGTCTGGGGTCCTGGCTGAGGTCTGGGGGTCCGGCTGAGGTCTGGGGTCCCGGCTGAGGTCAGGGGGCCCGGCTGAGCTCGGGGATCCGGCTGAGGACAGGGGTCCGGCTGGGGACAGGGGTCCGGCTGCAGTCTGGGGGGTCCGGCGGAGGTCAGGGGTCCGGCTGAGGTCTGGGGTCCGGCTGAGGTCTGGGGGTCCTACTGAGGTCTGGGGGTCTGGCTGAGGTCTGGGAGTCCTGGCTGAGGTCAGGGGGCTCGGCTGAGGTCTGGGGGTCCGGCTGAGGTCTGGGGGTCCGGCTGCGGTCTGGGGTCCGGCTGAGGTCAGGGGGCTCGGCTGAGGTCTGGGGTCCTGGCTGAGGTGGGCGTGGGCTGGCTGAGGTCTGGGGTTCCTGGCTGAGGTCTGGGGTTCCTGGCTGAGGTCTGGGGTCCTGGCTGAGGTCTGGGGGGTGCGGCTGAGGTCTGGGGGCCGGCTGAGGTCTGGCTGAGGTCTGGGGTCCGGGCTGAGGTGGGCGTGGGCCGGCTGAGGTCTGGGGGTCCGGCTGAGGTCAGGGGGCCCGGCTGAGGTCAGGGGGCCCGGCTGAGGTCAGGGGTCCGGCTGAGGTCAGGGGTCCGGCTGAGGTCAGGGGGCCCGGCTGAGGTCAGGGGTCCGGCTGAGGTCGGTGTGGCCCTGGCTGAGGTCTGGGGTCCGGCTGAGGTCTGGGGTCCGGCTGAGGTCTGGCTGAGGTCTGGGGTCCTGGCTGAGGTGGGCGTGGGCCGGCTGAGGTCAGGGGGTCCGGCTGAGGTCTGGGGTCCGGCTGAGGTCAGGGGGTCCGGCTGAGGTCTGGGGTCCGGCTGAGGTCTGGGGTCCCGGCTGAGGTCTGGGGTCCTGGCTGAGGTGGGCGTGGGCCCTGGCTGAGGTCTGGGGGTCCGGCTGAGGTCTGGGGTCCCGGCTGAGGTCTGGGGTCCTGGCTGAGGTCTGGGGGTCCGGCTGAGGTCTGGGGTCCGGCTGAGGTCAGGGGGCCCGGCTGAGCTCGGGGATCCGGCTGAGGACAGGGGTCCGGCTGGGGACAGGGGTCCGGCTGCAGTCTGGGGGTTCCGGCAGAGGTCAGGGGTCCGGCTGAGGTCTGGGGTCCGGCTGAGGTCTGGGGGTCCTACTGAGGTCAGGGGGTCCTGGCTGAGGTCAGGGGTCCGGCTGCGGTCTGGGGTCCGGCTGAGGTCAGGGGGCTCGGCTGAGGTCTGGGGTCCTGGCTGAGGTGGGCGTGGGCCGGCTGAGGTCTGGGGTTCCTGGCTGAGGTCTGGGGTTCCTGGCTGAGGTCTGGGGTCCTGGCTGAGGTCTGGGGGGTGCGGCTGAGGTCTGGGGGCCGGCTG
Source organism: Lepus europaeus (assembly GCF_033115175.1). Lineage (NCBI taxonomy): Eukaryota > Metazoa > Chordata > Mammalia > Lagomorpha > Leporidae > Lepus > Lepus europaeus. Next base: position 58,878,618 of record NC_084847.1, on the reverse strand, counting down.
AGGTCTGGCTGAGGTCTGGGGTCCGGGCTGAGGTGGGCGTGGGCCGGCTGAGGTCTGGGGGTCCGGCTGAGGTCAGGGGGCCCGGCTGAGGTCAGGGGGCCCGGCTGAGGTCAGGGGTCCGGCTGAGGTCAGGGGTCCGGCTGAGGTCAGGGGGCCCGGCTGAGGTCAGGGGGCCCGGCTGAGGTCAGGGGTCCGGCTGAGGTCGGTGTGGCCCTGGCTGAGGTCTGGGGTCCGGCTGAGGTCTGGGGTCCGGCTGAGGTCTGGCTGAGGTCTGGGGTCCTGGCTGAGGTGGGCGTGGGCCGGCTGAGGTCAGGGGGTCCGGCTGAGGTCTGGGGTCCGGCTGAGGTCAGGGGGTCCGGCTGAGGTCTGGGGTCCGGCTGAGGTCTGGGGTCCCGGCTGAGGTCTGGGGTCCTGGCTGAGGTGGGCGTGGGCCCTGGCTGAGGTCTGGGGGTCCGGCTGAGGTCTGGGTTCCCGGCTGAGGTCTGGGGTCCTGGCTGAGGTGGGCGTGGGCCGGCTGAGGTCAGGGGGTCCGGCTGAGGTCTGGGGTCCTGGCTGAGGTCTGGGGGTCCGGCTGAGGTCTGGGGGTCCGGCTGAGGTCTGGGGTCCCGGCTGAGGTCAGGGGGCCCGGCTGAGCTCGGGGATCCGGCTGAGGACAGGGGTCCGGCTGGGGACAGGGGGTCCGGCTGCAGTCTGGGGGGTCCGGCGGAGGTCAGGGGTCCGGCTGAGGTCTGGGGTCCGGCTGAGGTCTGGGGGTCCTACTGAGGTCTGGGGGTCTGGCTGAGGTCTGGGAGTCCTGGCTGAGGTCTGGGGTCCGGGCTGAGGTGGGCGTGGGCCGGCTGAGGTCAGGGGGTCCTGGCTGAGGTCAGGGGTCCGGCTGCGGTCTGGGGTCCGGCTGAGGTCAGGGGGCTCGGCTGAGGTCTGGGGTCCTGGCTGAGGTGGGCGTGGGCCGGCTGAGGTCTGGGGTTCCTGGCTGAGGTCTGGGGTTCCTGGCTGAGGTCTGGGGTCCTGGCTGAGGTCTGGGGGGTGCAGCTGAGGTCTGGGGGCCGGCTGAGGTCTGGCTGAGGTCTGGGGTCCGGGCTGAGGTGGGCGTGGGCCGGCTGAGGTCAGGGGGTCCTGGCTGAGGTCAGGGGTCCGGCTGCGGTCTGGGGTCCGGCTGAGGTCAGGGGGCTCGGCTGAGGTCTGGGGTCCTGGCTGAGGTGGGCGTGGGCCGGCTGAGGTCTGGGGTTCCTGGCTGAGGTCTGGGGTTCCTGGCTGAGGTCTGGGGTCCTGGCTGAGGTCTGGGGGGTGCAGCTGAGGTCTGGGGGCCGGCTGAGGTCTGGCTGAGGTCTGGGGTCCGGGCTGAGGTGGGCGTGGGCCGGCTGAGGTCTGGGGGTCTGGCTGAGGTCAGGGGGCCCGGCTGAGGTCAGGGGGCCCGGCTGAGGTCAGGGGGCCCGGCTGAGGTCAGGGGTCCGGCTGAGGTCGGTGTGGCCCTGGCTGAGGTCTGGGGTCCGGCTGAGGTCTGGGGTCCGGCTGAGGTCTGGGGTCCGGCTGAGGTCTGGGGGTCCGGCTGAGGTCGGTGTGGGCCGGCTGAGGTCGGTGTGGGCCGGCTGAGGTCTGGGGTCCGGCTGAGGTCTGGGGTCCTGGCTGAGGTGGGCGTGGGCCCTGGCTGAGGTCTGGGGGTCCGGCTGAGGTCTGGGGTCCTGGCTGAGGTGGGCGTGGGCCCTGGCTGAGGTCTGGGGGTCCGGCTGAGGTCTGGGGTCCCGGCTGAGGTCTGGGGTCCTGGCTGAGGTGGGCGTGGGCCCTGGCTGAGGTCGGGGATCCGGCTGAGGTCGGGGATCCGGCTGAGGTCGGGGATCCGGCTGAGGACAGGGGTCCGGCTGGGGACAGGGGTCCGGCTGGGTACAGGGGTCCGGCTGAGGTCAGGGGGTCCGGCTGAGGTCAGGGGTCCGGCTGAGGTCGGTGTGGGCCGGCTGAGGTCGGTGTGGGCCGGCTGAGGTCTGGGGTCCTGGCTGAGGTGGGCGTGGGCCGGCTGAGGTGGGCGTGGGCCGGCTGAGGTCTGGGGGTCCTGCTGAGGTCTGGGGTCCTGGCTGAGGTCTGGGGTCCTGGCTGAGGTCTGGGGTCCTGGCTGAGGTCAGGGGTCCGGATGAGGTCTGGGGGCCGGCTAAGGTCTGGCTGAGGTCTGATGGTCCTGGCTGAGGTCTGGGTTCCTGGCTGAGGTCTGGGGGGTCCAGCTGAGGTCAGGGGTCCGGCTGAGGTCTGGGGTCCGGCTGAGGTCTTGGGGCCGGCTGAGGTCTGGCTGAGGTCTGGGGGTCCTGGCTGAGGTGGGCGTGGGCCGGCTGAGGTCTGGGGTCCGGCTGAGGTCTGGGGGTCCGGCTGAGGTCTGGGGGTCCGGCTGAGGTCTGGGGGTCCGGCTGAGGTCTGGGGTCCGGCTGAGGTCGGTTTAGGCCGGCTGAGGTCGGTTTAGGCCGGCTGAGGTCTGGGGTCCGGCTGAGGTCTGGGGTCCGGCTGAGGTCTGGGGTCCTGGCTGAGGTCTGGGGTCCTGGCTGAGGTCTGGGGGTCCGGCTGAGGTCTGGGGGTCCGGCTGAGGTCTGGGGTCCTGCCTGAGGTCTGGGGTCCTGGCTGAGGTCTGGGGGGTCCAGCTGAGGTCAGGGGTCCGGCTGAGGTGGGCGTGGGCCGGCTGAGGTCTGGGGTCCTGGCTGAGGTCAGGGGGCTCGGCTGAGGTCTGGGGTTCCTGGCTGAGGTCTGGGGTCCTGGCTGAGGTCTGGGGGTCCGGCTGAGGTCTGGGGGTCCGGCTGAGGTCTGGGGTTCCTGGCTGAGGTCTGGGGTCCTGGCTGAGGTCTGGGGGTCCGGCTGAGGTCAGGGGGTCCGGCTGAGGTGGGGTCCTGCCTGAGGTCTGGGGTCCTGGCTGAGGTCAGGGGTCCGGCTGAGGTGGGCGTGGGCCGGCTGAGGTCTGGGGTCCGGCTGAGGTCAGGGGTCCGGCTGAGGTCAGGGGTCCGACTGAGGTCTGGCTGAGGTCTGGGGTCCTGGCTGAGGTGGGCGTGGGCCGGCTGAGGTCTGGGGGTCCGGCTGAGGTGGGCGTGGGCCCGCTGAGGTCAGGGGTCCGGCTGAGGTCTGGGGGGTCCGGCGGAAGTCAGGGGTCCGGCTGAGGTCGGGGATCCGGCTGGGGACAGGGGTCCGGCTGGGGACAGGGGTCCGGCTGGGGACAGGGGTCCGGCTGAGGTCAGGGGGTCCTGGCTGAGGTGGGCGTGGGCCCGCTGAGGTCAGGGGTCCTGGCTGAGGTCTGGGGTCCTGGCTGAGGTGGGCGTGGGCCCGCTGAGTTCAGGGGTCCGGCTGAGGTCTGGGGTCCGGCTGAGGTGGGCGTGGGCCCGCTGAGGTCTGGGGGGTCCGGCTGAGGTCAGGGGTCCGGCTGAGGTCAGGGGTCTGGCTGAGGTCAGGGGTCCGGCTGAGGTCTTGGGGCCGGCTGAGGTTTGGCTGAGGTCTGGGGTCCTGGCTGAGGTGGGCGTGGGCCGGCTGAGGTCTGGGGTTCCTGGCTGAGGTCAGGGGTCCTGGCTGAAGTCTGGGGTCCGGCTGAGGTCTGGGGTCCTGGCTGAGGTCAGGGGGTCCTGGCTGAGGTCTGGGGGTCCGGCTGAGGTCTGGGGGTCCGGCTGAGGTCTGGGGTCCTGCCTGAGGTCTGGGGTCCAGGCAGAGGTCTGGGGGGTCCAGCTGAGGTCAGGGGTCCGGCTGAGGTGGGCGTGGGCCGGCTGAGGTCAGGGGTCCGGCTGAGGTCTGGGGTCCTGGCTGAGGTCAGGGGGCCCGGCTGAGGTCTGGGGTTCCTGGCTGAGGTCTGGGGTCCTGGCTGAGGTCTGGGGGTCCGGCTGAGGTCTGGGGGTCCGGCTGAGGTGGGGTCCTGCCTGAGGTCTGGGGTCCTGGCTGAGGTCTGGGGGGTCCAGCTGAGGTCAGGGGGTCCAGCTGAGGTGGGCGTGGGCCGGCTGAGGTCTGGGGTCCGGCTGAGGTCTGGGGTCCGGCTGAGGTCAGGGGTCCGGCTGAGGTCTGGCTGAGGTCTGGGGTCCTGGCTGAGGTGGGCGTGGGCCGGCTGAGGTCTGGGGGTCCGGCTGAGGTGGGCGTGGGCCCGCTGAGGTCAGGGGTCCGGCTGAGGTCTGGGGGGTCCGGCGGAAGTCAGGGGTCCGGCTGAGGTCTGGGGTCCGGCTGAGGTCTGGGGTCCGGCTGAGGTCTGGGAGTCCTGGCTGAGGTCTGGGGTCCTGGCTGAGGTGGGCGTGGGCCGGCTGAGTTCTGGGGGTCCTGGCTGAGGTCAGGGGTCCGGCTGAGGTCTGGGGTCCGGCTGAGGTGGGCGTGGGCCCGCTGAGGTCAGGGGTCCGGCTGAGGTCTGGGGGGCCCGGCTGAGGTCTGGGGGGTCCGGCTGAGGTCTGGGGGGTCCGGCTGAGTCAGGGGTCCTGCTGAGGTGTGGGGGGTCCTGCTGAGGTGTGGGGGTCCTGGCTGAGGTCAGGGGTCCGGCTGAGGTCAGGGGGTCCGGCTGAGGTCTGGGGTCCGGCTGAGGTCAGGGGTCCGGCTGAGGTCGGGGGTCCGGCTGAGGTCGGGGGTCCGGCTGAGGTCTGGTGGTCCTGGCTGAGGTCGGGGGTCCGGCTGAGGTCAGGGGGTCCGGCTGAGGTCAGGGGGTCCTGGCTGAGGTCGGGGGTCCGGCTGAGGTCGGGGGTCCGGCTGAGGTCGGGGGTCCGGCTGAGGTCTGGTGGTCCTGGCTGAGGTCGGGGGTCCGGCTGAGGTCGGGGGTCCGGCTGAGGTCAGGGGGTCCGGCTGAGGTCTGGGGGTCCGGCTGAGGTGTGGGGTCCTGGCTGAGGTGGGCATGGGCCCTGGCTGAGGTCTGGGGTTCCGGCTGAGGTCTGCGGTCCCGGCTGAGGTCTGGGGTCCTGGCTGAGGTGGGCGTGGGCCCTGGCTGAGGTCTGGGGGTCCGGCTGAGGTCAGGAGGCCCGGCTGAGGTCGGGGATCCGGCTGAGGTCGGGGATCCGGCTGAGGACAAGGGTCCGGCTGGGGACAGGGGTCCGGCTGGGGACAGGGGGTCCGGCTGGGGTCAGGGGGTCCGGCTGAGGTCTGGGGTCCGGCTGAGGTCTGGGGTCCTGGCTGAGGTGGGCGTGGGCCCTGGCTGAGGTCTGGGGTCCGGCTGAGGTCTGGGGTCCTGGCTGAGGTGGGCGTGGGCCCTGGCTGAGGTCTGGGGGTCCGGCTGAGGTCGGGGATCCGGCTGAGGTCTGGGGTCCGGCTGAGGTCAGGGGTCCGGCTGAGGTCGGTGTGGGCCGGCTGAGGTCTGGGGTCCTGGCTGAGGTGGGCGTGGGCCGGCTGAGGTCGGTGTGGGCCGGCTGAGGTCTGGGGTCCTGGCTGAGGTGGGCGTGGGCCGGCTGAGGTGGGCGTGGGCCGGCTGAGGTCTGGGGGTCCGGCTGAGGTCTGGGGGTCCGGCTGAGGTCTGGGGTCCGGCTGAGGTCAGGGGGCTCGGCTGAGGTCTGGGGTCCTGGCTGAGGTGGGCGTGGGCCGGCTGAGGTCTGATGGTCCTGGCTGAGGTGTGGGTTCCTGGCTGAGGTCTGGGGGGTCCAGCTGAGGTCAGGGGTCCGGCTGAGGTCAGGGGTCCGGCTGAGGTCAGGGGTCTGGCTGAGGTCTTGGGGCCGGCTGAGGTCTGGGGTCCGGCTGAGGTCTGGGGTCCTGGCTGAGGTGGGCGTGGGCCGGCTGAGGTGGGCGTGGGCCGGCTGAGGTCAGGGGTCCAGCTGAGGTCAGGGGGTCCTGGCTGAGGTCTGGGGTCCTGGCTGAGGTCTGGGGTCCGGCTGAGGTCAGGGGTCCGGCTGAGGTCAGGGGGTCCTGGCTGAGGTGGGCGTGGGCCCGCTGAGGTCAGGGGTCCTGGCTGAGGTCTGGGGGTCCGGCTGAGGTCTGGGGGTCTGGCTGAGGTCTGGGGGCCGGCTGAGGTCTGGCTGAGGTCTGGGGTCCTGGCTGAAGTGGGCGTGGGCCGGCTGAGGTCTGGGGGTCCTGGCTGAGGTCTGGGTGGTCCGGCTGAGGTCTGGGGGCCGGCTGAGGTCTGGCTGAGGTCTGGGGGTCCTGGCTGAGGTCTGGGTGGTCCGGCTGAGGTCTGGGGGGTCCGGCTGAGGTCAGGGGTCCGGCTGAGGTCAGGGGTCCGGCTGAGGTCTTGGGGCCGGCTGAGGTCTGGGGGTCCGGCTGAGGTCTGGGGGTCCTGGCTGAGGTCTGGGTGGTCTGGCTGAGGTCTGGGGGGTCCGGCTGAGGTCAGGGGTCCGGCTGAGGTCAGGGGTCCTGCTGAGGTCTTGGGGCCGGCTGAGGTCTGGCTGAGGTCTGGGGTCCTGGCTGAGGTGGGCGTGGGCCGGCTGAGGTCTGGGGTTCCTGGCTGAGGTCTGGGGTCCTGGCTGAGGTCTGGGGGTCCGGCTGAGGTCTGGGGGTCCGGCTGAGGTGGGGTCCTGCCTGAGGTCTGGGGTCCTGGCTGAGGTCTGGGGGGTCCAGCTGAGATCAGGGGTCCGGCTGAGGTCAGTGTGGGCCGGCTGAGGTCAGGGGTCCGGCTGAGGTCTGGGGGGTCCGGCGGAAGTCAGGGGTCCGACTGAGGTCTGGCTGAGGTCTGGGGTCCTGGCTGAGGTGGGCGTGGGCCGGCTGAGGTCTGGGGGTCCGGCTGAGGTGGGCGTGGGTCCGCTGAGGTCAGGGGTCCGGCTGAGGTCTGGGGGGTCCGGCGGAAGTCAGGGGTCCGGCTGAGGTCTGGGGTCTGGCTGAGGTCTGGGGGTCTGGCTGAGGTCTGGGAGTCCTGGCTGAGGTCTGGGGTCCTGGCTGAGGTGGGCGTGGGCCGGCTGAGGTCTGGGGTCCGGCTGAGGTCAGGGGTCCGGCTGAGGTCTGGGGTCCGGGCTGAGGTGGGCGTGGGCCCGCTGAGGTCAGGGGTCCGGCTGAGGTCTGGGGGGCCCGGCTGAGGTCTGGGGGGTCCGGCTGAGGTCAGGGGTCCGGCTGAGGTCTGGGGGGTCCTGCTGAGGTCTGGGGGGTCCTGCTGAGGTGTGGGGGTCCTGGCTGAGGTCAGGGGTCCGGCTGAGGTCAGGGGTCCGGCTGAGGTCAGGGGGTCCGGCTGAGGTCTGGGGTCCGGCTGAGGTCAGGGGTCCGGCTGAGGTCAGGGGGTCCTGGCTGAGGTCGGGGGTCCGGCTGAGGTCGGGGGTCCGGCTGAGGTCTGGTGGTCCTGGCTGAGGTCGGGGGTCCGGCTGAGGTCGGGGGTCCGGCTGAGGTCAGGGGGTCCGGCTGAGGTCTGGGGGTCCGGCTGAGGTCGGTGTGGGCCGGCTGAGGTCGGTGTGGGCCGGCTGAGGTCTGGGGTCCGTCTGAGGTCTGGGGTCCTGGCTGAGGTGGGCGTGGGCCCTGGCTGAGGTCTGGGGTTCCGGCTGAGGTCGGGGATCCGGCTGAGGTCGGGGATCCGGCTGAGGACAAGGGTCCGGCTGGGGACAGGAGTCCGGCTGGGGACAGGGGGTCCGGCTGGGGTCAGGGGGTCCGGCTGAGGTCTGGGGTCCGGCTGAGGTCGGTGTGGGCCGGCTGAGGTCGGTGTGGGCCGGCTGAGGTCTGGGGTCCTGGCTGAGGTGGGCGTGGGCCGGCTGAGGTCAGGGGGTCCGGCTGAGGTCTGGGGTCCGGGTGAGGTCTGGGGGTCTGGCTGAGGTCTGGGGGCCGGCTAAGGTCTGGCTGAGGTCTGGGGTCCTGGCTGAGGTGGGCGTGGGCCGGCTGAGGTCTGGGGGTCCTGGCTGAGGTCTGGGGTCCGGCTGAGGTCTGGGGGTCTGGCTGAGGTCTGGGGGCCGGCTAAGGTCTGGCTGAGGTCTGGGGTCCTGGCTGAGGTGGGCGTGGGCCGGCTGAGGTCTGGGTTCCTGGCTGAGGTCTGGGGGGTCCGGCTGAGGTCAGGGGTCCGGCTGAGGTCTTGGGGCCGGCTGAGGTCTTGGGGCCGGCTGAGGTCTGGCTGAGGTCTGGGGTCCTGGCTGAGGTGGGCGTGGGCCAGGTGAGGTCTGGGGTCCTGGCTAAGGTCTGGGGGTCCGGCTGAGGTCTGGGGGTCCGGCTGAGGTCTGGGGTCCGGCTGAGGTCGGTTTAGGCCGGCTGAGGTCTGGGGTCCGGCTGAGGTCTGGGGTCCTGGCTGAGGTGGGCGTGGGCCGGCTGAGGTGGGCGTGGGCCGGCTGAGGTCAGGGGTCCAGCTGAGGTCAGGGGGTCCTGGCTGAGGTCAGGGGGTCCTGGCTGAGGTCTGGGGTCCGGCTGAGGTCTGGGGTCCGGCTGAGGTCAGGGGTCTGGCTGAGGTCAGGGGGTCCTGGCTGAGGTGGGCGTGGGCCCGCTGAGGTCAGGGGTCCTGGCTGAGGTCTGGGGGTCCGGCTGAGGTCTGGGGGTCTGGCTGAGGTCTGGGGGCCGGCTGAGGTCTGGCTGAGGTCTGGGGTCCTGGCTGAGGTGGGCGTGGGCCGGCTGAGGTCTGGGGGTCCTGGCTGAGGTCTGGGTGGTCCGGCTGAGGTCAGGGGTCCGGCTGAGGTCTGGGGTCCGGCTGAGGTCGGTTTAGGCCGGCTGAGGTCTGGGGTCCGGCTGAGGTCTGGGGTCCGGCTGAGGTCTGGGGTCCTGGCTGAGGTGGGCGTGGGCCGGCTGAGGTCAGGGGTCCAGCTGAGGTCAGGGGGTCCTGGCTGAGGTCTGGGGTCCTGGCTGAGGTCTGGGGTCCGGCTGAGGTCAGGGGTCCGGCTGAGGTCAGGGGGTCCTGGCTGAGGTAGGCGTGGGCCCGCTGAGGTCAGGGGTCCTGGCTGAGGTCTGGGGTCCAGCTGAGGTGGGCGTGGGCCCGCTGAGGTCTGGGGAGTCCGGCTGAGGTCAGGGGTCCGGCTGAATTCTGGGGTCCGGCTGAGGTCAGGGGTCCGGCTGAGGTCTTGGGGCCGGCTGAGGTCTGGCTGAGGTCTGGGGTCCTGGCTGAGGTGGGCGTGGGCCGGCTGAGGTCTGGGGTTCCTGGCTGAGGTCTGGGGTCCTGGCTGAGGTCTGGGGGTCCGGCTGAGGTCTGGGGGTCCGGCTGAGGTCTGGGGTCCTGGCTGAGGTCTGGGGTCCTGGCTGAGGTCTGGGGGGTCCAGCTGAGGTCAGGGGTCCGGCTGAGGTCAGTGTGGGCCGGCTGAGGTCTGGGGTCCGGCTGAGGTCTGGGGAGTCCGGCTGAGGTCAGGGGTCCGGCTGTGGACAGGGGTCCGGCTGTGGACAGGGGTCCGGCTGAGGTCTGGGGCCCGGCTGAGTTCTGGGTTCCGGCTGAGGTCAGGGGTCCGGCTGAGGTCTGGGGTCTTGGCTGAGGTCAGGGGGTCTTGCCTGTGGTCAGGGGGTCCGGCTGAGGTCTGGGGGTCCGGCTGAGGTCTGGGGGTCCGGCTGAGGTCAGGGGGTCCGGCTGAGGTCTGGGGGTCCGGCTGAGGTCTGGGGTCCGGCTGAAGTCAGGGGGCTCGGCTGAGGTCTGGGGGTCCTGGCTGAGGTGGGCGTGGGCCGGCTGAGGTCTGGGGGTCCGGCTGAGGTCAGGGGGCTCGGCTGAGGTCTGGGGTCCTGGCTGAGGTGGGCATGGGCCGGCTGAGGTCAGGGGGTCCGGCCTAGGTCTGGGGGTCCTGGCTGAGGTCTGGGGGTCCGGCTGAGGTCTGGGGTCCGGCTGAGGTCAGGGGTCCGGCTGAGGTCAGGGGGTCTGGCTGAGGTCAGGGGTCTGGCTGAGGTCAGAGGTCCCGGCTGAGGTCAGGGGGCCCGGCTGAGGTCGGCATGGGCTGGCTGAGGTCAGGGGGCCCGGCTGAGGTAGCTATGGGGCTGGCTGAGGTAGGTATAGGCCCGGCTGAGGTTGGCGTGGGCCGGCTGAGGTCAGGGCGCCCGGCTGAGGTGGACGTGGGCCGGCTGAGGTCTGGGGGTCCGGCTGAGGTCTGGGGGTCCTGGCTGAGGTCTGGGGGTCCGGCTGAGGTCTGGGGTCTGGCTGAGGTCAGGGGTCCGGCTGAGGTCAGGGGGTCTGGCTGAGGTCAGGGGTCTGGCTGAGGTCAGAGGTCCCGGCTGAGGTCAGGGGGCCCAGCTGAGGTCGGCATGGGCTGGCTGAGGTCAGGGGGCCCGGCTGAGGTAGCTATGGGGCTGGCTGAGGTAGGTATAGGCCCGGCTGAGGTTGGCGTGGGCCGGCTGAGGTCAGGGGGCCCGGCTGAGGTTGGCGTGGGCCGGCTGAGGTCGGTGTGGTTGTGGCTGAGGTTGGGCGTGGGCCGGCTGAGGTCAGGGGGCCCGGCTAGGTCAGAGGTCCTGGCTGAGGTCAGGGGCCCGGCTAGGTCAGGGCCCGGCTGAGGTCAGGGTGGACTCGCGTCTTTGCTTCTGTGGGGTCAAGGACAGAGGAAGTGTTGAAGGGTACAGCCTGCCTCTGGTGCGGGGTCTGCTCCAGGACTGTGAAGTCCCTGTGTCCCGCCCCCATCCCCCCCTGACCCCCCGCCCCGCCCTCCAGGCTGTCACTCGCAGGTCAGGGGTCAGGGGTCAGGGGGCCACCAGGCTCGGGGCGGGGAGCAGCGGGGTGAGCCAGGCTGTAGCTTCACTGTGGGATGGCCCGAGTACGAGGGGGATTCCCCCACCTTGGGAGAAGAGGGTGCTGCCTTCTGGGGGGTCCTAGGCTCCACTCACCACGACAGGCACACAGCGCTGGGGAGGGGCAGAGGGGCCTCCGGCAGGGGCGGCGCTCACCGAGGTCACACCAGGAGACCTCGCTCAGACTGGCCTGTGGCTCCCGGGGCAGCGCCCACGTGTGCGGGTGTTGTCCCCAGCCAGCACCCGCCGACCCTGCGCCCACACAGAGCAGCCCCAGGCAGGCTTGTAAGTCGCCAGGGATGGGGGATGGTGGATGACAGAGACTGCGCAGGCGGCCGGGCTGCACGGCGCGGGGCCTGTTCCCAGGCTGCTGTTTTTTTTTTTTTTTTTTATAAGATTTATTTTATTTATATGAAAGAGTTACAAAGAGAGGTCGAGACAGAGAGGTTCTCCATCCGCTGGTTCACTCCCCAGATGGCCGCAATGGCTGGAGCTGTGCTGATCTGAAGCCAGGAGCCAGGAGCTTCTTCCGGGTCTCCTACGTGGGTGCAGGGCCCAAGCACGTGGGCCATCCTCCACTGCTTTCCCAGGCCACAGCAGGGAGCTGGATCGGAAGAAGACCAGCCAGGACTAGAACGGGCGCCCACATGGGATGCCGGTGCTTCAGGCCAGGGCGTTAGCCCGCTGCACCACAGCGCCCCGCCCCCGGCTGCTGTCTTATTTTAGGTGGGATCTCTAGTATGGATGAGGTGTGGCCACACGCACAGATGGATCAGGGACACGTCGGCGTTCGATGTGGTGGTGTCCGCCTCCCTGTAAGGACGAGTTATAGAGAGGGCAGAACACGTCCTCTCGTGCAGTCTTTGGGAAAACAAGGGAGCCCCGTGCAGCTCAGGTTGCCTTGGTTTGACAGTGTGTGTGTGCACGTGTGTGCATGTGTGCGCGTGTGTGTGCATGTGTGTGCGTGCACGTGCGTGTGTGTGGCGGTGCAGCGCATTCAGGAGTTGGGTTTGTCCTGGTGCCCACAGCAGGCTGGTCTGCTGGGGTGGGGGAGACAGGATGGCCCAGGGCTCTGGCTTGAGATTGGGGCACCAGGGTCAGTTGTGGGGCACGGAACCCCGGGGACACCCCCACTTAACAGGCAGGCAGGGGAGGGGGTCGCATGTCCAGGGAGTGCGTGAGTGGCCAGGAGGAAGCGGGCCTGAGAGGGCGGGGCGGACCGGGCTGCTGTCAGGGACCCGGCCTCTTCCAGTGGACTGTGAGCTGGGCCCCCGCCCTGCGCTCCTTGGGGAGCTGGGCCTGGGAGGGGAAGGGCTGGAGGCAGCGAGCCGCAGGCGGGAGGCCGCAGGGCCTCTCTGCTTTGAATCCGGGCCTGGTGGGGTCTTAGCCGCTGAGTCGCCCGGGGACACGGCTGCCCTCGTTCAGAAAGGACAGAGCGCCATGGAAACCTGCCCGCTTCCCCAGGCACGCCGCGACCGTCAGAGCCGGAGGTGCTGGCCGAGGCCGGTCCTGGTCCTCCTCTCATTTGCATTCCGAGCCCCACGGCAGAGCGCAGGGGAACCGGGAGCCGGGATTCTTGCTGCTGCGGCTGCTGTTCCGCGTGCCGGGGGACCTTGGCGGCGTCTCACACTGAAAGCTGACTTGGCCAGGCCCTGGGGCTCCCGTCTCACTTCAGAGCCACGCGCCCCTTCCAGGCCTGGCCGAGAGGGCCCCCAGGAGCACCAAAGCCCATGGCAGGAGCCGGGACGGGATTCACTCGGCTCATGCGTCATGGGGCCTGGATGAGCGTGCATCAGTTGCATATTTCCCAGTGTATTCCGCCTGGCCTCAGGCCCAAGGGTGGGCCTGTCTCCCTTCGTCCTGTCACTCTGAGAAGCCTGGGGGTGGCGCCCCGTCCCCTTGTAGGCCCAGCCTCACTGGGAGCTCCCGTGATGTGTGGGCGTGTCCGAGGCTGGGGTTTCCAGGTGAGCCCAGTGTTGGGGTACAAAGATGGGCTGTGCAAGTGCTGGTGGGACTTCCAAGTAACTGAGGGCCCAGGGCCAGGGCAGGCGGTGGTGGGGACCCAGAGCGCAGGTGTGGGACGGACTTGGCCACCAGCCCTTTATTGCTCGTGGGGGATCTGTGTGTGGCTCCTCCCCTGAGCCTGACACACTCGCGGGGACCACGTGGACGCTGCTGCACGTGCGTGTTCGGTGTCTTGGTGCTGTGGTTCTCACTCGGATCTGAGCACAGGGTCAGAGGGCCTGGAACACAGGCTCGCCAAGGACCTGCCCCAGGGCTGGGGATCTCTGATGTGGACCCAAAGTGAGGGCTTTACAGGGAATCAAGACACGCACCCACAAAACCGTGCACCCCGCACGTCAACAGCGAGGAGCCCGACAGCGGGCGTCTCATGCCTTCCAGGAGAGTGGATGTGCAAGGTTCCTGGGCTTTTAAATAACACACACAGTTGCAGCAGGCACGTTCCTTCCTCTCCTGAGCCATTCAGCCCAGGCCCAACTGTCCCCACTGTTCAGGGCGTTCCCCTAGCCACGGTCTGCACCAGACCGGGGCGCCACTTGGCCCCTGGAGCCGCGGCCAGGTTCGTGTCAGCGCTGCCGTCACTGGAGGAGTGTGCAGTCAGACGGGCTAAACGGAAGTTTTATTTAGTTCTGGAGGGTGAGGGGGGCTTCCACGTGTGGTGGTTACTTCTTAAATGGAGCAAGGCTCTGCCGTGCTGGTGTTGCTAGACCGGGCTGGCTTGGTCTAGGAGGGCTTCCAGCACACGTGAGCAGCACAGCCAGTCAGGGCCGTTGCGCTGTTGTGTTTGCTGTCGGATGCCCGTGACGAGCGAGAGCCCCACTGCCGCCGGCTGCTGGCTGGTTTCCCCCAGCTTGGCTCTGCCCATCAGTCTAGCACTCAGCCGGTCCTTCCTCCCAGGGCACGTGGCTCTCTGGGGCCACGATGCACCCGGAGACTGTCTGCAGAGCCCCCCGAGAGCCCCCCACGCGCACATGCCTCACCTCTGCCTCCACTTCTGCTCCTGGGACCTGGCCAGTCCCAGCCCCTCCCTGCGCTGTGTCTGTTGGGTGGATGTGAACCAAGAAATGCAGAGCCCGTGGCACTGTCTGGAGTCGCTTTGTCATCCGTGGCTTTTGAGCCCGGGGCGAGGGAAGTAGGATCCTTCCAAGGCTCGGCAAGAGCTGAGTCACTCACGTCTCCCAGCAGCTCGACAGGGCCTGGGGGCAGCACCTGTGTGGAGGCCTGTGCATCTGGCCAGACGCCCGGCAGCTCACAGAGGCCACTCCAGCAGCGTGGGGGGGGGCTACACGTGTGACCCAGTCTGTCCCCCACTGATGCCAACTCCAGGGTGGTGGTGGGGGCTACAGGGCTGGTGGCGTTGGCTCCTGCCAACACGGCGGCGCTGTGACGATTTTCTCGTGTTCTGCGTGCTCATGGGATGGTGTGGGGGCAGAAGGGCCCCGTTCTCTTGAAGCCGGGCTGCCCGGGCTGTCACGGCAGGCAGTCTCTGCCTCTGTCCTTTCAATTCAGAGTGACGTGGATGCGTCACAGTGAAAATCAGGGCAGAGCGAGAGCCCAGCCTGGGCCAAGTCCCCACTCTCCCTCCCCCAGGGATGTGTCCTGCTGTCTTCCCAGGCCGTGTCCACGGCACCAGCAGGCTCAGCCCCACCCGCTGCCCAGCCACTGGCCAGGTGCGTGTGGGGGTGTCCCTCCATGCCCAGTGCGGGACCGGGGGGCCACCACCAGAAGGCCGAGTTCCAGGTGGACTCCCCGGCCCCCGTCCTGACAGTGCCCGACCCTCCGGCCCGCAGCCCTGGAGCGCCCTCGCAGTCTAGTCTCTGCCTGTGCCTTCCCCACAGAACAAAGCCACGCTGGCAGGGGGTGGCTCTCCCCAGCACAGGGACGGTGGCCAGTGCAGGAAGGGGCAGAGCGGACACAGGCGTGAGGTCGTTCGCAGAGCAGCCACAGCTGCACCGCAGGACAGGCAGGTACATTTTATTTCACAGTTCTCTGGGCGTTTTCTTGGGAAACTCAAGTCAGCAGGCTGACGTGACTTTGTCAGGCCTGCCCCGGCCAGGATGACCTGGGCCACCACACAGCCCGAGTCCCTTGCTGAGCCCCGCCCAACTTGTCCCCACACCTGAGGCCAAACCCAGGTCCCCGTTTCCTCTGGTGAGCGGCTAACACAGGGCACCTTTTCCAAGCCGGGACCCCGAGAATGAGCAGGCGGGGCCTCTTGCCACCCTCTTGGTGCTTTGGGGGTGTCTTGTAGCTTTGACTGAGCAGACAGGCAAGGTTGGGGTGGCTCCACGGGCAGCACACCCAAGTGCACGAATGGAGGCGGGATCCGTGGCTCACTTGGCCGTCACCAGGCCATTCAATGAAAAGAATCGGTTTGGCAGCTCATAGGCCAAAGAATGAGACGTGCAGCCCCGTACGTGGGCCTAAGTGGAGAAAGGGGCTGGACAGTCCTCACCTTTCCCCTCCGCTCGCCGGCAGGGGCGGTGAGAGCGCCTCCCGCTGTGAGAGGCTGTGCTCGGTCAGGGATGTGGCACTGTCCAAGGGGCCCCCTCACCCCGACCTGTCCTGAGAGGAGCCCCCGGCCTGGGGCTGCGGGCTGGGGCTTTGCCACACGCAAGGGCTCATCTTACAGACCTCGGGGCCTTCTGGGGGCAGGGAGCCAGGCACACAGCATGACGGCTGCCGCCTGCCCCCGGCGAGCCCAGGGAGGCGAGTGCACCTGCCGTGTGTGTCACGCCGCTCCTGGGGCTCCTGCTGTCTCTCAGGTCTCGGTGGACCCAGTGCCCAATTCCACCCAGAGTCCTTCCTGGGGAGGGCAGCTCTGGTGGGCAGCGCCCCAGGCGGGAGGGGAGGGGAATGGGGAAGGAAGGACCGTGTGGTGGGCCAGAGCGCACGTCAGGGCCCTGCTACTGCTACCCTCGTATTAACCCCTGCCCCACCGGCCTCGTGGCCGTGCCTGGCGGCTGAGGCTGTGGCAACGCTGGGCCAGTGACAGTGCCCCCAGGCTGCCCCCTGCTGGGCAGCCGTGCCCAGTCTGGCCAAAGGCAGGCTGTCGGCCGCTACAGGGGGCATCTTCCCAGCGCCCCCGCCATCTGGAGGGCAGCTGGGGATGAGGGGTGACGGAGCCACTTGGCCCTCCCAGAGAGTGACGTAGAGGCACTTGGGATTTCTTAAACAAAACAGCAAAGCCAAGGAGAGAAACCCGTGAGGGTGCTGGGTGGTAAGCAGGTGCAGTTCTGTTCCTGACGGGACGGGTCTCCACCTCCGGAGCGCGCCTTGTTCTCTAGCCCTAACCTAATCCTGACAGCCATTGCCACTGGGAGGTGGGGACGGGAACCTGGGATGGGAGGAGCTTTTCTTTGTGGGCAGGAGCGGAGCGATGACGACGTCGTCGGAGTCGTCGGAGTCAACGTCGTCCCTGGGCTGCGGCCCCGAGGGGGAAGAGCGTGCTGCAGGGAGGCAGAGACAGGGCAGCCGTGTGACTGCACGCGCCGAGCGGGCGCGGACGCACACCGCAGCCCTTCCCCGGCCCTGCTCCAGCCGGGACACGCCAGCCAGGAAGCCATCCTGGTTTCCAAAAGCCAAACGCGAGCACAAAGTGAAGGCTCGCCAGCCCCAAGGAGGCCCTGCGCGCGGCCCTCAGAGCGTCCCGGGAGACGGCTGCAGAGAGCGGCGGCCAGCGTGTGTGGGAGGGCCGGCCCCTGGCCCCACGGGCTGGTGGGGGGAAGTGTGGTCGTCTTCATACACCTGAGCTCTTCAAGCCCTCAGTCTGCGCTGGAGTGTGATGGGATGGGGGTGGGCGACCCCCGGGGCTCCCTTGGACAGATGTGAGGAGGGGGCACGAGCCCACCGTGGGGGTGGGCCCAGGCTCAAGAGCCTGAGCCTTACTCCTTCCAAACCTGGTAGTTTAGCGGGGAGGACGGCATCTGCGCCGGCTTCCCGCAGGGAGCCGAGGGCACAGGGACATCAGATTAACTGGGAGTCAAGGCCGTGTTCCTTTTTTCTTTAAAAGCACAGCGAGCTCAAAGGAGGGCTGGATTTCACAGCGCCCTGGTCCTTGCGTGGACGGAAGCGACCCCCTGGGCGCGTTCTGCAGCTTCCACGTGGCAGGCGGGCCTGCCAGCTCCCCCAGGTCAGCAGGTAGAGGGGCTGCTGGGGCCGGCGCCCCCTCCCCCAGGGCTGCGGCTGCTAATCTGGGTTTGCCGGGCTTCACAGATCAAAGCTTTCTGGATCTGACAAAGCTAGGAAAACATGACTGAAGTGGGGAAGCTGTGATCCCACAGGTGGTAGGGAGCTCGTAGCCCGGGCGGCACATCTCCATGGCTGAGCCCTGGGGAAGGGTGGCTGGAGCCCAGCAGGGTGGTGGAAGGGCCAGGCTGGGACTCCCGGGACGGCACACGTACCAGAGCGTGCCTGCGGGGTTGCTGGCTCCTCCAGGTCTTCCGTGGCCTCCCAGCCGCTGGCTTCACCGTCCTCCTCACCTGAAGAGACATGCACACTGGAAGCACCACTGTGCACACAGGGCCCACCGCCCGCCTGTCGTGGGGAGGGCTCCTCCTCTGTCCCCTCGCCTGTTGTCCCTGGTCACCTGAGACCTGAGAGCCCACTGCAGTCCACCGTGTGTGAAACCTCCCCGTGCCCCGGCACATAGAAAACCCCAGACTGTGGTCCCCGAACCTCTGGCACTGTTGGCTTCACAGGAACAGCTGGGGGCGGGCAGTGGTTTTCCAGCTGCGGGACCCACAGGAAGGTCCTGTGGACTTGGCCAGAATCAGATTGGGGGCGGGGCGGAAGTGCCCCGGGAGCCACCCAGCCCCTGTCTGCACTGTGCACCAGCAGACTGTGGCCCACGGCCGGGCCTGCTGGGATGCACGCTGGTGTCAGGTGCAGGGACCTCGCGGGAAAGGCAGTAGGGCTGTCCTGAAGACCCACAGGCGAGACGCTGGCCTGAGGGAGAGAACCCGCCCCGCCCGGCCCCAGCTGAGAATAAGGACCAAGACAAGCTGTGGAGCTCAGCCTGGGTGGCCCAGGACCTGGCTGCGTGACGCTGGGGGCCGTGCAGCAAGCTACCTCACGGGGCTTCTGGCAGAGGTGTGACTTAGTGTGGGGTAAACCTCCCTGCTGCCCTCAAGTGGCCACACTTAACCAACCCTAGAGCCACGCGCGTTACCAGGGGAGGCCGTGCGGCGGGGCGGTGGAGGGGTGGTTCCGCGTGGGCCAGAGGCAGGTCTCTTCCTAGCAGAGGTCGCGCTGGAGAGAGAGGAAGCCGGGCTGTGAGGATGCATCCCACCAGGCCTGCCGCAGGGCCAGCCCCGATGCCAGGCACGCCCTGGTCCTGGCATGGGTTGGCCTGGACACATCCTGTCCGTCACCCTGGGGCAGTGTGGAGGTCAGGCTGACGCGGTTCCTCAGCGCTGGCTTCAGGCTTTCCTCGCCCCCTCTGCCTGCAGGTGGGGCCAGCAGTGCTGTTCCCGGGCACGTGGAGCTGGGGGGAGGGAGTGCTGACAGTATGCACCTGAGACCGTGGCCGCTCCCGGGCAGATGGAACGGGCTCTTAGCAGTGATTGTCCGAGGCAGTGGGGAGCTGCCACCGCCTTCCAGGGACTGAGAAACAGCGTCCACTCCAGGAGACAGGAACCTGGCAGACGGTGGGCTGGGATGTGGGGAGGGAGTCCTGGGCTCCTGCGCCGGGCCTGGCACTGTCTCGGGCTCAGGGGCACCTGGCGGTCTCTGCCTTCGGGCGGAGCAGCACACCTAGCAGGAATGGTGCCAGTGGGAACTAGCACGCTGCTCGCGGCAGGAGGGCTCGGGTGGCCCCACTCCTGTCAACACCATGCTGTTTGGGCACCGGGGACAGCCAGTCCACGGCCAGCGGTTCCCGTCACTCCGTGAACCGAAGCCCTCCTCTCCATCTTCTCGGAGAAGGTGCTGCCCTGGGAGGGCCGCTTCCCGAGCGAGCCACTAGTCACTCCCCCGGTGCTGCAGGAACTTCTCCAGGGGCGTGACGGCGTGCTGCACCTGCTCACCGCCCGACACCCTGCCGGCTGCCCGCAGTGGACGCTCTGTGACCAGACAGCAGTGCCCGAACGGCCTCACCTGAGCCTGGCCCGTGCCAGGTGTCCCCGCAGCACGGACTGCACCATGACAATGGCTGCCTCTGGGCTGTGCTCGTCCGCGGTCACGGGGCTTGGACTGCGGGGCGTGGGCGAGTCCTGTGCGTAGACAGCAGGAGAGAGGCCTGTGCGGCTCCCGGTGGCGCCAAGCGAGACTTCCTGCCCCGCCCTGCCCCGCCCCGCCCCACCCACCCTGTTGTGCAGCCTCTGCAGGACACTGGGGATCCTTAAACCTTTCGTGTCTTAATGAGCAGGGGCTGACACGGTGTCTGTCGTGCGAGACACAAATGCAGCCAGCCCAGCCCGCTGAGGGAGCTCCGAGCTGCGGGTGCCCGAGCAAAGCCAGGACTGCGTGGTTACCTGAGGTGAGCGGCCTGGCCCACCGGGAGGCTCTGGGCTGCGCCCTTGTCTTGACAGCAGCTGCGCCCGGGTGAGATGTCCCCTGAAAGCTGCCTGAAGCGCCACTGCTGCCTGTCAGGGAGAGGAGAGGGCGTGGAAGGTGACGTGTCCCTCCTGGGCAGACGCCACGGGGACCCCTGGGAAGTCACCGCTGTGGCTCCGCGCTCAGCCCACGTGTCACTGAGATCACCCGGGGAGGGAGAGGCACAGGTGTGATTCCCAGACAGAATCTCGAATGGAAAGGAACCAGGCTGCTACCCAGCTACGTTAGCTTCCAAGATAGTCCTTGTTTCAGTTTGCACCCTGGGAGGGCCTGTTCTGCTCCATCTACTTTCCATGTACACAAGGAGCCCAGTAAGTTTGTGGAAAACAGAATTAGAAGATAACTTATTTTAGTGAAAAAAATTTTGAAACCTATACAGTTTTTCCCTTTTTTTTTTTGACAGGCAGACTGGACAGTGAGAGAGACAGAGAGAAAGGTCTTCCTTTTCCGTTGGTTCACCCCTCAATGGCCGCTGCAGCTGGCGCACCGCGCTGATCCGAAGCCAGGAGCCAGGTGCTTCTCCTGGTCTCCCATGGGGTGCAGGGCCCAAGCACTTGGGCCATCCTCCACTGCACTCCCGGACCACAGCAGAGAGCTGGCCTGGAAGAGGACCAACCGGGACAGGATCCAGCGCCCCGACTGGGACTAGAACCCAGTGTGCCGGCACCACAGGCGGAGGATTAGCCTAGTGAGCCGCGGCCCCGACTCCTTTTATTTTTCAAAGATTTATTGGAAAGGCTGGGGCTGGTGTTGTGGCACAGTGGGTTAACGCCCTGACCTGAAGTGCTAGCATCCCATATGGGTGCCGGTTGGAGACCCAGCTGCTCCACTTCTGATCCAGCTCTCTGCTATGGCCTGGGAAAGCAGTGGAAGATGGCCCAAGTCCTTGGGCCCCTTCAACCGCGTGGAAGACCCCGAAAAAGCTCCTGACTTTGGATTGGCGCAGCTCCAGCTGTTGCTGGAGAGTGAACCATCGGATGGAAGACCTCTCTCTGTAACTCTTGACTTTAAAATAAATAAATAAATCTTAAAAAAAAAAAAAAAGGGGGAGAAGTTAGGGGGGAGAGAGAGAGAGAGAGAGAGAGAGGTTTTCTATCCATTGTTCACTCCCCAAATGGCAGCAACAGCAGAGTCTGGCCAGGGTGAAGCCAGGAGCCTGGAACTCCATCCAGGTCTCCCAAGTAGGTGGCAGGACCGCAAGGACTTGGGCCATCTTTTGCCTCCCTAGGCACATTAGTAGGGAACTGGATTGGAAGTGGAACAGCTAGAACCCAGACCGGTACTCTGATAGGGAATGCCAGTACTGCAGGTGACATCCTAGCTCACTGTGCCACAGTGTCAGCCCTCCAATCTTTTTTTCTTTTAAGATTTATTTACTACTTGAAAGGCACAGTTACAGAGAGTGAGATGGGGGCCGGCGCCGTGGCTTAACAGGCTAATCCTCTGCCTTGCGGCGCCGGCACACCGGGTTCTAGTCCTGGTTGGGGCACCGGATTCTGTCCCGGTTGCTCCTCTTCCAGGCCAGCTCTCTGCTATGGCCTGGGAGTGCAGTGGAGGATGGCCCAAGTCCTTGGGCCCTGCACCCTATGGGAGACCAGGAGAAGCACCTGGCTCCTGGCTTCGGATCAGCACGATGCGCCGGCCGCAGCGGCCATTGGAGGGTGAACCAATGGCAAAAAGGAAGACCTTTCTCTCTCTCTCTCTCTATCCACTCTGTCAAAAAACAAAACAACAAAAACAAAAAAACACCAAAACAGAGAATGAGATGGGGAGAGACACAGATCTTCATCTACAGGTTCACTCCCCAGATGGCCGCCACGGCTGGAGCTGGGCTGGTCTGATGCTAGGAGCCAAGAGCATCTTCCAAGTCTCCCTTGTGGTACAGGGGCCCAAGCGCTAGGGCCATCTGCTGCTTTCCCAGGCCATAAGCAGGGAGCTGGATCAGAAGTGGAGCAGCCGGGACTCAAAGCTGCTCCCATATGGGATGCTGGCGCTGCAGGCGGTGGCTGTACCTGCTACACTGCAACACTGCTCCTGCCGTGTAGTTTTTTCTTGAGATGCATTTTCCATGAGCTGCTAAAACGGAGCAGTGCAGAGCAAGCTGTCGGGATCACCCGCAGCCGTCTGGGGTGGTGCACCCTGTGACTGGGTCTTGGATGGTTTCCCTGCGGCGTGTGCAGTGTGGAGTCGGCGCTGTGCGTAGCAGCGCTTGGCTGAGGAGGAGGGTGAGCACGCCGATGGCCCTGGGGCAGTGACCCGAGCTCAGGGTCTCCGCGGGTCCCAGTCATGTCGGAGGAAGGGCAGGAGCAGGCAGTGGATGGCGGCCTGACTTTTTTTTTTTTAAATTCATTTATTTACTTGAAAGGCAGAGTTAGAGACAGCAAGATCTTCCATCCACTGGTTCATTCCCCAGATGGCTGCAACTGCCAGAGCTAGGCAGATCTGAAACCAGGAGCTTCTTCCAGGTCTCCCACGTGGGTGCAGGGACCCAACCATTGGGCCGTCGTCCACTGCCTTCCCAGTGCATTGGCAGGGCGCTGGGTCAGAGGTGGGGCAGCCAGGTCTCAGAGGGATGCCCACACAGGATGAGACGGCGCTCTTCCCGCTGTGCGGGCAAACCAGCATGTGGGCAGGAGTCAGGAGCCTGCGTGGTGGCCCGGAGACCCAGGCTCAGGCGGGGAGGGGGACTTCACGTCAGACACGCCGCCGGGCAGCCAGCGGACTTGAGGCCTGTGCAGGCAGCGTGCCGGCTCCCCGCCCGAGCCTGGGGGCGGCAGGAAGGGGGTCCAGGCACTGCTGCTCAGCACGTGGACACTCTGGGGAGAAGGCGGAAGCGTGGAGACGCACAGGAGCCAGGGCGGTCGGCCTCTCAGGGAAGGGGGTGGGCCGCTGGGGCGCGGCGAGTTGAGGGCTGTGACTGGCCCCGGGGTGAGGGAGCTGAGCCCTATCAGGGAAGCTGGTGTGCTGGGTGGCCTCTCCAGTGTGATGCCCACACTGGGGGCGGCCGAGGGGGGCACCGCAGGAGGCCCACCCTGGGGAAGTGTTGGCAGGAGGGGGAGGGGCTTCCTCTCCCTTTTAGCTTTTCAAGTGTTCCTGTCTTAACTTGGAAGGACAGCTCTGTGCAGCCATCACCACCTCTGAGTTCCAGATCTCTCCTCACCCCCCCAAATGGAGCCACTTGGCAGCCGCGAGCCCCTGCCGGTGGAGTCCCCAGTGGCCTCCCTTCACTCAGTGTTTCCTGGGTCACCCACCCGCAGCAGGACAGGCTGTGCGTGCTCGTGGCGCGTCAGCCGAGGGACATTCGGGTGACCATCTGTGGACGGGGCACACCCAGGAGAGGAAGTGCCTGGCCCGGGTGGCCATTCTGCGTGGGTTCCCACTTCTCCACATCCACACCAACACCTGCTCCTGGCCAGTTTTGCCCCAGGCTGACCTGGTGGGGATGGAGCGGGTGGGGCTGGGTCTGTCCGCCACTGTTTCGTGGAGATCTAAGTATGCGGGCAGCTGGGGGCACGTGCCGAAGGCCCCTCGGCCCAGGGCAGGGCTGGGGGCAGAGAACGCAGGGAGGGGTGGAGCCATGGTGGGGAGTTTCAGGGAGACTGACGGGGCAGGGGCAGGTGTGGAAGCACTGGCCTGGGCGAGAGCTGTTGGCGGAGGGGCTGTGGCTGTAACTGGAAGACTGGCAGGGAGGGTGTGGTTTGGGAGCAGTTGATTGGTAACAAGGTGTGAGCGCACAGGTGGCTGACGGAACAGGCGAGGAGGCAGGTCGCGGAGCGAGAGGTCAGGCAGTGAGGCTGGGGGTGGCTACCAAACCGCTGCTGAAATGCTTGAAGCTGGGAATGAGGGGAGGCAAGTGGGGGACCCGCTGAAGGGGTGGCTTGGGGGCTGCCCGGGCAGGGCGGTGACCAGCTGGCTACGGGAGGTGCCCGTCACCCGGGCCTCAGCATGGACTGACATCATTGGGGCACCGCACTTGCCAGCTGCCTGAACACAGGTGGGAGGGGCTCCCCGGGGCCTGGCCGCCCAGGAGCCCATCCGCTGGAGGGCGGGTGATGGGCCGAGGTGCACAGCAGTACCGGGAGCTTGCGGCTCCCACCAGCCTGCCCCAGACAAGGAAGAGGCCGGCCCCTGCGTGTGGAGACGGGGCCTTCCCCATGGTCCAGTCAGACACTGCTGACCTCAGAAGCCCAGAGGAGGGCAGGGCTGAGGCCGCCATGGTGCCAGCAAGGTGCCGGCGTTGTGGCGCAGGGGTCAGGCCGCCGCGTGGGACGCTCCCGCCCACGTTGCAGCCCCAGTTCAGGTGCTGGCTGCTCTGTTTCTGATCCAGCTCCCTGCTGAAACACTGGGAGAGCAGCAGCAGATGGCCCAAGTGTGCGGGCCCTTGCCATCATGTGGGACACCTGAATGGAGTTCCAGGCTCCTGGCTTTGGCCCCGCCCAGCCCTAGCTGTTATGCATGGTGGCCAACTGGGGAGTGAACCAGTGGAGGGAAGAGACCCACCCCTCCATCTCTTTCAAGTAAGTAAATACATCTTAAAAGACTCAAGCAAAATAAAGAATTCATATTTTAGCTCTTGTGGCTTAGAACTGCACCAGGGGCCGGCGTTGTGGTGCAGTGGGTTAAGCCACCACCTGCCATGCTGGCAACCCATGTGGGCGCCGGGTCACATCCTGGCTGCTCCACTCCAGCTCCAACTCCCTGCTGATGGCCTGGGAAAAGCAGCAGAAGATGGCCCAAGTGTTTGGGGCCTTGTCACCCACATGGGGGACCCAGATGGAGTTCCTGGCTCCTGGTTTTGTCCTGGTCCAGCCCTTGCCGGATGGCCATTTGGGGAGTGAACCAGCATATGGAAGATCGCGCTATCAGATAAATACATAAATCTTTAAGCTCAGCCCTCGCCCCGCTCTGCCACGGGAGACAGCCCTGTGTGGCGTCACAGACATGTCTGCCCTAGCTTTGTGGTTCCCACCGCAGCCACACGGCAGGCACCCTCTTCTCACGCCCACTCCTCCTGGGGTGCCCTGTGGACCCAGTCCACGTGTCACCCTCTTCACGCTGAGCTGTGAGCGTGGCTCCCTGCATGTGAGGTGGCTGCCCGGCCAGAGCTCAGCGAGGGCTGGGAGGACGAGCGCTGGGTTCAGAGGGGGAAACGCGTCTGATGTCTAAAGGTGACGTGGGGCGGGGCTTCAGAAGGGGCCTGTCGAGGGCTGCGCGCCTCACTGACTCCGGAGTAGAAGTCGTGTTCTCAAAGTAGAGGAACAGCTTGCTTACCTCCTCGTCCAGCACGGTCTGCTTTTTCTGAAAGAAAGAAAGAGGCCTGAGTCGGTGTGAGGCGGGAGGTTCTGCCAGCGTTCAACCCCTGGCCACGTCAGCCGGGGCATCCGAGGGGCAGGCTCCCTGTGCACCCCACGCTCCAGGTGACAGCCTCGGTGACCGCCCACGAAGCCGTGAGGACCACGGGGACAGGAAGACCCCAAGCATCCGAGGGGCAGGCTCCCTCTGCACCCCACGCTCCAGGCGACTTCCACACCTCGGTGACCGCCCACGAAGCCGTGAGGACCACGGGGACAGGAAGACCCCAAGCATCCGAGGGGCAGGCTCCCTCTGCACCCCACGCTCCAGGCGACTTCCACACCTCGGTGACCGCCCACGAAGCCGTGAGGACCACGGGGACAGGAAGACCCCAAGCATCCGAGGGGCAGGCTCCCTGTGCACCCCACGCTCCAGGCGACAGCCTCGGTGACTGCCCACGAAGCTCTGAGGACCACGGGGACAGGAAGACCCCAAGCATCCAAGGGGCAGGCTCCCTGTGCACCCCACGCTCCAGGCGACAGCCTCGGTGACTGCCCACGAAGCTCTGAGGACCATGGGGACAGGAAGACCCCAAGCATCCGAGGTGCCGTTCCCAGGCGCCCTCTGCACCCTAGGGGATGTGTTTGTGTTTTCGGAGTCCTTTTATTTTTGAAAAAATTTTAAAGAATTACTTATTTATTTGAAAGGCAGAGTGACATAGAGGCAGAGAGAGAGAGGTCTTCCATCCGCTGGTTCACTCCCAAATGGCTGCAGTGGCCGGAGCTGGGCCAATCCAAAGCCAGGAGCCAGGAGCTTCCTCTGGGTCTCCCACATGGGTGCAGGGGCCCAAGGACTTGGGTCATCTTCCAGTGCTATCCCAGGCCATAGCAGAGAGCTGGATTGGAAGTGGAGATCTGGGACTTGAACCGGCGCCCATATGGGATGCCAGTAGTGCCGGCTTTACCTGCTGTGCCGCGGCACGGGCCCCAGGAGTGGAGATTTAGCTGAGCAGTTAAGCTGCTGGGTAGGACACCAGTCCCCACACGAGTGCGTGGGGACAGACTACACCCAGCTTCACCCCGAGGAGCTAGCTTGTACTCCCCAGTTTTCTTCTTTCTTTTTAAGGATTTATTTTATGGGGCCGGCGCTGTGGCACAGTGGGAGTGAACCAGCAGATGGAAGACCTCTCTCTGTCTCTGCCTCTCTCTCACTCTGCCTTTCAAATAAATTTAAATAAATAAATAAATAAATAAAGGAAGACTTGGTCCTGGGGCCGGTGCTGTTGTGCAGCAGGTTAAGCCTCCACCCATGGCACCGGCATCCCATAGGGCACCGGTTCAAGCCCTGGCTGCTCCACTTCTGATCAGCTCCCTGCTATGGCCTGGGAAAGTGGTGGAGGATGACAAAGTGCTTGGGTCCTGCAACCATGTGGGAGACCAGGAGAAGCTCCTGGCTCCGACGCAGCCATTTGGGGAGCAAATCAGCGGATGGAAGACCTTTCTAATTCTGCCTCTCAAATAAAAATAAATCCACCTTTAAAAAAAAAAGACTTGGTCCATGGCAGTCAAGAAGCCAGCAATCCTTGACACCTGCCTGGGGAGAGAGGAGGCGGCCCAGAGTGACCCCGTGAGACGCAGGGGGCTGACGTGGGCAGTGGCTGAGCTGCCCCGGTGCTGCCTCACCTGGGAGCGCTGGCTCGGGCCCTGGCCGTGCTTCCCCTTGGCTCTCTGCTGTGCACCTGGGAAGCAGTGGACGAGGGACCAGTGCTTGGGTCCCTGGCACCTACACAGGAGGCCGAGGTAGAGTTCTGGGCTCCTGGCCGTGGCACGGTCCTGCCCCAGCTGTTGCTGGCCTTTGGGGGGTGAGCCAGCAGACAGGCGGCCACTCTCCCTTTCCCTGTCTGGCACTTGCCTTTTAAATACACGAGTGAGTAATCTTAAGAAAAAGCAGCAGCAGGCCTGCTACATCCTGTGTCTCAGGTGGTGGGTGTGTCCACCTCAGCCCTGAGCTGACAAATGCGGCTAGGGCACAGGCTGCTCTTCCCACAGGAAACACCTCTGCAGATGGCACTGGCGGTTCTTGGAAACCACGCGTGGCAACGGTCGTGGGGGTGCCAAGCCAGCCACCACCGGGTCCCGGCACAACCTTTGACAAGTGGACCACTGGGTGAGGGGAGGCCGTGCCGAATTCCCAGGTGTGCAGTGGCATGGTGGGAAGTGCTGGAGCTACACACACCTAAGTGGTTCTGGAAAAAACGATATGGGGGTGATATGGCTGCCTGTCCACTGCTGAGCGAGGCGGGGGCCGGGAGGTGCGCTGCTGAACCTGCTGAAGGCGTCCCCGGGGGGACCTGGGAAGCAGCAGTGCGGAGAGCAGCCCACCAGCAGCCCGCCGCAGTCTGGAGTGCTCGGGCGGGTTCCAAAACCTGGTTTTTATTTGCACAACACCAAGGACTTGTAACACAGGAGAGATTTTTTAAAATCTCAGTTTTTTTTTTTTTTTTTTTTTTGACAGAGTGGATAGTGAGAGAGAGAGACAGAGAGAGAAAGGTCTTCCTTTTGCCATTGGTTCACCCTCCAATGGCCGCTGTGGCCAGCGCACCGCGCTGATCTGAAGGCAGGAGCCAGGTGCTTCTCCTGGTCTCCCATGCGGGTGCAGGGCCCAAGGACCTGGGCCATCTTCCACTGCCTTCCCGGGCCACAGCAGAGAGCTGGCCTGGAAGAGGGGCAACCGGGACAGAACCTGGCACCCCAACCAAGACTAGAACCTTGTGTGCCGGCACTGCAAGGCGGAGGATTAGCCTATTGAGCCACAGCACCGGCCAGTCTCAGCTCTTTTTAAATGTTGATTTGTTTTTCATCTACTTGGAAGACAGAACAGAGAGAGCAAGCAAGCTAGAGAGGTCTTCACCCACCGGTCCACTTCACACACAAGTCTATAAGCTCGGAGTAGGCCAGGCCAAAGCCAGGAGCCTGGAATGCCCCTCCGTCCCCCATGTGAGTGACGGGGATTCAAGAACTCGAGCCATTACCAGCGCCTCCCAGAGGAGCCAGGTCTCTGTCCGGGGCTGACACAGGATGTGCACACCCATGCCTGGGTGGATGTCTTTTTAGAGCATTGAGCTCACACGAGGAGACCACAGCCTCTTAGGGACTAGAACCTCAGTGGCACCCGGCCCCGCCCCATGTGTCCTGTCCTGCTGCCCTGGTCAGTGTGGCTGCGGGGCACCCGGGGCTCCTCAGGGGCACTCACCTTGTGCTTGTACAGCCTCCACTGGGTCTGCAGGACCCGGGCGGCGGCGTCTCTTCTCCCTTCCACGCAGGGGGAGGGGGCCCGCGAGACGCCCTCCTCACTGGCGCCTGCCTCGGGGTCCTGCAGGGAGAGCCTGCTGCTGGCGGGGGACGCTGGACGTTCTTGGGCCTGCAGGAAATTAAAGGGCGTGAGGAAGATGGGATCGGGCGGGGAGGCGGGTGTCGGGCAAGGCACAGGATATTGCCTGGCCCGGAGCAGGCGCTGTCTGTCACCGTCACACCATGCACCGTGGCAGACGTCCGCGGGACGCAGCACCCATGGCGGGGCAGGCTCGGACGTGCTTTCCTGAAGGCCTGACTCGGCAGCCGTGTCCGGGAGGACGAGTGCCGACCCCCTGTGGTCCCCGAAGGGCTTTCCAACGGGCGCCGCACTGACTGAGTCACTTCCCACTGTCGCAGGAACCGTCCGCTGCTCCAACACCGTGGGGTGAGAGTGGCCTTTCTGGGGTTACAGGCAAGGTGGCCCCGGCTCGGGGCGAGGGGAGCAGGAGGCAGGGGTTGCTGTTGCGATGCCGATATAATGCGTCTAATCCGCTATCCACAGGGCACCCCCACGGGGCCTGAGACCCACGAGCCGTCCTTCCCACGCCACAGAGCACGAGCATGGTAGGCTCACAGAGACCGCTGCAGCCGCAGGCCGTGGACAGACGCCCAGGGCAGACCGGGCGGGCAGAGGCTCACCCCCCGCCTCGCTGCGCCCCCGTTAACCACAGCCCAGCTCCTGGCTCTGCCACTGCGTGAGGCAGACAGCACGGGATGCCTCCTGTGGCCTCCCTCCCTGAGGGTCGGGGAGCCCGGGATCCTGTTTGCTCCTGCTGTGTGGACACCGTCTTCAGGCCGTGCAATCAGGCGCTGGCGCAGAAGACACAGCGTGATTCTGGCCACGCCGTCTCCCAAGTCCTCGCTCAGCAGAAGCGGCGTGGCAGGAGTCTGCTGGCACGGCCAGTCGGCCTTGAACTAAGGAGAGGACTCCAGCTCCACAGCAGTGACATTCATTGGGGGGAAAAAGTGACAAACCCTGCAGCAAAAATCCTCAGGGAAACGCGCAACCCAGCAGCATGGGAGGTGGCCCACCGAGAGCAAAGGCGCCCCCTGCTGGCTGACCCGAGTCAGGGCGCACGGAGAGGGAATGCCGCCGACACCATTGTCCTGAGAGCAGCACAGGACCAACTCGTTTTCCTTTTGGGCATGAGACCAGCCTGATCACAGCAGGTCGGCGCCATGAACGACATCTGGGAAACACGTTTTCTCGCCGAGGGCCACTGCCGGGCATGACGTCCTGAAGAGAGGCAAACACCTGCCTGGTGCTCCTGGGGCGCCATCGGCCAGCGTGCCTCAGGGAGACACCTGCGGGGTCGCAGCCATCGGCCCACGGCGAGCACAGGGTCTCGTGACACGTGGTGGCATGGACAGCGGATAATCCCCTGGTGTTGGGACCGTGACTCACATACACCGTTAGCCCCCGTCGGCCCAGTGTGCCAGATTTGTTACTGTGCAGCCCGCGAGGGACCCTGGCACACAGCGCGGGAACCGGGCCGGGTGTTGTGTCCCCTAATGGCAGTGCTGAGGTTTGTCTCGCTCTGTAACGAAGCCTGTGCCGGCAGCTTCCCCACATCGCCCGTGTGGCCTGTGCCAGGTGCACCGCACGGAAGCTGCGCTTGCTAAAGCGCGAGGCCTGACGATGAGGACCCCAGCCACGCGCCCCAGCCTGGCGAGAGCGCAGCCTGTCCAGCAGCAGCCATGCTCGCGTTTCCTGCCATCAGCTGTTAGCCCCGCCCTCCCGGGTACCACAGCCCACCTCAGGTGAGACCGCGGCCCCCGATGTCCATGTGTCCTCCCACAGCAGGGCTCGTGGCTCTCAGTGTGGCCAGGCAGAGGAAGCCCTGGCACCCAGTGGACTCCCAGCTACGCCTCAACTCTTCAGCAAGTGGGAAGAGGGCCAGGGAGCGGGGCAGCAGGGGCTGGGGCCCTTCACAGCATAGCTGGGCCTCAGCCACCCTGCCTCCTGTGGCGTCAGGTCCTCGCAGACACGGAACTTGACGTGGAGGAGAAGGCTCGCCCAGGTCGGGTGCTGGAGGCCCCAGACGGCCCACTCCTGCCCCGGGCTCCCCAACTGCCCCGGCGCGGCACACAGCCCCTTGCCCCAGTTCTGGGAAGGTTGTCGCGCACCCGCGCTCTCTAAGACTGGAACACCAGGCCAAGAGGCCTGTCGCTGACAGTACATTAGTGCAGGAGCCCAGACTTCTGCACGCACCATTTAAGTCACAGGAGCTGGGATTGTCAACGCCAGGGTCAGGAAGGAGGCCGCGTACAGAAAGAACCGGAAGTGCCCGCATCTGCTGAGGGACCCCACCCCTGGCTGAACAGCAGGGCAGACATACTCACGCGTACCTCTAGACTGACCTCCACAGGGCCAGCTCTCTCTCCTTTCCTGGTCTCCTCCAGTTCCTGGAGCTTGGTGGTCAGTGCCTGAATCTCCTCTCTGAGGTAGGGAGGAAAAGGTGGCGCCTTACTTGCCAGCGTGTGCCATGGCTGCTCAGACACGCGCCTGCCTTTGCTAGCTGGAGGCTGCGCACGAGATGAGTCACGCTCTGTTGCATTCATCCTGGTAGCCACGTCTTACTGGTCACTCTGCGTGCTGCCTAACTCTGCTTTTTTTTTTTTTTTAATTTTTATTTTAAAGGCAGAGAAGCAGAGAGACAGGCAGAGACCTCCCACCTCCCCAAATGCCTGCAACAGCCAAGCCTGGGCCAGGCTGAAACCAGGGCCTGGAACGTCATCTGAGTCTCCCAGGGGAGTGGCAGGGACCGAGTGTTTGAGCCGTGGCCTGCTGCCTCCCGGGGTGTGTGTTAGCAGGAAGCAGAGCTGGGACCCGAACCCACGTGCTCTGAGGCAGGATGACGGCACCGAGCGGCTCCCCTGCAGCCGCCCGAGCTTGGACTGCCGGTTCTTGACGGGAAAAAGCCAAATGAGGCAGAATTCAAAACAAAGGTCACGTTTCCCGTGTCTGCGCTTCTGCACGAGCAGGCCTCGGTCTGGGGACCCTGTCACCGGCCCATGGCCTTTGGGGTTGGGAACAGCGCTGCCCTGAAGGGGGGCCCCACCTGCGCAGCACAGCGGGCACGCTGGAGGGGTGCAGCGGGGCGCTTTGGCCAGAGACCCTGGGAGCCTTGAGGATGCCGCGGGGGGGGGGGGGAGGCTGCCTACCTCAAGGCCTGCTCCTGCCCGCGACGCTGCCTCTCGCCTTCCCTGGCGCTCTCCAGATGCTTCTCCAGGTCGGCCTTGGCCTGCAGCAGCCGCCGCAGCTCCACGCTGAGTGCACAGAGCAGAGCCGCGCTCAGCAGGGCTGGGCGGGTGGGGAGGGCGCCCTCACACCCTCGGACGGAGGGCCCAGGGTAAAGGCCCTCCCTTCTGAAGACCTGAGCCGGCGGGGATTGGAAACCCACGCGACCGCTCGCCTGGAACTCGGGGTCCCAGGCTGAGGCGAGGACGCCTCCCCACGCAGCCGGGCAGCGTGCGCCTGCTGCCGGGGCAGGAGGGCTGCTGGGCACCTCGGGCGGAGCTGTCCCAGCAGGCTTCCAGGCGTGACCTCGCTCCAGGCCTCACCGGCACTGCTCATCTCCGTCACACGGCAGGGCCCACGGATGGCCTCCTAAGCCATGTGATAGCTGAACAGAAAATTCCAGAAGTTACTGACCTTTCAAAATGAGTACCTCAGTTTTAACACTTGCTGTGGAATACTGATTTTTACGAAGCATTTATCAGAAATCCACAGTGCGACTGTGGAGGGGAGGATCTGCCTTCCGCAGAGCTCAGCGGGGTCCAGGTGCCCAGAGAAGGCAGGGCGGGGCTCCACGGCTCCTGGCTCTGCCGACTGTGACCACTGCCGTGCGAGGGACAAGGTCATCTCCAGGGACACCTGGGCTTAGCTCACCGGGCCAGGAGCCGCGCGGTGTCTGGTGCAGCTACAGGCCATCAGAGTGCAGAGTGCACAGGGCGCCTTCGCCTTGCCTGCTCCGAGGGCCTCACAGGTCACGAACTGGACCGTGTCTCCCTCTGAGGGCTGCGTGTGCGGCCCGGGAGAGCCCTCTGCGGTTCTGGGGAGGCGCACAGTGCCCTCCCGGCCCCGCGCCCCGTCCCCCGCGGTCACAGCTGGGCCCGGCACCTACTCTTTCTCCAGCAGCTGCGCCTGCAGTGTGCCCCGCTCCCCCTTCAGGCTCTTCACGGCCCCCCGCAGGCGCGCGAGGTCCTCCTGGCAGTCGGCCGGCGGCTGTCTGTGCACTGGGGAGGTGGACGCCGAGGGGGCCAGGGAGTTTGGTGTGCTCACGTCTGCAGCATGAGCCTTCGAGCTCTCCACTGAATTTATCTTCTGGAGGCGACACAGGTATCTGTTAGGTGCCACTCCTCATTGTGCTTCCGCCACCCAGAAGAGTGCCAGGGGCCTGAGAAGCCGGTCTCCAGCAGGGGCATGGGGGCCCTGCCCTGGGCCCAAGCCAGCTCTGCTCGGGAGTGGGGCACAGGCCCTGCCGAGGCAGGGGCAGGCGGCAGGGCCCCGGACACGACCCAGGGAGCAGTGGAAGGCGTGAGCTCACAGACTGCTTCCCGCTGTGCCCGCGACTCCCGGATCTCGCCACCTGCAGTCCGTGCGCACACTCGCCCTGTGGACCGCCACCCAGCCTGCCCCAGACGCCCGTGCCGCCCGCGGCCTTGGCTCACCTTCTCCAGCTCCGCGATGCGTCTCAGCAGCCTGGGCTTGCTCCACTCCACGTAACCTGAGGGAAGCAAAAGGCGTTCGGAAGGATGATGCCCAGGTCCTGATGGCCCTGCCAGCACAGACCACTTTCTCCGGCCAGGCCATCGGCCCTGCTCAAGGCCCAAGGAGTTTGTGAGCTGTGCAAGGCCACGAGACCCACAGCAGGCAGCATCTTTAGGCCCGGAGGGTCTCTGCTCCCTGTGACCTAGGGCTGCAAATGTCTTGGTGTGCCAGGCCGCCTGCGACCTCCCGTCACTACGGTGACTTCCCCTTTGCCAGATCCACGGCCCATCCTCTGGCTCCACCTTCCCCGGCTGCAGGCGCACCTGCCGGCCTCCCCCCTCCACTGCGTTCCAGGCTGCCCCTCTCGGCTCACCCTCTTCTGTTTAGGTCCACCCTGGGCCTCTGCTGTCCTGGTTCCCAGGGGCAGCCTCACTTGGTGTCATCTGTTCGCGGATGACCTGCCCATCAGCTCACCACACACCTCCTGCCTCACCTGCCCCTCCCCACCTCCGGAAAGGGCAGCTATGCCCTCTGGAGTGTGGGTCCCTGCACACTCGCCCCGCTCGCCCCGCCCCCGGCCGATACCCTTCACTTTGCAGATGGCGGGCGAGCTGCTCAGCACGCGGTCCAGGTCCTCCTTGAGGCTCTGGTTCTCCTCCGTGAGCTCCTGGACGCTCCGGGACAAGCTGAGGAGGGTGCTGCTCGTTTTCTTCTGCCGTCTAGCGCCGGTCTTCCTCTCCCCCGCAGGCCTGGGGAGCAGATGGAGACAGGCTCGGGGGTGGGGACCATGAAGATGTCTTCAACGGGAGCGGAGCCACGCCTGTCCGCCCAGGGCGCGTGCGGACTTGGCAGGTGAACACTCGCAGGCGATTCCCAGATGACCCAGCGGGGAGCTCCTGACAGGCAGCCCGTGGCGCTGCACGGCAGGCAGGCGCTCGGGTTCATGGGCTGGCTGGCCCACTTGTTGGCAGGTGCCTAGATACTAGCTGTGGCTTTGTCCCTAAGTCTGGAATATGTCCCGACCCTCAGTCTGCACACTGCATCTGTGTGGATCTGGCTGTCACGCCTGTGATGCCCCCTCAGTGCCACGCGTGGGGCCACGTGCTGTGGCACAGCAGGTGAGCTGCTGCTCGGGGCCCACATCCTGGACTGGAGTGCTGGTTCCAGTTCCGCTTCCTGCTGGTGCGCTAGCAGGCAGCAGATGGCCCATGGGCTGGGGCTTCTTCCGCCCACATGGAGTCGCCAGCTCCTGGCTTCGGCCTGGCCCAGCCTTGGCTGTCGTGGGCATTTGGGGAGTGAACTAGCAGTTGGAGCATCTCTCTCTCTCTCTCTCTGTGTCTCTTGCCTTTCAAGTAGATAAAATATTTTCAAAACACATGTAAGATCCACTCGGGGCTTTTGTGGGAATTCATATTTGCGTGCAGGGGTGAAACACAGACGTCTCGGCGCTAGGCTGAGCCAGGTCCACTCTGGCCTCCTGAGTGCACGTGTTCTCCTCTCTGAGGTCACGTCTGGTTTTTTTTTTTTTTTTTAATATTTTATTTATTTATTTGAGAGGTAGAGTTACAGACAGTGAGAGAGAGAGGTCTTCCTTCCACTGGTTCACTCCCCAGATGGCTGCAAAGGCCGGAGCTGGGCCAATCTGGAGCCAGGAGCTTCCTCCAGGTCTCCCACGTGCGTGCAGGGGCCCAAGCACTTGGGCCATCCTCCACTGCTTTCCCAGGCCACAGCAGAGAGCTGGACTGGAGGTGTAGCAGCTGGGACTCGAACCATCGCTCATATGGGATGCTGGTGCTGCCGGCGGAGGATTAACGTACTGCACCACGCGCCAGCCCCAGTCCCATGTTTCTAAGAGTGATCAGGTGCTGCCTGGCGCCCCAGCAAACGGAGGCTCACTGGCAGGGACGCAGCATGACCGGGAAGGGGCCCTGGCCGTGACTCCGTCAGTGAGCCAGCACTGCACGTGCAGAGTGGCGTCTCGCACACAAGTGGAAACCAGAACAGGCCGCTGAAGGCGGACGGAGCTCACAGGCGCCCACGCCCGCGTTTCCTGAGGGCAGGGGCGTGGGCCTCGCAGACCCAGATGGAGGTCTGCACTTGGGCAGAGCCTGACCTCTCTCAGAAACCCCTCTGAAAATGAGCTCCTGCGAGTGCCCAGGGTCTTCCCAGGAGGGGAGCGACCTTGACAGCAGTGACCTCCAGGCCCACGCTGGCGCTGCTAGGCAGCCTGTGTCGCTGGCACCTCTCCCACTCCCCAGATGGAAGCCCGCCACGCCAGCCACGGCCACTAACGAGGAGACAACACGAGAAACCCGGCCTCCGCGCGATCGTACTTCTTTCCTGTGGGTTCGGAACTTGCCAGCAGAGTCTGCAGACGGTGGATCTGTGAAGACAGGCGAGATGCGTGAGGACAGCCGGCCACGGAGACGTCCTCCTGCCGAGACGCCCGCGCGATCCCGGCCGGGGACGGGAGCTGAGCCGCTGCGTCGTTTCCCATCAGTGGACCCTGCCTCCCACACACCTCCTCGTAGTAGGTCTCCATGGCGAGCCGCATCTCTTCCAGGTTGGTGGTCTTCATGTCTGTCTGCAGCTTGCTGAAAGCCCAAGTTCACAGTCAGCATGGTGGGGCCCGAGAAGGCTTCCCTGAACACCGGGACCCAGGCCGGCCTCCGGGGGCTCGTGGCCCTGGGCAGGAGCCCCCATATGAGAGACAGCTGCTCACCTGTGGGGCACTAGCCACGCCCCATGGCAGACATTCCCCCAGGACCAGCTTCTCCAAAGAAGCTGCTGTCTGTCTGGGGAAAGGCGGAGAGCGCCGCGTTCAGGGAGAGCGCCGCCTGGGGGCTGGGCGGCCACACTGCCCTCGCCCTCGTTTTCAGCAGAAAGGCGGAGAGCGCCGCCTGGGGGCTGGGCGGCCACACCGCCCTCGCCCTCGGCGGGAAGGTGGAGAGCGCCGCCTGCGGGCTGGGCGGCCACACCGCCCTCGTCCTCAGCGGAAAGGCGGAGAGCGCCGCCTGCGGGCTGGGCGGCCACACTGCCCTCGTCCTCAGCGGAAAGGCGGAGAGCGCCGCCTGGGGGCTGGGCGGCCACACTGCCCTCGCCCTCGGCGGAAAGGCGGAGAGCGCCGCCTGGGGGCTGGGCGGCCACACTGCCCTCACCCTCAGCAGAAAGGCGGAGAGCGCCGCCTGGGGGCTGGGCGGCCACACTGCTCTCGCCCTCGGCGGAAAGGCGGAGAGCGCCGCCTGGGGGCTGGGCGGCCACACTGCCCTCAGCAGAAAGGCGGAGAGCGCCGCGATCAGGGAGGAGCCCGCAGGCCTTAGAGGGGAGCGCAGGGTTCAGCACTGAGGCAGAGCCAGCTCTGTGTGAGCCGACAGACCTCAGCATGGAGCAGTGAGGAGAGGACGCACAGGGCCGCTGGCTCCGTTTCCCTGACATAAACAGCCAACAGAGCCTGTGCCCCCGTGCTGAAGACAGAACCGTGTGCAGCTGCCCCGCAGCGGCACGGAGCCTGCTCCACCTGCCTGTCACGGACGGGACAGCGACCCCACAACACGGAGGGGGTGCAGCAAGGTGCCACTCCCTGATCCCATCTGCAGGGAACGCAAGAGCCGGCATTCGGGTGGAGGTGGGGACGAAAGCCCCAGGGGAACGGAGGCCGGGACAGTGAGGGTGCCCCAGCCGCGCCCCGCCCTGGCTCCTCCCCAGCCCCCCCTGCAGGCCCCGCCCCAGCCCCCCCCTCCGTACTTGATGGTGGTGTCCTTCTCCTTGCACTGCTGCTCCAGCTTGAAGATCCTCTGCCTCAGCCCGTTGATGACCTGCAAGACACCGGCACTGCAGCGCGGCCCACCCGGGGCCGGCGCGGCCCGCCCGCTCCCTCCCGCCGTCCGGTGCACGTCCACACGCACGTCCGCACTGACCTCCTCTAGACTGCCAGGAGAGGCCACCATCACAGAGCCAGCCCGTGGCCGCTGGGCCCAGAGGGGCGGGGCGCGGCACCGAGGGCCTGGGGAGGCCGTACCTTGTCCTCCGCTTTTGAACAAACAACTTCTCTTTAATTAATTTATTTATTGAAAGGCAGAGTTACAGAGAGGCAGAGGTCTTCCACCCGCTGGTTCACCCCCAAAGAGCCTTAATGGCCAGAGCGGCGCCGAGCCAGAGCCAGGAGCCAGGAGCTTCCTCCAGGTCTCCCGTGCAGGCGCAGGGGCCCAAGGACCTGGGCCATCCTCCACTGCCTTCCCAGGAAGCGGAGCAGCCAGAACTCGAACTGGCGCCCTTATGGGATGCTGGCGTTGCAAGCGGCAGCTTTACCCACTGTGTCACAGTGCTGGCCCCCAATAACAACTTCTTAATTGGTTTTTTAAAGTAATTTTAAATTACATTAGTAATAAATGAATGCATTTTCTTTTTAAAAAATTTTATTTACTTGAAAGGCAGAACAGGCGGGGGCTGGGGGAAGAGATCTCCTGTCTGCTGGTTCACTCCCCAGCCACCAACAGCCAGGGCTGGTCCAGGCCGAAGCCAGGAGCCTGGGGCTCCGTCCTGGTGTCCCACGTGGCGGCAGCAGCCCAAGCACTTCGGCCACCCTGTGCTGCCTCCTGGCGCCTCAGCAGGGCTGGAGCCGGGTCCTGCCAAGGGGCGCTGTCATCACCAGCAGCCCTGAGAGCCCGTTTCCTGTGCTGGGTGAGGCTGAGGGACTGGCACGGCCACTTCCTCCTCACCAGCTGTGCCCTTGGTGCACCGCAGACCAGGGCAGTCGGGGCCTTCTGTCCTCCCGGAGCCCTCAGAAAACCCCGCCAAAGTGGAGTCCAAAGGGAAGCTTGTGTTGATGCACAAACATTTTGAAATTCACGCAAGTTTCTTCTTAATAGGCATCTTTCACAATTTCTGAAGATTTCAAATTCTTTTGCACCCAAGTAAACTTTTTCTTGACGTCCCTTCTCCCCAGTGATTCGGCCCAGGGCTCGGGCAGGGCGGGTGGGCGCCATGGTGGGCCGGAGCCCCTCCCTCGGGCTGCCTCCTGTCCTGCCTTCCTTCACAGCTCTCGGAGGCTGCCTCGGCCAGTCCCGCCCTGGTCACGTCTGTGGGCGCGCCTCTCGGAGCGGTGCCCTCCTCCATTCTTGCAGCCGTGTGGCAGAGGAAGGCTGAGCGTCTTCGAGCGCGCAGGCTCGGGAGCGGCGCCTCCTCCCTGCCGTGCGGCCCTCGCTGAGCGGCTAGAAGGCGGTGGTTCCGGCTGACGGCCCTGTCACAGAGCCCAAGGGCCACGCACGCGCCGGGTGCCCGTCCACTCCGCTAGGCTGTGGATTCAGTCCTGACCGCTGTGGCTGCTGTAATCAGTTCTTCAAGAGAAGTCCTTGGCCGCGCGGCAAGTGTTTCCCGAGGGTGGCTGCCGGCCGCCTGCAGGCCCACGTGGCCGCGGACGCTAAGGTGCACAGTGCACCTGCCCAGTGCTGCGCCCGCGCCGGAACAGAAACCCAGCTCTTCACAGAGCGGAGATGTTCACCCTTCATGCAGCTCACCAGGTCGGCGTTTTTATACAAATCCGCGCTCTATTTTATTCTTTTAAAATCTGTTTTACAAATGTTTTGCAATAGCAATTCCACTCTGAAATTTTCCCTCAAATTGGGCA
The DNA here is from genome assembly GCF_033115175.1 of Lepus europaeus. Taxonomy (NCBI): domain Eukaryota; kingdom Metazoa; phylum Chordata; class Mammalia; order Lagomorpha; family Leporidae; genus Lepus; species Lepus europaeus. The sequence goes on along the minus strand of NC_084847.1, from coordinate 58,840,565 downwards.
GGTAGACATATCCTTGAGCAAGTGGCCTTGTGTGCAAGATTGCTTTCTTGAGAGAGTCCTAAAAAGAAGTCTGACCTGGGCGCTGGGCAGTCTGGCAGACCTCTGCTCCGGCCTGGCTGTCCCGCCACGCCACGCCGAGTCTGAGGTTTGGGCACCTTGCTTCTCCTCGGTCCTGCGTACTGCTTTTATTTTACTTTTAAATATCTACTTACTTATCTGAAAGAGGGACAGAGAGGGGAAGAGAGAAGATAGAGATCTTCCACCTGCTGGTTCACTCCCCAGATGGTCACGGTGGCCAGGACTGGCCAGGCTGAAGCTAGGAGCAGGAACTTCATCTGGGCTGGCAGGGGCCCAGGCAGTTACGCCGTGTTCCATTGTCTTCCCGGACCACTAGCAGGGAGCTGGATCAGAAGTGGAGCAGCCAGGACTCGAACCAGCACCATGTGGGCTGCTGGGCTCCAGGTGTGGCTTTACCCACCGCCCACAGCACCAGGCCCACTACTGCTTGTGATTTGGGCGAACTCTACTGCTCTCAGGTGTCCTTGCTGCTGGTGGAACCACAGAACCGAGAGACCCTGTCCCCGTCTCCCCATCACTCGGATGAACCCGGTTTGGGCAGATCCCTTGACCTGTTTCCTGGTTTTAAAAACAGGACTGAAGTCTCTATTCCGAACACTCCAGGGAGATCAGCTGCGTGACAAACCCAGCACTGTGCAGCTTCAGGACCTGCTGTTCCAGGAAGACGCTGTGATGTGGGGACACTGCCCGATTCCAGGCGTGGTCACGGACAGACTGGCCCGTCCTCGGCTTATGTGGAAGTGGTGGTGGTGTGTCCCGGAGCGGGCTCGCAGGGCCTGTCTGGCTGCTGTGTGTTCTGGACAGAAACACCGCAGAACTGGTCGGCGCCGCCTTCCCCCTTGCTCATCTCAGCGGATTCAGTTTCCAGCTTCGCTCCGAGTTTCACCATAGAAGGCGTGTGTTACCGGATCCGCTCATCCGCTCGTCCCGTCGTTGCTACCAAGTTCTGTGTTCAGTACTCTCAAAAGCGACTCCCTCTCGGCGCCTCTGTGACTCGCAGGCAGGCAGTGCCGGCCGAGGTGCCTGCGTCTCGGCGTCTGTGCCCGGCATTCCCCACCGGAGGCGTCCCCTGCACGGCTGCTGTGTGGCTGTGTTGTCCCCAGCACCACCCGTCAAGCACAACAGTGTATTTTTTGGGCATGACTGGGGACGGTCATTGTGACACAGGAGGGCTCTTGAAAAAGAGTGGAAAATGGAATTAAAAGATGCCTATTTCGGTCCAAAAATGTTTGAAATTCATGCAGAAGGGGTTCACCAAGTTCATGGAAAATGTACATTATGAGAAAACTATGCATGGGTTTCAAAATTAGTTTGCACCAACATAACTTCATCACGGATTCCATTTTCACACCAACGTTTTCAAGCCCTTTTCTTCCGTGGCCTCTGTGGTGAGCCTGCAAACCCCCTCACGCTCCCCAGCAGTATCTGGAGCGCTGTCTGTAACCGCCACGCGCTGTGGAGAACGCTTCTAGAAGCTTCCGACCCCCCACGCCTAGCACCCGGCGACTCGGCGGGAGGCGCCGTGCTCTGGAGACTACTCACCCAGCCAGCGTCGGGCCTTTTCTCCGCCAGAGTCCGAACAAAATCGGGGCCCTGTGGTGAAGCAGACGCACACATCAAGGCGGCGGGCGGGCGGGCGGCGGCCCCGCGGGCCAGCCTGCCGCCGGGCCCGGCACTTACTCGGCCTGGCTCCAGGAGCTGCTCGATCTGCCGGTCCTTCCTGCTGTTCTCCTCCTGTAAGCGCCGCAGCCTCGTCCGCAGCAGGTCCACGGCGCTCTTCTGCACGTGCAGTGACTGAAGACGAGAGGGGCCACGCCCACGCACGGCGGGCACGCACGCCCGGTGAAACGGGGACGGCGGGCGCGTGCCTCAGCTGCCTGCTCCCCCCGCACTGGGCAGGGTGGCAGCGGAGCTCTGCCAGGGGCCAGGCCCCTGCGGCCCCGGAGCAGCAGTCACCCCCACGGCACCAGCAGGGGAGACGCGTCACGCGCTCTTGGCCGCTCAGCAAAGGCTCACGTCGTGCGGCTGTTTCTCAGCCGCGGCTCAGAGAGCCGTGCTGCCCCGCGCTGGCCTGAGGATGTCTGACCGGCTGGGGTGGACGGGCAGCGAAGCCGACAGTGGTCAGGTCTTCCCCGGAACGAAGTTTGTTCGGTTTCTGTAGCTGGTCTGCACTTGGCAGTGACACCTCCCTACCGCCTGGGGCTTCCTTGGCCCTTTCAGGAGGGCATGGAGGCCCCTTCTCATTCTCCTTGTTCCGCTCCTCACTTGAGACAGAGTCGAGAGCTCAGAGCCGAGGCCGAGCTGCACACAGCAGCCAGGGGTCCCTGTGGGCAGCCTCTCCCTTCCAGGGCTGTGGCCCTCCGAGGAGGCCGAATGACCCAGCAGAACCAGTCGCCCCAGTGCACATCCCAGGGAGGGCCGCGGGGCCGCCGCAGACCGTGCAGACCAGGGCAGCACGACAGGGGATGGCACTCCACGCCTGGCTGTGGGCTGACTGTTAACCCACAGCCCTAAGAAGGAGAAACTATCTAACAAGGGGTTCTGCTTCCAGGAGAAGGAGCCTCCCTTCCCCTCCTGCCCAGCTGAGACCCTCGGGCACCACGGGCGGCCACACAAGGTGACCCTGCTGGGGAAGGGAAGACAGCAGACGCGCTCGGGAGCCAGGGACCCGGGGGCCACGAGGCAGGGAGCTCTTCCAGCCGTCTTTGGGCCTCGTCGGGACGGGGTGCCACAGGGCACAGCCGGCTCACGTCCCCCACGGCCTCTTTCCCCTGCCTGGTGCCGGGAACGGGCAGCCTGACAAGCCAGAAAGTGTCCACGCCAGCAAACCACAAGGACACCAGTCCCCCAGACCGGCAGAGGCGAGGTGCCCCAGAGGCCACTGGAGGCCGGACCTGGACGGCAGCCCGCGCGGCCGTCTGCCTGGCAGGAATGAGAAGCCCCTCCCCATGTGGGTGTTCGCAAAAGCGCGATGGGGAGCCCAACTTCCACCCCCGCCCCTTGCTGGGAGCGAGGGGGCGCCCCCACCCGCCAGAGCTACCAGGTCAGAAGACTGAAGGGGCTGGAGTGTGATGACTGGCGCTCGCCATCCCAGCCAGCCGGAACCAGGGAGGTCTCGGCCTCCGTGGGCACCGGGCAAGGCGGCAGACGCCAGGCTCATCTGACAAAGACTGGATTTTTAAAAGAGGAGAGAGGCGTCCCATGTGCTGGTCACTCTCTGAGCACCCATGACAGCTAGCTCTGGGTCGGGTGCACAGTCTGGGTCTGCCACGGTACAGGGGCCCCGCTCCCCGAGGCTTCTCCAGAGCCTCCCAGGTGTGCGTCAGCAGGAGCCTAGAATCAGGAGCAGAGCGGGCGTGGACGCGTTCAGTGCTGTCCAGCGCCCGCCCCAGCAAACAGCCCAACAGACGCCTGCACGGCTGCTTCTGGTTAGGAACACTGAAGCCAAAAGACAGCCAGAAAGTCTCAGACAGAACCGAGTGAAGCCACAGAACTGAAAAACCCGGCAGACTGGAGAGGACAGGGGCAAGGAGCACTGCCTCGAAGACAGGGACGGACCCCCAGCCGGCGCGGGAGGGAACAAGACAGAGACGGACCCCGAGCCAGAGGGGGAGGCTCCAAGACAGGGACGGACCCCCAGCCGGCGCGGGAGGGAACAAGACAGAGGCGGACCCCCAGCCGGCGCGGGAGGGAACAAGACAGAGACGGACCCCGAGCCAGAGGGGGAGGCTCCAAGACAGAGACGGACCCCCAGCCGGCGCGGGAGGCTCCAAGACAGAGACGGACCCCCAGCCGGCACCAGAGGCTCCAAGACAGAGACGGACCCCCAGCCGGCGTGGGAGGCTCCAAGACAGAGACGGACCCCCAGCTGGCACCGGAGGCTCCAAGACAGAGACGGACCCCCAGCCGGCACCGGAGGCTCCAAGACAGAGACGGACCCCCAGCCGGCGCGGGAGGCTCCAAGACAGAGACGGACCCCCAGCCGGCGCGGGAGGCTCCAAGACAGAGGCGGACCCCCAGCCGGCACCGGAGGCTCCAAGACAGAGACGGACCCCCAGCCAGTGGGGTAGGCTCCAAGACAGAGACAGACCCCCAGCCGGTGCAGGAGGCTCCAAGACAGAGACGGACCCCCAGCCGGCGCGGGAGGCTCCAAGACAGAGGCAGACCCCGAGCCGGCGCGGGAGGGAAGGGGCAGGAAGTCTTGGGGCCTGGGCAGCCATCACAGGAGACAGTGTGCTCAGAGTATCTATACAAGTGACGACCGACAGGTTCCCAGTGGTGACTGAAGACAAACCTACGGGGAGCGCAGGAGGGGTAGAGACAGCTGAGTGGCAGGGACAGGGGGAGGACAGGGGGCGGTGGAGCCAGAGCTGGGCAGCAGGGAGGTGGTCCCTTGGGGAGAACGGGGGCGATGGAGGCAGAGCTGGGCAGCAGGGAGGTGGTCCCTGGGGAGGATGGGGGGTGACAGAGCTGGGCAGCAGGGAGGTGGTCCCTGGGGAGGACGGGGGGTGGTGGAGACAGAGCTGGGCAGCAGGGAGGTGGTCCCTGGGGAGGACGGGGGGTGACAGAGACAGAGCTGGGCAGCAGGGAGGTGGTTCCTGGGGAGGACGGGGGATGGTGGAGACAGAGCTGGGCAGCAGGGAGGTGGTCCCTGGGGAGGACGGGGGGCGGTGGAGACAGAGCTGGGCAGCAGGGAGGTGGTCCCTGGGGAGGACGGGGGTGGTGCAGACAGAGCTGGGCAGCAGGGAGGTGGTCCCTGGGGAGGACGGGGGTGGTGCAGACAGAGCTGGGCAGCAGGGAGGTGGTCCCTGGGGAGGACGGGGGGTGACAGAGACAGAGCTGGGCAGCAGGGAGGTGGTCCCTGGGGAGGACGGGGGGTGACGGAGACAGAGCTGGGCAGCAGGGAGGTGGTCCCTGGGGAGGACGGGGGTGGTGGAGACAGAGCTGGGCAGCAGGGAGGTGGTCCCTGGGGGAGGACGGGGGGTGACGGAGACAGAGCTGGGCAGCAGGGAGGTGGTCCCTGGGGAGGACGGGGGGTGACGGAGACAGAGCTGGGCAGCAGGGAGGTGGTCCCTGGGGAGGACGGGGGGTGGCGGAGACAGAGCTGGGCAGCAGGGAGGTGGTCCCTGGGGAGGACGGGGGGTGGCGGAGACAGAGCTGGGCAGCAGGGAGGTGGTCCCTGGGGAGGACGGGGGGTGGTGGAGACAGAGCTGGGCAGCAGGGAGGTGGTCCCTGGGGAGGACGGGGGTGGTGGAGACAGAGCTGGGCAGCAGGGAGGTGGTCCCTGGGGAGGACGGGGGTGGTGGAGACAGAGCTGGGCAGCAGGGAGGTGGTCCCTGGGGAGGACGGGGGGTGGTGACAGAGACAGAGCTGGGCAGCAGGGAGGTGGTCCCTGGGGAGGACGGGGGGTGACAGAGACAGAGCTGGGCAGCAGGGAGGTGGTCCCTGGGGAGGACGGGGGTGACGGAGACAGAGCTGGGCAGCAGGGAGGTGGTCCCTGGGGAGGACGGGGGGTGGTGGAGACAGAGCTGGGCAGCAGGGAGGTGGTCCCTGGGGAGGACGGGGGGTGACAGAGACAGAGCTGGGCAGCAGGGAGGTGGTCCCTGGGGAGGACGGGGGGCGGTGGAGACAGAGCTGGGCAGCAGGGAGGTGGTCCCTGGGGAGGACGGGGGCGGTGGAGACAGAGCTGGGCAGCAGGGAGGTGGTCCCTGGGGAGGACGGGGGTGGTGGAGACAGAGCTGGGCAGCAGGGAGGTGGTCCCTGGGGGAGGACGGGGGGTGACAGAGACAGAGCTGGGCAGCAGGGAGGTGGTCCCTGGGGAGGACGGGGGGCGGTGGAGACAGAGCTGGGCAGCAGGGAGGTGGTCCCTGGAGAGGAAGGGGGGCGGTGGAGACAGAGCTGGGCAGCAGGGAGGTGGTCCCTGGGGAGGACAGGGGGTGGTGGAGACAGAGCTGGGCAGCAGGGAGGTGGTCCCTGGGGAGGACGGGGGTGGTGGAGACAGAGCTGGGCAGCAGGAGGGGGTCCCTGGGGAGGACGGGGGGTGGTGGAGACAGAGCTGGGCAGCAGGGAGGTGGTCCCTGGGGAGGACGGGGGGTGGTGGAGACAGAGCTGGGCAGCAGGGAGGTGGTCCCTGGGGAGGACGGGGGGGGGTGACAGAGACAGAGCTGGGCAGCAGGGAGGTGGTCCCTGGGGAGGACGGGGGGTGACAGAGACAGAGCTGGGCAGCAGGGAGGTGGTCCCTGGGGAGGACGGGGGGTGACAGAGACAGAGCTGGGCAGCAGGGAGGTGGTCCCTGGGGAGGACGGGGGGTGACGGAGACAGAGCTGGGCAGCAGGGAGGTGGTCCCTGGGGAGGACGGGGGGTGGTGGAGACAGAGCTGGGCAGCAGGGAGGTGGTCCCTGGGGAGGATGGGGGGTGACAGAGCTGGGCAGCAGGGAGGTGGTCCCTGGGGAGGACGGGGGTGGTGGAGACAGAGCTGGGCAGCAGGGAGGTGGTCCCTGGGGAGGACGGGGGGCGGTGGAGACAGAGCTGGGCAGCAGGGAGGTGGTCCCTGGGGAGGACGGGGGGTGGTGGAGACAGAGCTGGGCAGCAGGGAGGTGGTCCCTGGGGGAGGACGGGGGGTGACAGAGACAGAGCTGGGCAGCAGGGAGGTGGTCCCTGGGGAGGACGGGGGGTGACGGAGACAGAGCTGGGCAGCAGGGAGGTGGTCCCTGGGGAGGACGGGGGGTGACGGAGACAGAGCTGGGCAGCAGGGAGGTGGTCCCTGGGGAGGACGGGGGGTGGCGGAGACAGAGCTGGGCAGCAGGGAGGTGGTCCCTGGGGAGGACGGGGGGTGGCGGAGACAGAGCTGGGCAGCAGGGAGGTGGTCCCTGGGGAGGACGGGGGGTGGCGGAGACAGAGCTGGGCAGCAGGGAGGTGGTCCCTGGGGAGGACGGGGGGTGGCGGAGACAGAGCTGGGCAGCAGGGAGGTGGTCCCTGGGGAGGACGGGGGGTGACAGAGACAGAGCTGGGCAGCAGGGAGGTGGTCCCTGGGGAGGACGGGGGGGGGGTGACAGAGACAGAGCTGGGCAGCAGGGAGGTGGTCCCTGGGGAGGACGGGGGTGGTGGAGGCAGAGCTGGGCAGCAGGGAGGTGGTCCCTGGGGAGGACGGGGGTGGTGGAGACAGAGCTGGGCAGCAGGGAGGTGGTCCCTGGGGAGGACGGGGGGTGACAGAGGCAGAGCTGGGCAGCAGGGAGGTGGTCCCTGGGGAGGACGGGGGGTGGTGGAGACAGAGCTGGGCAGCAGGGAGGTGGTCCCTGGGGAGGACGGGGGGTGGTGGAGACAGAGCTGGACAGCAGGGAGGTGGTCCCTGGGGAGGACGGGGGGTGGTGGAGACAGAGCTGGGCAGCAGGGAGGTGGTCCCTGGGGAGGACGGGGGGGGTGACAGAGACAGAGCTGGGCAGCAGGGAGGTGGTCCCTGGGGAGGACGGGGGGGGGGGGTGACAGAGACAGAGCTGGGCAGCAGGGAGGTGGTCCCTGGGGAGGACGGGGGGGGGGGTGACAGAGACAGAGCTGGGCAGCAGGGAGGTGGTCCCTGGGGAGGACGGGGGCGGTGGAGACAGAGCTGGGCAGCAGGGAGGTGGTTCCTGGGGAGGACGGGGGGGGGGTGACAGAGACAGAGCTGGGCAGCAGGGAGGTGGTCCCTGGGGAGGACGGGGGCGGTGGAGACAGAGCTGGGCAGCAGGGAGGTGGTCCCTGGGGAGGACGGGGGGTGGTGGAGACAGAGCTGGGCAGCAGGGAGGTGGTCCCTGGGGAGGACGGGGGGTGACAGAGACAGAGCTGGGCAGCAGGGAGGTGGTCCCTGGGGAGGACGGGGGCGGTGGAGACAGAGCTGGGCAGCAGGGAGGTGGTCCCTGGGGAGGACGGGGGTGGTGGAGACAGAGCTGGGCAGCAGGGAGGTGGTCCCTGGGGAGGACGGGGGTGGTGGAGACAGAGCTGGGCAGCAGGGAGGTGGTCCCTGGGGGAGGACGGGGGGTGACAGAGACAGAGCTGGGCAGCAGGGAGGTGGTCCCTGGGGAGGACGGGGGGCGGTGGAGACAGAGCTGGGCAGCAGGGAGGTGGTCCCTGGAGAGGAAGGGGGGCGGTGGAGACAGAGATGGGCAGCAGGGAGGTGGTCCCTGGGGAGGACAGGGGGTGGTGGAGACAGAGCTGGGCAGCAGGGAGGTGGTCCCTGGAGAGGACGGGGGTGGTGGAGACAGAGCTGGGCAGCAGGAGGGGGTCCCTGGGGAGGACAGGGGGTGGTGGAGACAGAGCTGGGCAGCAGGGAGGTGGTCCCTGGGGAGGACGGGGGGTGACGGAGACAGAGCTGGGCAGCAGGGAGGTGGTCCCTGGGGAGGACGGGGGGTGACGGAGACAGAGCTGGGCAGCAGGGAGGTGGTCCCTGGGGAGGACGGGGGTGGTGGAGACAGAGCTGGGCAGCAGGGAGGTGGTCCCTGGGGAGGACGGGGGGTGGTGACAGAGACAGAGCTGGGCAGCAGGGAGGTGGTCCCTGGGGAGGACGGGGGGTGGTGGAGACAGAGCTGGGCAGCAGGGAGGTGGTCCCTGGGGAGGACGGGGGCGGTGGAGACAGAGCTGGGCAGCAGGGAGGTGGTCCCTGGGGAGGACGGGGGTGGTGGAGACAGAGCTGGGCAGCAGGGAGGTGGTCCCTGGGGGAGGACGGGGGGTGACAGAGACAGAGCTGGGCAGCAGGGAGGTGGTCCCTGGGGAGGACGGGGGGCGGTGGAGACAGAGCTGGGCAGCAGGGAGGTGGTCCCTGGAGAGGAAGGGGGGCGGTGGAGACAGAGATGGGCAGCAGGGAGGTGGTCCCTGGGGAGGACAGGGGGTGGTGGAGACAGAGCTGGGCAGCAGGGAGGTGGTCCCTGGGGAGGACGGGGGTGGTGGAGACAGAGCTGGGCAGCAGGAGGGGGTCCCTGGGGAGGACAGGGGGTGGTGGAGACAGAGCTGGGCAGCAGGGAGGTGGTCCCTGGGGAGGACGGGGGGTGACAGAGACAGAGCTGGGCAGCAGGGAGGTGGTCCCTGGGGAGGACGGGGGGGGGGGTGACAGAGACAGAGCTGGGCAGCAGGGAGGTGGTCCCTGGGGAGGACGGGGGGTGGTGGAGACAGAGCTGGGCAGCAGGGAGGTGGTCCCTGGGGAGGACGGGGGGTGACAGAGACAGAGCTGGGCAGCAGGGAGGTGGTTCCTGGGGAGGACGGGGGATGGTGGAGACAGAGCTGGGCAGCAGGGAGGTGGTCCCTGGGGAGGACGGGGGGCGGTGGAGACAGAGCTGGGCAGCAGGGAGGTGGTCCCTGGGGAGGACGGGGGTGGTGCAGACAGAGCTGGGCAGCAGGGAGGTGGTCCCTGGGGAGGACGGGGGGTGACAGAGACAGAGCTGGGCAGCAGGGAGGTGGTCCCTGGGGAGGACGGGGGGTGACGGAGACAGAGCTGGGCAGCAGGGAGGTGGTCCCTGGGGAGGACGGGGGGTGGTGGAGACAGAGCTGGGCAGCAGGGAGGTGGTCCCTGGGGAGGACGGGGGTGGTGGAGACAGAGCTGGGCAGCAGGGAGGTGGTCCCTGGGGGAGGACGGGGGGTGACGGAGACAGAGCTGGGCAGCAGGGAGGTGGTCCCTGGGGAGGACGGGGGGTGACGGAGACAGAGCTGGGCAGCAGGGAGGTGGTCCCTGGGTGAGGACGGGGGGTGACGGAGACAGAGCTGGGCAGCAGGGAGGTGGTCCCTGGGGAGGACGGGGGGTGGCGGAGACAGAGCTGGGCAGCAGGGAGGTGGTCCCTGGGGAGGACGGGGGGTGGCGGAGACAGAGCTGGGCAGCAGGGAGGTGGTCCCTGGGGAGGACGGGGGGTGACGGAGACAGAGCTGGGCAGCAGGGAGGTGGTCCCTGGGGAGGACGGGGGGTGGTGGAGACAGAGCTGGGCAGCAGGGAGGTGGTCCCTGGGGAGGACGGGGGTGGTGGAGACAGAGCTGGGCAGCAGGGAGGTGGTCCCTGGGTGAGGACGGGGGGTGACGGAGACAGAGCTGGGCAGCAGGGAGGTGGTCCCTGGGGAGGACGGGGGGGTGACGGAGACAGAGCTGGGCAGCAGGGAGGTGGTCCCTGGGGAGGACGGGGGGTGGCGGAGACAGAGCTGGGCAGCAGGGAGGTGGTCCCTGGGGAGGACGGGGGATGGCGGAGACAGAGCTGGGCAGCAGGGAGGTGGTCCCTGGGGAGGACGGGGGGTGGTGGAGACAGAGCTGGGCAGCAGGGAGGTGGTCCCTGGGGAGGACGGGGGTGGTGGAGACAGAGCTGGGCAGCAGGGAGGTGGTCCCTGGGGAGGACGGGGGTGGTGGAGACAGAGCTGGGCAGCAGGGAGGTGGTCCCTGGGGAGGACGGGGGGTGGTGACAGAGACAGAGCTGGGCAGCAGGAAGGTGGTCCCTGGGGAGGACGGGGGGTGACAGAGACAGAGCTGGGCAGCAGGGAGGTGGTCCCTGGGGAGGACGGGGGTGACGGAGACAGAGCTGGGCAGCAGGGAGGTGGTCCCTGGGGAGGACGGGGGGTGGTGGAGACAGAGCTGGGCAGCAGGGAGGTGGTCCCTGGGGAGGACGGGGGGCGGTGGAGACAGAGCTGGGCAGCAGGGAGGTGGTCCCTGGGGAGGACGGGGGGCGGTGGAGACAGAGCTGGGCAGCAGGGAGGTGGTCCCTGGGGAGGACGGGGGCGGTGGAGACAGAGCTGGGCAGCAGGGAGGTGGTCCCTGGGGAGGACGGGGGTGGTGGAGACAGAGCTGGGCAGCAGGGAGGTGGTCCCTGGGGGAGGACGGGGGGTGACAGAGACAGAGCTGGGCAGCAGGGAGGTGGTCCCTGGGGAGGACGGGGGGTGGTGGAGACAGAGCTGGGCAGCAGGGAGGTGGTCCCTGGGGAGGACGGGGGGGGTGACAGAGACAGAGCTGGGCAGCAGGGAGGTGGTCCCTGGGGAGGACGGGGGGGGGGGTGACAGAGACAGAGCTGGGCAGCAGGGAGGTGGTCCCTGGGGAGGACGGGGGGGGGGGTGACAGAGACAGAGCTGGGCAGCAGGGAGGTGGTCCCTGGGGAGGACGGGGGCGGTGGAGACAGAGCTGGGCAGCAGGGAGGTGGTTCCTGGGGAGGACGGGGGGGGGTGACAGAGACAGAGCTGGGCAGCAGGGAGGTGGTCCCTGGGGAGGACGGGGGCGGTGGAGACAGAGCTGGGCAGCAGGGAGGTGGTCCCTGGGGAGGACGGGGGGTGGTGGAGACAGAGCTGGGCAGCAGGGAGGTGGTCCCTGGGGAGGACGGGGGGTGACAGAGACAGAGCTGGGCAGCAGGGAGGTGGTCCCTGGGGAGGACGGGGGCGGTGGAGACAGAGCTGGGCAGCAGGGAGGTGGTCCCTGGGGAGGACGGGGGTGGTGGAGACAGAGCTGGGCAGCAGGGAGGTGGTCCCTGGGGAGGACGGGGGTGGTGGAGACAGAGCTGGGCAGCAGGGAGGTGGTCCCTGGGGGAGGACGGGGGGTGACAGAGACAGAGCTGGGCAGCAGGGAGGTGGTCCCTGGGGAGGACGGGGGGCGGTGGAGACAGAGCTGGGCAGCAGGGAGGTGGTCCCTGGAGAGGAAGGGGGGCGGTGGAGACAGAGATGGGCAGCAGGGAGGTGGTCCCTGGGGAGGACAGGGGGTGGTGGAGACAGAGCTGGGCAGCAGGGAGGTGGTCCCTGGAGAGGACGGGGGTGGTGGAGACAGAGCTGGGCAGCAGGAGGGGGTCCCTGGGGAGGACAGGGGGTGGTGGAGACAGAGCTGGGCAGCAGGGAGGTGGTCCCTGGGGAGGACGGGGGGTGACGGAGACAGAGCTGGGCAGCAGGGAGGTGGTCCCTGGGGAGGACGGGGGGTGACGGAGACAGAGCTGGGCAGCAGGGAGGTGGTCCCTGGGGAGGACGGGGGTGGTGACAGAGACAGAGCTGGGCAGCAGGGAGGTGGTCCCTGGGGAGGACGGGGGGTGGTGACAGAGACAGAGCTGGGCAGCAGGGAGGTGGTCCCTGGGGAGGACGGGGGGTGGTGGAGACAGAGCTGGGCAGCAGGGAGGTGGTCCCTGGGGAGGACGGGGGCGGTGGAGACAGAGCTGGGCAGCAGGGAGGTGGTCCCTGGGGAGGACGGGGGTGGTGGAGACAGAGCTGGGCAGCAGGGAGGTGGTCCCTGGGGGAGGACGGGGGGTGACAGAGACAGAGCTGGGCAGCAGGGAGGTGGTCCCTGGGGAGGACGGGGGGCGGTGGAGACAGAGCTGGGCAGCAGGGAGGTGGTCCCTGGAGAGGAAGGGGGGCGGTGGAGACAGAGATGGGCAGCAGGGAGGTGGTCCCTGGGGAGGACAGGGGGTGGTGGAGACAGAGCTGGGCAGCAGGGAGGTGGTCCCTGGGGAGGACGGGGGTGGTGGAGACAGAGCTGGGCAGCAGGAGGGGGTCCCTGGGGAGGACAGGGGGTGGTGGAGACAGAGCTGGGCAGCAGGGAGGTGGTCCCTGGGGAGGACGGGGGGTGGTGGAGACAGAGCTGGGCAGCAGGGAGGTGGTCCCTGGGGAGGACGGGGGGGGGGGGTGACAGAGACAGAGCTGGGCAGCAGGGAGGTGGTCCCTGGGGAGGACGGGGGGTGGTGGAGACAGAGCTGGGCAGCAGGGAGGTGGTCCCTGGGGAGGACGGGGGGTGACAGAGACAGAGCTGGGCAGCAGGGAGGTGGTTCCTGGGGAGGACGGGGGATGGTGGAGACAGAGCTGGGCAGCAGGGAGGTGGTCCCTGGGGAGGACGGGGGGCGGTGGAGACAGAGCTGGGCAGCAGGGAGGTGGTCCCTGGGGAGGACGGGGGTGGTGCAGACAGAGCTGGGCAGCAGGGAGGTGGTCCCTGGGGAGGACGGGGGGTGACAGAGACAGAGCTGGGCAGCAGGGAGGTGGTCCCTGGGGAGGACGGGGGGTGACGGAGACAGAGCTGGGCAGCAGGGAGGTGGTCCCTGGGGAGGACGGGGGGTGGTGGAGACAGAGCTGGGCAGCAGGGAGGTGGTCCCTGGGGGAGGACGGGGGGTGACGGAGACAGAGCTGGGCAGCAGGGAGGTGGTCCCTGGGGAGGACGGGGGGTGACGGAGACAGAGCTGGGCAGCAGGGAGGTGGTCCCTGGGTGAGGACGGGGGGTGGCGGAGACAGAGCTGGGCAGCAGGGAGGTGGTCCCTGGGGAGGACGGGGGGTGGCGGAGACAGAGCTGGGCAGCAGGGAGGTGGTCCCTGGGGAGGACGGGGGGTGGCGGAGACAGAGCTGGGCAGCAGGGAGGTGGTCCCTGGGGAGGACGGGGGTGGTGGAGACAGAGCTGGGCAGCAGGGAGGTGGTCCCTGGGGAGGACGGGGGTGGTGGAGACAGAGCTGGGCAGCAGGGAGGTGGTCCCTGGGGAGGACGGGGGGTGGTGACAGAGACAGAGCTGGGCAGCAGGGAGGTGGTCCCTGGGGAGGACGGGGGGTGACAGAGACAGAGCTGGGCAGCAGGGAGGTGGTCCCTGGGGAGGACGGGGGTGACGGAGACAGAGCTGGGCAGCAGGGAGGTGGTCCCTGGGGAGGACGGGGGGTGGTGGAGACAGAGCTGGGCAGCAGGGAGGTGGTCCCTGGGGAGGACGGGGGGTGACAGAGACAGAGCTGGGCAGCAGGGAGGTGGTCCCTGGGGAGGACGGGGGGTGACAGAGACAGAGCTGGGCAGCAGGGAGGTGGTCCCTGGGGAGGACGGGGGGCGGTGGAGACAGAGCTGGGCAGCAGGGAGGTGGTCCCTGGGGAGGACGGGGGGTGACAGAGACAGAGCTGGGCAGCAGGGAGGTGGTCCCTGGGGAGGACGGGGGTGACGGAGACAGAGCTGGGCAGCAGGGAGGTGGTCCCTGGGGAGGACGGGGGGTGGTGGAGACAGAGCTGGGCAGCAGGGAGGTGGTCCCTGGGGAGGACGGGGGGTGACAGAGACAGAGCTGGGCAGCAGGGAGGTGGTCCCTGGGGAGGACGGGGGGCGGTGGAGACAGAGCTGGGCAGCAGGGAGGTGGTCCCTGGGGAGGACGGGGGCGGTGGAGACAGAGCTGGGCAGCAGGGAGGTGGTCCCTGGGGAGGACGGGGGTGGTGGAGACAGAGCTGGGCAGCAGGGAGGTGGTCCCTGGGGGAGGACGGGGGGTGACAGAGACAGAGCTGGGCAGCAGGGAGGTGGTCCCTGGGGAGGACGGGGGGCGGTGGAGACAGAGCTGGGCAGCAGGGAGGTGGTCCCTGGAGAGGAAGGGGGGCGGTGGAGACAGAGCTGGGCAGCAGGGAGGTGGTCCCTGGGGAGGACAGGGGGTGGTGGAGACAGAGCTGGGCAGCAGGGAGGTGGTCCCTGGGGAGGACGGGGGTGGTGGAGACAGAGCTGGGCAGCAGGAGGGGGTCCCTGGGGAGGACGGGGGGTGGTGGAGACAGAGCTGGGCAGCAGGGAGGTGGTCCCTGGGGAGGACGGGGGGTGGTGGAGACAGAGCTGGGCAGCAGGGAGGTGGTCCCTGGGGAGGACGGGGGGGGGTGACAGAGACAGAGCTGGGCAGCAGGGAGGTGGTCCCTGGGGAGGACGGGGGGTGACAGAGACAGAGCTGGGCAGCAGGGAGGTGGTCCCTGGGGAGGACGGGGGGTGACAGAGACAGAGCTGGGCAGCAGGGAGGTGGTCCCTGGGGAGGACGGGGGGTGACGGAGACAGAGCTGGGCAGCAGGGAGGTGGTCCCTGGGGAGGACGGGGGGTGGTGGAGACAGAGCTGGGCAGCAGGGAGGTGGTCCCTGGGGAGGATGGGGGGTGACAGAGCTGGGCAGCAGGGAGGTGGTCCCTGGGGAGGACGGGGGTGGTGGAGACAGAGCTGGGCAGCAGGGAGGTGGTCCCTGGGGAGGACGGGGGGCGGTGGAGACAGAGCTGGGCAGCAGGGAGGTGGTCCCTGGGGAGGACGGGGGGTGGTGGAGACAGAGCTGGGCAGCAGGGAGGTGGTCCCTGGGGGAGGACGGGGGGTGACAGAGACAGAGCTGGGCAGCAGGGAGGTGGTCCCTGGGGAGGACGGGGGGTGACGGAGACAGAGCTGGGCAGCAGGGAGGTGGTCCCTGGGGAGGACGGGGGGTGACGGAGACAGAGCTGGGCAGCAGGGAGGTGGTCCCTGGGGAGGACGGGGGGTGGCGGAGACAGAGCTGGGCAGCAGGGAGGTGGTCCCTGGGGAGGACGGGGGGTGGCGGAGACAGAGCTGGGCAGCAGGGAGGTGGTCCCTGGGGAGGACGGGGGGTGGCGGAGACAGAGCTGGGCAGCAGGGAGGTGGTCCCTGGGGAGGACAGGGGGTGGTGGAGACAGAGCTGGGCAGCAGGGAGGTGGTCCCTGGAGAGGACGGGGGTGGTGGAGACAGAGCTGGGCAGCAGGAGGGGGTCCCTGGGGAGGACAGGGGGTGGTGGAGACAGAGCTGGGCAGCAGGGAGGTGGTCCCTGGGGAGGACGGGGGGTGACGGAGACAGAGCTGGGCAGCAGGGAGGTGGTCCCTGGGGAGGACGGGGGGTGACGGAGACAGAGCTGGGCAGCAGGGAGGTGGTCCCTGGGGAGGACGGGGGTGGTGGAGACAGAGCTGGGCAGCAGGGAGGTGGTCCCTGGGGAGGACGGGGGGTGGTGACAGAGACAGAGCTGGGCAGCAGGGAGGTGGTCCCTGGGGAGGACGGGGGGTGGTGGAGACAGAGCTGGGCAGCAGGGAGGTGGTCCCTGGGGAGGACGGGGGCGGTGGAGACAGAGCTGGGCAGCAGGGAGGTGGTCCCTGGGGAGGACGGGGGTGGTGGAGACAGAGCTGGGCAGCAGGGAGGTGGTCCCTGGGGGAGGACGGGGGGTGACAGAGACAGAGCTGGGCAGCAGGGAGGTGGTCCCTGGGGAGGACGGGGGGCGGTGGAGACAGAGCTGGGCAGCAGGGAGGTGGTCCCTGGAGAGGAAGGGGGGCGGTGGAGACAGAGATGGGCAGCAGGGAGGTGGTCCCTGGGGAGGACAGGGGGTGGTGGAGACAGAGCTGGGCAGCAGGGAGGTGGTCCCTGGGGAGGACGGGGGTGGTGGAGACAGAGCTGGGCAGCAGGAGGGGGTCCCTGGGGAGGACAGGGGGTGGTGGAGACAGAGCTGGGCAGCAGGGAGGTGGTCCCTGGGGAGGACGGGGGGTGGTGGAGACAGAGCTGGGCAGCAGGGAGGTGGTCCCTGGGGAGGACGGGGGGGGGGGTGACAGAGACAGAGCTGGGCAGCAGGGAGGTGGTCCCTGGGGAGGACGGGGGGTGGTGGAGACAGAGCTGGGCAGCAGGGAGGTGGTCCCTGGGGAGGACGGGGGGTGACAGAGACAGAGCTGGGCAGCAGGGAGGTGGTTCCTGGGGAGGACGGGGGATGGTGGAGACAGAGCTGGGCAGCAGGGAGGTGGTCCCTGGGGAGGACGGGGGGCGGTGGAGACAGAGCTGGGCAGCAGGGAGGTGGTCCCTGGGGAGGACGGGGGTGGTGCAGACAGAGCTGGGCAGCAGGGAGGTGGTCCCTGGGGAGGACGGGGGGTGACAGAGACAGAGCTGGGCAGCAGGGAGGTGGTCCCTGGGGAGGACGGGGGGTGACGGAGACAGAGCTGGGCAGCAGGGAGGTGGTCCCTGGGGAGGACGGGGGGTGGTGGAGACAGAGCTGGGCAGCAGGGAGGTGGTCCCTGGGGAGGACGGGGGTGGTGGAGACAGAGCTGGGCAGCAGGGAGGTGGTCCCTGGGGGAGGACGGGGGGTGACGGAGACAGAGCTGGGCAGCAGGGAGGTGGTCCCTGGGGAGGACGGGGGGTGACGGAGACAGAGCTGGGCAGCAGGGAGGTGGTCCCTGGGTGAGGACGGGGGGTGACGGAGACAGAGCTGGGCAGCAGGGAGGTGGTCCCTGGGGAGGACGGGGGGTGGCGGAGACAGAGCTGGGCAGCAGGGAGGTGGTCCCTGGGGAGGACGGGGGGTGGCGGAGACAGAGCTGGGCAGCAGGGAGGTGGTCCCTGGGGAGGACGGGGGTGGTGGAGACAGAGCTGGGCAGCAGGGAGGTGGTCCCTGGGGAGGACGGGGGGTGGTGACAGAGACAGAGCTGGGCAGCAGGGAGGTGGTCCCTGGGGAGGACGGGGGGTGGTGACAGAGACAGAGCTGGGCAGCAGGGAGGTGGTCCCTGGGGAGGACGGGGGGTGACAGAGACAGAGCTGGGCAGCAGGGAGGTGGTCCCTGGGGAGGACGGGGGTGACGGAGACAGAGCTGGGCAGCAGGGAGGTGGTCCCTGGGGAGGACGGGGGGTGGTGGAGACAGAGCTGGGCAGCAGGGAGGTGGTCCCTGGGGAGGACGGGGGGTGACAGAGACAGAGCTGGGCAGCAGGGAGGTGGTCCCTGGGGAGGACGGGGGGCGGTGGAGACAGAGCTGGGCAGCAGGGAGGTGGTCCCTGGGGAGGACGGGGGCGGTGGAGACAGAGCTGGGCAGCAGGGAGGTGGTCCCTGGGGAGGACGGGGGTGGTGGAGACAGAGCTGGGCAGCAGGGAGGTGGTCCCTGGGGGAGGACGGGGGGTGACAGAGACAGAGCTGGGCAGCAGGGAGGTGGTCCCTGGGGAGGACGGGGGGCGGTGGAGACAGAGCTGGGCAGCAGGGAGGTGGTCCCTGGAGAGGAAGGGGGGCGGTGGAGACAGAGCTGGGCAGCAGGGAGGTGGTCCCTGGGGAGGACAGGGGGTGGTGGAGACAGAGCTGGGCAGCAGGGAGGTGGTCCCTGGGGAGGACGGGGGTGGTGGAGACAGAGCTGGGCAGCAGGAGGGGGTCCCTGGGGAGGACGGGGGGTGGTGGAGACAGAGCTGGGCAGCAGGGAGGTGGTCCCTGGGGAGGACGGGGGGTGGTGGAGACAGAGCTGGGCAGCAGGGAGGTGGTCCCTGGGGAGGACGGGGGGGGGTGACAGAGACAGAGCTGGGCAGCAGGGAGGTGGTCCCTGGGGAGGACGGGGGGGTGACAGAGACAGAGCTGGGCAGCAGGGAGGTGGTCCCTGGGGAGGACGGGGGGTGACAGAGACAGAGCTGGGCAGCAGGGAGGTGGTCCCTGGGGAGGACGGGGGGTGACGGAGACAGAGCTGGGCAGCAGGGAGGTGGTCCCTGGGGAGGACGGGGGGTGGTGGAGACAGAGCTGGGCAGCAGGGAGGTGGTCCCTGGGGAGGATGGGGGGTGACAGAGCTGGGCAGCAGGGAGGTGGTCCCTGGGGAGGACGGGGGTGGTGGAGACAGAGCTGGGCAGCAGGGAGGTGGTCCCTGGGGAGGACGGGGGGCGGTGGAGACAGAGCTGGGCAGCAGGGAGGTGGTCCCTGGGGAGGACGGGGGGTGGTGGAGACAGAGCTGGGCAGCAGGGAGGTGGTCCCTGGGGGAGGACGGGGGGTGACAGAGACAGAGCTGGGCAGCAGGGAGGTGGTCCCTGGGGAGGACGGGGGGTGACGGAGACAGAGCTGGGCAGCAGGGAGGTGGTCCCTGGGGAGGACGGGGGGTGACGGAGACAGAGCTGGGCAGCAGGGAGGTGGTCCCTGGGGAGGACGGGGGGTGGCGGAGACAGAGCTGGGCAGCAGGGAGGTGGTCCCTGGGGAGGACGGGGGGTGGCGGAGACAGAGCTGGGCAGCAGGGAGGTGGTCCCTGGGGAGGACGGGGGGTGGCGGAGACAGAGCTGGGCAGCAGGGAGGTGGTCCCTGGGGAGGACGGGGGGGTGGTGGAGACAGAGCTGGGCAGCAGGGAGGTGGTCCCTGGGGAGGACGGGGGGTGACAGAGACAGAGCTGGGCAGCAGGGAGGTGGTCCCTGGGAGGACGGGGGGGGGGTGACAGAGACAGAGCTGGGCAGCAGGGAGGTGGTCCCTGGGGAGGACGGGGGTGGTGGAGGCAGAGCTGGGCAGCAGGGAGGTGGTCCCTGGGGAGGACGGGGGTGGTGGAGACAGAGCTGGGCAGCAGGGAGGTGGTCCCTGGGGAGGACGGGGGGTGACAGAGGCAGAGCTGGGCAGCAGGGAGGTGGTCCCTGGGGAGGACGGGGGGTGGTGGAGACAGAGCTGGGCAGCAGGGAGGTGGTCCCTGGGGAGGACGGGGGGTGGTGGAGACAGAGCTGGACAGCAGGGAGGTGGTCCCTGGGGAGGACGGGGGGTGGTGGAGACAGAGCTGGGCAGCAGGGAGGTGGTCCCTGGGGAGGACGGGGGGGGGTGACAGAGACAGAGCTGGGCAGCAGGGAGGTGGTCCCTGGGGAGGACGGGGGGGGGGGGTGACAGAGACAGAGCTGGGCAGCAGGGAGGTGGTCCCTGGGGAGGACGGGGGGGGGGGTGACAGAGACAGAGCTGGGCAGCAGGGAGGTGGTCCCTGGGGAGGACGGGGGCGGTGGAGACAGAGCTGGGCAGCAGGGAGGTGGTTCCTGGGGAGGACGGGGGGGGGGTGACAGAGACAGAGCTGGGCAGCAGGGAGGTGGTCCCTGGGAGGACGGGGGCGGTGGAGACAGAGCTGGGCAGCAGGGAGGTGGTCCCTGGGGAGGACGGGGGGTGGTGGAGACAGAGCTGGGCAGCAGGGAGGTGGTCCCTGGGGAGGACGGGGGGTGACAGAGACAGAGCTGGGCAGCAGGGAGGTGGTCCCTGGGGAGGACGGGGGCGGTGGAGACAGAGCTGGGCAGCAGGGAGGTGGTCCCTGGGGAGGACGGGGGTGGTGGAGACAGAGCTGGGCAGCAGGGAGGTGGTCCCTGGGGAGGACGGGGGTGGTGGAGACAGAGCTGGGCAGCAGGGAGGTGGTCCCTGGGGGAGGACGGGGGGTGACAGAGACAGAGCTGGGCAGCAGGGAGGTGGTCCCTGGGGAGGACGGGGGGCGGTGGAGACAGAGCTGGGCAGCAGGGAGGTGGTCCCTGGAGAGGAAGGGGGGCGGTGGAGACAGAGATGGGCAGCAGGGAGGTGGTCCCTGGGGAGGACAGGGGGTGGTGGAGACAGAGCTGGGCAGCAGGGAGGTGGTCCCTGGAGAGGACGGGGGTGGTGGAGACAGAGCTGGGCAGCAGGAGGGGGTCCCTGGGGAGGACAGGGGGTGGTGGAGACAGAGCTGGGCAGCAGGGAGGTGGTCCCTGGGGAGGACGGGGGGTGACGGAGACAGAGCTGGGCAGCAGGGAGGTGGTCCCTGGGGAGGACGGGGGGTGACGGAGACAGAGCTGGGCAGCAGGGAGGTGGTCCCTGGGAGGACGGGGGTGGTGGAGACAGAGCTGGGCAGCAGGGAGGTGGTCCCTGGGGAGGACGGGGGGTGGTGACAGAGACAGAGCTGGGCAGCAGGGAGGTGGTCCCTGGGGAGGACGGGGGGTGGTGGAGACAGAGCTGGGCAGCAGGGAGGTGGTCCCTGGGGAGGACGGGGGCGGTGGAGACAGAGCTGGGCAGCAGGGAGGTGGTCCCTGGGGAGGACGGGGGTGGTGGAGACAGAGCTGGGCAGCAGGGAGGTGGTCCCTGGGGGAGGACGGGGGGTGACAGAGACAGAGCTGGGCAGCAGGGAGGTGGTCCCTGGGGAGGACGGGGGGCGGTGGAGACAGAGCTGGGCAGCAGGGAGGTGGTCCCTGGAGAGGAAGGGGGGCGGTGGAGACAGAGATGGGCAGCAGGGAGGTGGTCCCTGGGGAGGACAGGGGGTGGTGGAGACAGAGCTGGGCAGCAGGGAGGTGGTCCCTGGGGAGGACGGGGGTGGTGGAGACAGAGCTGGGCAGCAGGAGGGGGTCCCTGGGGAGGACAGGGGGTGGTGGAGACAGAGCTGGGCAGCAGGGAGGTGGTCCCTGGGGAGGACGGGGGGTGGTGGAGACAGAGCTGGGCAGCAGGGAGGTGGTCCCTGGGGAGGACGGGGGGGGGGGGTGACAGAGACAGAGCTGGGCAGCAGGGAGGTGGTCCCTGGGGAGGACGGGGGGTGGTGGAGACAGAGCTGGGCAGCAGGGAGGTGGTCCCTGGGGAGGACGGGGGGTGACAGAGACAGAGCTGGGCAGCAGGGAGGTGGTTCCTGGGGAGGACGGGGGATGGTGGAGACAGAGCTGGGCAGCAGGGAGGTGGTCCCTGGGGAGGACGGGGGCGGTGGAGACAGAGCTGGGCAGCAGGGAGGTGGTCCCTGGGGAGGACGGGGGTGGTGCAGACAGAGCTGGGCAGCAGGGAGGTGGTCCCTGGGGAGGACGGGGGGTGACAGAGACAGAGCTGGGCAGCAGGGAGGTGGTCCCTGGGGAGGACGGGGGGTGACGGAGACAGAGCTGGGCAGCAGGGAGGTGGTCCCTGGGGAGGACGGGGGGTGGTGGAGACAGAGCTGGGCAGCAGGGAGGTGGTCCCTGGGGAGGACGGGGGTGGTGGAGACAGAGCTGGGCAGCAGGGAGGTGGTCCCTGGGGGAGGACGGGGGGTGACGGAGACAGAGCTGGGCAGCAGGGAGGTGGTCCCTGGGGAGGACGGGGGGTGACGGAGACAGAGCTGGGCAGCAGGGAGGTGGTCCCTGGGTGAGGACGGGGGGTGACGGAGACAGAGCTGGGCAGCAGGGAGGTGGTCCCTGGGGAGGACGGGGGGTGGCGGAGACAGAGCTGGGCAGCAGGGAGGTGGTCCCTGGGGAGGACGGGGGGTGGCGGAGACAGAGCTGGGCAGCAGGGAGGTGGTCCCTGGGGAGGACGGGGGGTGACGGAGACAGAGCTGGGCAGCAGGGAGGTGGTCCCTGGGGAGGACGGGGGGTGGTGGAGACAGAGCTGGGCAGCAGGGAGGTGGTCCCTGGGGAGGACGGGGGTGGTGGAGACAGAGCTGGGCAGCAGGGAGGTGGTCCCTGGGTGAGGACGGGGGGTGACGGAGACAGAGCTGGGCAGCAGGGAGGTGGTCCCTGGGGAGGACGGGGGGTGACGGAGACAGAGCTGGGCAGCAGGGAGGTGGTCCCTGGGGAGGACGGGGGGTGGCGGAGACAGAGCTGGGCAGCAGGGAGGTGGTCCCTGGGGAGGACGGGGGATGGCGGAGACAGAGCTGGGCAGCAGGGAGGTGGTCCCTGGGGAGGACGGGGGGTGGTGGAGACAGAGCTGGGCAGCAGGGAGGTGGTCCCTGGGGAGGACGGGGGTGGTGGAGACAGAGCTGGGCAGCAGGGAGGTGGTCCCTGGGGAGGACGGGGGTGGTGGAGACAGAGCTGGGCAGCAGGGAGGTGGTCCCTGGGGAGGACGGGGGGTGGTGACAGAGACAGAGCTGGGCAGCAGGAAGGTGGTCCCTGGGGAGGACGGGGGGTGACAGAGACAGAGCTGGGCAGCAGGGAGGTGGTCCCTGGGGAGGACGGGGGTGACGGAG